>NC_044361.1:9937793-10266856 GCF_007364275.1 Archocentrus centrarchus | reverse complement strand
AAAAAAAAAAAAAAAAGCTAAGAAAGAGAGCGGGGATGAGAGACACAGAAAAAGAGAGAGGGAGAAAGAGAGAGAGAGATGAGGGGGAGGAGGGAGGTTGGTGGGGGGGGGGGGGGGGGGGGGGGCTGGCCTGATCGCTACATATTCATATTCCTATGCAGGCGTTATCACTTAAAAGGCTTTCTAATTACAACAACAAGACAAAAACTCCTTGGATTCCTTCCAGACCCGCTAAATGATAAAATAAGCTTGCACTCTCTCTCCTTCTTAATCTCTGCAAAGCACCTTGGAGCCTCATCTCCCAAATACAGGCGAATGAATGTGAAAATGCCATTTAGAGATGCAGGTGTGACATTTGATAAGAAACTTCTGGATTAAATATGTTCTGCTAATGAGGAACCCAGCTACCCCATCAGGGCAAACTATTGGTGGGATTGTGTGCGCGCTGATAACATTCCGCACGCAAACATCCAAATTCATTATTAATAAACAGCCGCAGTCTCTCTATCACACAGAAAGTCTGGATCCTTCAGTGGAGAGACAGGGATGTTGCGTCTCATTAGGAGAGGCTAAGGAAAAGGGTTGGGGGTGGGGGGGTGTACTGGAGCTGTATGTGGCGGGGTAGGGGTATCAACTGTTTTCATATTTAGCTGTTTGGGGCCTTTTTTGGGGAGGGGGGGGAAGAGACAATTTCAAAGGGTATGTTAATGGTGCATTGAATGTTGGAACAAAAGAGTTGAAAGTTTCAGGGGATCTGGCAGTGAATGTAATACTCTGGCTATAGCTTATACGGAAAAGAGGGGATAGCAGGCTAAGCCATTGGTGCAGTAGACTGGGAAGTCCCTTGCCCCAACTTGACATTTATAACGATTTGGAGAAGATTAAAGCCGTATTACTGCTGTAGTCCATAATGTGGCTCTGTAATGAGGTGTGAGTGCATTACCGTCCTGTTTCAGACCTTTGAAGGAAAGACACAGGGAGAGCGGTTTCAAAGAACACGGATACTTGACTGTATTGTAGCCACCGCCAGTGAAAGACTCTGAGGCTGGGAGCCGGAGTGAGAAAGGACTCCAGAGGCCTGCCAGTGGAAGCTGAGGCTGCCACCGTTGAAGCCTTGTCAGTCTGAAACAGCTTAGTTCAGCCAGCCAGCAAAGTGTCTCAGACTGACAGGCAGCACTTTGTTATTCGGACCAGTAACTGGAGGTCCATGTCTGCCGCCTGGAAATATTTTATATTCAAACAGAAATTAGAAATGGAATGTGTTATTTCAGGCACAGAATATGGCAGTTTTTTTTTTTTAAAGGTGCACACAAACTCATAGAGGGGAATGAAAAAAAAAAAGCTTTAGTAATTCTGCCAGCACTCTGTTTTGACAATTATTATTTTTGGCCCAGTGGCTTTTTTTTTTTTTTTTCTTTTTTACAGTACATAGCAAAAAGGATGGCGGTGCCAATTCTAAAACCAGCCACACACAAAATGAATATTCGAAAAGGTGCTAAAAAAATGCACGCGTTATCTGCAAAAAATAAAAACACAGGTAATTCGGCGTTAGCGTGTGCAAATGAAGGTTGCGGGTGTCGTCCGTCCATTTAAACGCTCTTTATGATGTTAATTAGTTGTTAGCGTAATTTTCCAGCCTCCGCCATCAACCGTGAGAAGTTCAGAGACCTGCTGTTAACTGAGAGTCAATGCCATGGCACCGTTTCAAGAGCTCCCGAACAGGACGGCCAGTGATAACGAACAGGTGATGGGGCCTGATGCCTATGGCAGCAGGATATTGCGAAGACAATTGAATTTGTTGGGAGAAATGAATCTTCTGGACAGCATATCGCATGTTAAAACAACACACATTGCATGCAATTTGCTTATGCAGGAAGGTGATAAAGTGTGCTTATTTAAAAGATAAACAAAGGGGGGATCTAGTGCAGTAAATTGTGCATGTGTGTTTATTCCCTATGAGTAACGCCAGAGGTTTATAGTCCCAGACACGGGCAGCCGTACTTTATGGCACCTCTGTTTGTGTGATAGCAGTATTTATGATATTGGAATTTATGTTCACACTGTCTGAGTGCTGGTGGTGGTCGGTATTTAAATGTACTTAAGGAGATTTGGTGTTTGTCTTGTGTTTGAGTGAAAGCCTTTGAATGATGTCACTCTAAGCAAGAGGTCAGATTCATTATCCTCTCCGTGCTTCTCGCGGAAACCCAGCCTCCCAAGGTTAAATTCAAACATTCCGAGCTTTTCTCGAGGAATGAAAGCCGTCCGAATAGAGAGGAGTTTCATCTCCTCAGCCCCTGCTACAGCTAATCTTAACCCCCTCGCAATAACATTTCCACTCCGCTTCCTCCAACTCCAGACATATTTGCTCTCCCTTGCTGCTTGTGTCCCGTTAAGATTTAAACAGCAAACATAAAATGCGGAAGATAACCTGGGGGAAAAAAAAAAAAAAAAAAAGAAAAAGAAAGAAAGAAAAGCTTTGGAGAGACTTGACTCCGAACATTATTTTAAAGACCAGATCTGAGAGCTCCGGCGCAGCAGTCGGGAGCGATTATCTGCTGTGATCCCTCTCCGATGCACCAGTCATTCATCTGCCGATCCTCCACCGCCTGCACACACACACACACACACACACACACACACACACACACACACACACACACACACACACACACTCACACACACACACACTCAGCCCTATGCAAAGGCAGACCCCTAATCATGTCGACACCGTGTGTCAGTGCTGTGGATGAGCAAGGCCTAGAGATGAGAACGACTCTGTAAACATGGGCAGGCAGCAGGGAGCTTCCCCCACCCCACACACCCTCCCACCCCACGATGCTTGGAATAAGCAAAAGGGAAGATTTAGGGATTTTGCGGGGCCCAACTTTGTAGTATCAGCTCAGGGTGTTTTTCGACGTTTTTCCGGGGTGCTGCCTATGGGATATTGTTCTTAGCTTATAAAGTGCCGCCCGCCCATTATAAGCTCTGTGTCTTTTGTCAATAGCATTACAATTTTGGAGCTGAATCTTCTCTCTCTACTCCCTTGGATTTAACTCTTCGGTATCTACTGTGTCCCGCATATTGCCTGCATATTCTGTCGCTGACCTTTGCTGTTGACCTCTCACATTCAGATAAACCGGCAGGATCTTTATGAGCAAGTCTCAGACTGCTGACAAGCCTTTTTTCATTTGACCTCTGTATTCACAGAACTTCTTTTCCCACCACTGTTGATTATGAACTATCATGACAGAGTAGTAAATCTAGTGTGCATCAGCTGTGTGCATTCCATAAACAGGCTAATACAATTGGCTGTATCAAATGGGATGTATATTAACAACAGTCAGCTGTGCTCTCTCTCCCCTGTCAGGATTCTATTATGGAGCATGCTCCCGCCCCTTGTTTTGATACAGCGGTAATTTAAAGACCGATCTTAATTGACTTATTTTTTCCGCATGTCTGTCGGAGCTTGTGCATGCACTGCAATAAGAGTCTTGTTTCTTTATTGGGCCACACACAATGTACTGAGTTCAATTTTACCATTCATAATGAATGCAGCCTCGCCATTCAAATGCAGCCATAAGCACACAGCAGATAAGAATTTAATTAAATGTAGATTAAAACCAAACAGGAAAACACACTGGCTGATAATTTTTTATCACGTCCCCTGGTCATATTTTTTTTTTCCCCCCTCATACTTTCGACTTGTTCTTCCTTGGGCTACGTCTTTTCAGCTTGCCAAAAGTGGCGAAACACCTCACACATCTCACCGTGGCGCCGTGAGATTGTGTAAAATGCAAAACGAGGGGCGGTCACACGATTAATCAGAATCCTCGTGTCTGGGGAGGATGGAGGCTGGCGGAGGATTGAGGTGGGGTGGGGGGTGTACAGGGGTGCAAGGAAGGAATTAGTTGCTTCATCCCAAATTTGCATCATATTCCAAAGGACAATCCCAGCACTGTAGGCAAGGGGAAACATATCTCGCTCTCTGCAGGAACAATTAAATATTTTCTACAATGCTGAATAAATGTCACCTTCAGTATCAAATTGTCCATACTTGCTAAACATGTTGTTACAGTGAGTGCCTCGAAAGCATGCCTGAGAAGAGAGAAGCCACAATTTTTTTTTTTTTCTTTTTTAGATGTGGACCACAGCCTCAGCTAACACACTGTAACACACATTCAGGAGCTGTGCACCTCAGGCACTAATAGTGTGTTGAACTCCACTGGGGATACCAGTGAGCAAGAGACAACTGCAGTCCTTGTCAGGGATTTCCCACTATTGAAACCTTCCACCGGGGTGCTCGGTTACATGCTAAACACACATTGTTTGAACATTTGTACGCTGCTACAGCCCCCCCGCCCCCCCCCCCCCCCCCCCCTTGTCCATTTGAATTATTATGAAAACTGACAGCCCTGGTGTTAATGACAAAGTAAATAGAGTTAGTTTAGGTTTCTTTTGGGTTTTTTTCCTCGAGAAATATTGCATTAATTTCTCACCATCTGGCGGGCTTATCACATAGCATATTTCACTTGCATCCAGCTTTTCTAACACTTTCAGACAGCTGTTGGGTTACCTGAATGATTCAGCTCGCAATACAACAGCTTTTTTAATCAGAGGTGATCGTGTCATCTTCTGCCTGCATGTGCTCAGTCTGGAAAATTCTAAAACTACATGATTTTAATTCTATATACATATATATATATATACATATATTTGTCTCTAATGCTGCTGTTGCATTAGCAGAAGGGTGTTGGTAAGCGTGGCAGTGGACCTGAGCACTCGTGCCATCCCTGCCACCTCCACAGCGGCCGACACCGCCGTGCCACTGCCTGCCTGGCTGTGCCTGTGCCCGCCTGCCCACCGCGCTGGTGCTGCATCTCAGTTCCACTCTATTACCCTCACGCAGGCGATTGGCCTTTTCTGTGGGGAAAAGAGCAATTTCCTGTCGCAGTCTGTTTGATCAAGTGCTAAACCCTTGTGATCAATAGAGAGACAGATGTCGGCTCCAGATGGCCGCGTGGTGATACCTGGGGCAGAGAGGGGGCTTGCCAGGACGACAGAATGGCAATGAGCAAGGGCAGCGGCTGTGCTCCCGATGCACTAGCCACCGAGACACAATGTGACAAACGCAATTAGGCCTTTTAGCTGCAGATTATTTATTTCTCTTGCAAACCGACAGAAAATTTAATTAGCACATACTTTAAGCAATATGTAGAATTACAGGGGTGCAGAGACGGAGGGCATGCTGGGATGCTGCACAAGTGACTGGTGTGTGCGTCAGAGCATGTGTGTGCACGCATCCTTTCTGTGCATTGCTGTCCTGTGAATACCAAATTACACTTCTTGTAAATAAGGCAGACTTTGTAAATAAAATGAGCACATTTTAAGGCACAAATCAGCGAGTGTTCATAAAGAAAAACACATAACTCTATAAATTCCATTCCTCATGACCAGATCAATAAATGTTGAATTCCAAAAAGGATGACAGGTGCATCTCTCTGGCTCTCTGTCCTTCTGGAGAGGAAAAAAATAACTGCCAGCACCAGAAGGCCAAAATAGACCTTTCCAAATAGGAGAGACAGAGGAGGAGAGAGGCTCCCATTTTTTAAACGGCAAGCATTTGCATTAGGGCTGGCATCAACCATACACCCCAAATACACACACACACACACACACACACACACATACACCCACACACATGCAGACTGGCCAGGCAGCCCATGTGGCGTAGGGCCGGAGCCATGTTGGAGGAACCACTGAGGCGCGTGGCGATGGCGCGTTGCTCTCCCAGGAAAACCAAACGCGTCGCCGTTGGCCCCGCGCCGTTCACCTGCTCCTGCCGAGGCATGATGGGTAGGGGGACACGGGCCATGGGGCCGCAGCTGGAGGGAAGGGAGGGGTAGAGTCCTGTCATGAGGGGTCTTCTGGTCCCATTAGCAGGGCTTGGTCAGGACGGGCCCCCAACCAGCCTGCCGCCGCAGCGGGGGCCGCAGTAAACACATGTCGACTGGCCACAACCAGGACACAGGCAGCACTACCCGCAGAGAAGGAGAGCTAATAGAGTGCTCAATGGGACAAACCTGTCCAAATAAAGAATAAAGCAGAGCGGAGAGGAGCCAGTCAGAGCTTTCCTTTAATAGTCTACTCCACTTTACTGTGGACAGGGAGAAGCTGACTGTGTGTGGCAGCTAATGAGGGAGAGCAGCTTTGTACTGCAGGAATGTGGCTGGTATTGTTTCAGACTGACAGCACCGAAATCCGAAAGCTTAAAATGTTCTCAGTAGAAATTTACTGCTTGTGGGAGAACGTGTAATTTGTTTGGAAAAACAGAGAAGTGTCCAAATATTTTGTGCATCTTAAAAAAAACAAAAAAAAAAAACCCACCATAAAACGGGTGACGTGTCGGGTGCAAAGCAATTCCTCCTATAATTTAATACATTTCATTAGAAAATAAATAAATCTGAAATTGAAATAGTCGGGCTCTGTCATAGCACTCTAATGGAGCAAAAATAGCTGCTAATTCACATTTCTATTTTCTTCTCCCTCAAAATGATTACAACACCATTAGCAGGCAAACATCCCCCTGCCAGCTAGTATCTTTCTCACTGTGCTGGAAAAAGCTACACAAATCTCCAGAGACTAGCCACGGAAATGTCTTTTAATTTCAAAGTGAAACATTTAATTCTTGCTCACTAAAACATTTGCTGAATCACATCGTTGCATCAATCTTTTTTTTTTTTCTTTTTTTAATGTCTTCAAACAATTCATAAACGCGTGTGTTGAAAGACATTGTTCGGGGTGCTTCTTCAGCTTTTATGTCTTTGTTGCCAGTGAATGTATACAGTAGAGAGCGGCGTGTACGAGGCTCCCCTGGGAGGACTTTTTAATTTGTGGATTCTGACCCTCGTGCCATTCGCTCAAGGCCATCCATGAGCTCTCGGTGCTGGCTATATCTGCAAAAACACTTGATACTAAAATTAGTCCAGACACTGTAGTGCAAAAGGAGAGAAAAATCTAGGGGGAGAGAGGGGGGGCGGGATGTTGGGGTGTCAGGCAACACAAAACAAGTCAGGGCTCTGTAAACACATATTTACTGAACTACATTTATTACCCTGGGAAAAAAAAGCGGGGGGGAGATTGTCTCAAGTTTTAAAATACAAAACACATTGAAAAGTGACAAATGCACTCATGCATCACAAAAAATGTGGCAAAACACAGACAAAAAGGGGGATAAATGTAAAAAATATAGTCCCATGTGCACACACATAATATCCAGTCAGTATCAAATGTAAATGAGGTCAGGAGAATTCCTTTTGAACCGAACGCCTTTCTCGTTTGAGTAAAATCTTTTGCACCTACCTGCAAGGATGTATAGGCAGACTGGCATCTGTGCTGCCCTGCCATGTCTGTGGCATCTCTGCATCATCACAGCACAAACGTCCACAGGCTGCAGCTTGAGCAGGAGAAGAGTGCCTCCTAGTGGCAGAGAGAAAGCATGAAAAGGAGGGAGGAAGCAGAGAGTGAAAGAGAGATAGAGAGGGAGAGAGTCAATCTGTGTCAGAGCCTTAGTGAAATAATAGTAGAGTCAGCTAATTCTAGTTTAGTGTACCGTCAATAATAGTAAGCTTGTTTGACCCTGTGAATGATGTTCCCACTCGGGTCTAACTCAGCGTTTTCCTTTCTGCTGCCTGCTTGCTCCGGCTCGGGACTGTGACGGCGGGTTTGACAGCCATGAGTCATCCTAATGTGCTCAACTCTGATGATCCAGAAACAGTCCAAATATTTACCAGTATTCATGAGGAGGATGTGTTTAGTGTTTGTCACGGCACCATCAGGTCCGCTGTCAGGTGCAGATACAGATATTATTCATCCACGATTAGTATTTCCACAGGATCTGGGGTGGGGGGAGTTGACTGGGAAGTTGTTTATTGTGTCATGTTGTAATTTACTCCTGCCACGATGGAGCTTTGTTAAAGCGGAAAAAGAAGCGGCGACTAACGGCATGCAGCTACTTGATATTCGTAGGTGCAAGCGGCTTGTTCCCATTTGACCAGGAGGAGTTGGAGCTGATTTAAAGACAAGAAGAGTAGAGGTCTTTAATTACAACCCTCTCTGTGGCTTCAGGCACCACTGGCCTCACTTCACAATTAAGACCAGCAGTTAGTGCAGAGCCAATAGACAGACGCGAGCACTTTAAGAAGCAAAGGGGGGAAAAAGATGTATCCACAACATCGTGCTTGACAAAGGAACTCTTTTTTTTTTTTTTTGTGCCATCTAGAATTACATATTTTAAACTTTTGCCCTTTAGACAGTATAAAAGGATCATCAAACACTTCAGCATAAGTATACCTAACACATCTTGCTCTCAAGCTTGCCCATTTCTTCACCTGCAGAGTGTTGCTTTATAATACATGACCCCCACGATGCATTCAGATAATGCCAATGGGCCAGTGTTAGTGTTCCCAGAAGCACCATCCAACCCCTCCCATAATACATGGCTGCGGTGCAGCGGGACTGTACTCCAGTCCTGTAATGGCCTCTGCAATGGTAATGTGTTTGGACAGATGGGAGAGGCAAGTGCTGATGTGCTTAACTACGCATTTTACAGCTAAACTATTAAAGAGTTGTGCTGTTTACACACCAACATTTGAATACCTGTCTTCAGGCCAGTTTAATTATCCGGGCCCTTCTGTTATTTCTGCTGCTTTGTTGTCTCTCAGCTTTTGCACGAGGCATGAGAGATTTGTTTGCAGCTTCATTAAGATATGGTGGTGGTAGCGGTTTGCAGGGTGCACAAAAAAAAAAAAAAAAAAAGAGAGAGAGAGAGAGAGAGAAGGAGGGGGAGAGAAAAAAATAGTCCTGCTCAAGTATCTCATACTCTCTTCGCCCAGCCATCCCCATCCATACGCAGATACTGTACACATCCGTTTTCTTATAAAGTCATTTAAAGTGAGAAAATTAAAAAAAAAAAAAAAGCCCTGTGATGCCTGCACTTTGAAATCTCTCAGGGCTTTAGGCAAAGGGGAGGGGACACACGCCCCCAGTGCCTGCGATTCATCCTGAGACGTTTGATTAGTTTATGAGCACTTATAGACGGGGAAAGGGTTTGCATTATAATTTTGTTTCATGAATTCCTTCATATGTTCATCTTCAACTGCGTGTTCAAATAAACCATTAATCAAACAGAAGAGAAGAGAAGGAAGAGGGCATTTAGCCAGCAGAGCCATAGTCTCAGGGCCTCAGTGAGCTGGTGGATATGGTATTGAGAGACTGTAGGAAGCAGTGGTTTTTAATTATCTGGACTACGTACAGGATGCCGTTTTTGATTGTTTTAATGAGGCAGCTGGCCTATTGTCTCCCCTTAATTCCTCCATTGTTTTTAGAATATGTCATAGTTCTTTATTCTTTTATCAGGTGCTCTGCAGGAGGATTTAGACAATAGCCTTCATTCCAACTGCATTGGCCACTGCACAAAGGCAGCTCACACTGCAGACAGCAGGCAAACAAGTGCAAATCACAAGCTGCACTTTTCCCAGCCTTTTCCCCAGTTTCACAACTTAACGTTTTTTTGGTCTTTCACTCTTAACTTTTGACCTCCCCCCACTTCCTCATTCATTCCAATCATGCCATGGGCATAGGTGGCTCGCCCGCATTTCTGTGATTTAAATCACCTGTCGTGAAAAGGCTGTCAGAGGCAAACAGGCATGACAGATTTTTTTTTTTTGAAAGCTCCTTCATGGAGTATTTGTTTTTTGTCTGTTGCCCACCTGACGCCTCCACGCCGTCGCTTTTCAGAGCCTTGTATCTCCATGCGTGCATGAAACGGACATGTTTCCGCACAGTAGTTTGAATGCATATGTCTCTACATGCCCGCGCTGTGGGTATGTATGCGTATTTGTATTTGTTTATGTGAGGATGTTATGGCTGCACACTTAATCATATCAATTTCTGTTTTATGGCATAAAGCTACACAGAAGATGCAGTTCAGTCTGGATGTAGATGCATAATATGCAAAGCTGCAATAAAAAAAAAAAAAAAAAAACACAAATCAGAGAGGAAACGGCGCTTATTTCCAATTCTAATTCTGATGACAATATAAGTGTAGTTTAAACCATAATCCTGCAGCCTGAGCTCATGTACCTTAAACCCTGTCTTGGTTGAGTGAGTGACTGGAGCAAGCAGAGTGCTTGCCTCGGTGTTTTGTATAGCTCACTAAAACTGGGACATGCAGTCCTGAAACTCACTTCCAGCATTCTCACACACAACAGATGGATCTGTAGCATTCTTGGCTGAAGGGATGCAATCTGAGCGCATATTCCGCCATCAAAATGCAGTAAAAGATTTTCATCAGACTCCACATAATCTGCTTCATTTCAGCTGAGCAGAGCATACAGTATCTTTGATTTGGATTGATCCCAAAAACACTGATTTGTATCTGAGTGTCGAGGCCTCGTTGGTAATTCTCTTTGTAAGCGGAGGCGCGTTTTGAACTAAGAGATCCTCGCAGAGGAGAGAAACTTTTGTGGCTATGGCTGCGATATATTCCCCGCCATTGTCAGTGGCAGTTTGTATCTACCTTGATGGTAACTTGGGCAGACAGTGGAGAGGAGTTTTGTTATTTTAATTAGGAGATAAAAATTCAAAGGGCCTCTCCAGGCAGTGTGTGGTATGACAGAATCAAAACGATGAAGTGGAGCGGCCTGAAGTGTGTGTCTCGTCACAGCAGATTGGACGACAGATAGGCACTGCTCTTTAAAGTGGTGCTGAAGCGCACGCGCTCACGCAGGCGTGCACGCACACACTCAAGGGAAGGAAGTGTGCACACAAATGGGACTTTGAGAGATAGCATATTTTAATACCATTTCTCTCCTTTGACACATTTGTGCTGGTCTAATTTCCAGTGCCTCACCAGCAGATAGGAAGGGCTAGAGAGGTTTTAATCAGGACAGTGATGTGAAATCTTAAATATTCAATTTTGAATTGAAATAATGGGGCACTTCATTCTACAAACTTAACAGTGACTTATACATAATACATGCCGCGGTAAGCGTAAAGACACAATGGCTCTGGTTCTGTTTCCGTGCCTAATAAACAGACAGGAAAAGTGGATTGCTTTCGTGCAGTGCCTCCCTCGTGCACCTTCCACCGTGTCTGCAGGGCGGTTTTAAACCTGGTGATTCACAGGTTTTGTGTAAACATGAGTAATCAGTGTTGCACATGTGCTGGGGCTTTCTAGCAGTGTCCCCCTGCCTTCACACCTCTCCTCAGGACTCTCTTTATTCCACATCAGCCAGGGCTCAAATCACATGTCCCCCCCTCTCAGCCTGACACTCCGTCGGTATGTTTGCACGTCTTTGAAAGCTAACAGCATGCTTTAATTAATTGTCCAGCTTTCCTCAGAAACAATGTCCTAATTCTGCCATTTAGCGGCAGCGTATCATAGTTTGTTGTTATCTCCCCAGCCAGATTTCTGTAAATAGTCATATTAAAAACTTTAATCTCTTCAATAGAAAATGAAGTGCAGCTGAAAAGCCTGTCATGTGCTGAGATAAATATTATCTAAGCTAAAACCTTCACTCTCCCTCTACCCCCTCCTCCTTCCTCCTACCCCCCCCCCCCCCCCCCCCCTCCCCTTTTTACGACTTAATGAATATGTTCAGAAGATTTCAGAGGAATGCTTAATCCCAAAACACAACAATCTAATAATATGGAGGACCTGTCTCAGTGTTCTAGCTGACAACAGCACTCTGGGATACAGTTTACCCCAGCTGAGGTACACTTTGCTTTTGGATATGAGTGCCAGTAGCCTCGAAAGACATTTGAGTGGCAGTAAAAAAAAAAGAAGGACATTACCTTTTAAAGGGTGTAATCACCAACATTACAAAAAAAAAAAGTATGTGAGATCGCTGCCTCCGTGCCATCGTGAGCGGTTGTCCTGCTTACAGCACTGAAAAATGACATTTTAAAAGCAAGCGTCTTTCAGGAAGCTGTGTCCCCGTGGACGGTCTACACATCTCAGTGTTTTCATTGATACAGCAGGAAAAATAACTGCTGCCAGCATGCTGTCAGTTAGCAAGAGTAATATTGGCACTGATTTTAGAAAACACATTCTTGCTAAAATTTTTACTTTTTTTTTTTAAATTTTGGTCAACTGGCCTTTTATATTTTTGGAGATTTGTTATTTCAAAATACTATCAAGACTCAGGATGATAAATTTCATGTCCTACCCAGCAACACCACAGTTACGCAACACCCACTGAAGTGTTTGACTTGTGCGTGCCATCCAAGGCGCACACAAATATCATTTCTTCCTCTGCATAATACTCTGACATTTAAAACTAGAATTACTCATGTGTACATGAAGCGACACTTTCTCCTCTCTCGCAGCAGGCATTTAAATGTCTCCTCTATCTCTGTTTTGTCCAGGTGGCCAACTGTGGTGCACCACCACCAAGAACATGATGGAGGGCGAGGAGCTGGTGGCGTTTGCAGTGGACTTTGACTCGCGTCTGCAGCCGGTGAACCACATGTCTCTGAGTGAGGGCATGTACCCAGCCAGGCTGCTGGACAGCATCCAGCTCCTGCCGCAGCAGGCCGCCATGGCTTCCATCCTGCCGACTGCCATCGTCAACAGTGAGTGCCTGCGCACGCACCAGCACCGAAGCTGGAACGAGATGTGCTTTTGTTTAGACATGCACAATCACACTCCCTGTTCCGTCTCACACACACACACACACCAGTCCACACCCTGCACTCAGTCACCTGCTTAACAAGGAGCGTCGTCTCCACCGGGCGTAGATTAACCCAGATGAGTGTCTGCACTGGAGATAAGAGCCATCGACCTTCAAGTTTGGGGTTCACATAAACACACTGAGGCTCGAACTAACGTGTTAATTGCAAAATACACGCCTCATGCAAATAGTGTGTTTGTTTACTTAGCGAGGGCTATCTGGGTTCAGCTCAACAGGGAGGCTTCTGTAAGCAGATGGTCCAGTGTTCTTGTTTGCCCTTGAGAAAGGGCACCAACCCAGTGGTAGCAACACAGCGATATGCTGCAGCCGAGGATTTGGTGGAAAAGCCTTTCAATGCAGGCTTTTAGAGGCAGAACTATAGATGTATAAGAGGAGTGTGTGCAAGCCCTTTATCTTTAAATATAAAAGTACTGTTTGTATCCTGATATCATGTCCCCTCTGTCCCTTCCTATGTCGTCCCCCCCATCCCAGAGGACATCTTCCCCTGCAAGGCATGTGGAATCTGGTTTCGGAGCGAGAGGAACCTGCAGGCCCATCTCATGTACTACTGCAGCGGGCGGCAGAGGGAGCCAGAGACGGTGGTGGAGGAGAATGACAACAGCCCACACCAGACCCCGAGTATCTGCCCCTTCCCACAGTGCAATAAGAGCTTCTCTGGACCCAGGGCCCTAGAAATGCACCTGAGCACCTCACACAGTGGTGAGTGATGAGGTCGTGGGACAGAGAGCCAACAACTAACCCATTTTTTAAATATGTTATGGGTTCTGCAAAAGGCTAACTTCACTGTATATTAAAAGAAAGATGACACATGGACATGAAGTCTTACACAGGCTTGAAAAAATGACTGTCATTTATTTTGTGAAATATACATATCCTACTGTCACCTAGTATAGGTGACAGTTTATCCTTGAGCCATGAAAAAAAATAAAAAAATCAAGTGGATGGGAATAAGCTTGGCATAATGCATGAGTGTTTGATGGTTTCTACAGTTAACTCTAAAGGAGAAGTGGGAGGCGAGATTCTGAGCATTTTTCCCTTTTATCTCCTTCACAGGTGTCAAAATGGAAGAGAGCCTCCCTCCTGGCACCAGCTTGAAATGCACAATCTGTAACTACACGGCAGATTCTCTTATTACATTCCAGCATCACATCATGTCTCACCTGTCACAGGCTGCCTTCAGATGCAATCACTGCCATATCAGCTTCCAGAGCCACAGGGAACTCTTACAGCATCAGGACTTACATGGGCACGGCAGCAAACTTCACAGGGAAGGCAACGGCACAGAGCACTCCCCCAGGGGGCCTGAGGAGAGCCTCCAGCAGCAGCAGCAGCAGCAGCAGCAGGCCCGCGCTGAGCTGGCCAACAGGAAGGATGCTCTGCTTGGAAGTCCCAAAGGGGCCCTCAACAAGGAGACCAGCACAGACGGGGAAGCTGACAAGGCTGAGAAGAAACCCATGCTGTCTGTTCAGAAGGGAGAGGCCCACCTAGGCAGCAAAGCCAGTTTTTCTTACACTAGGATCAAGTCTGAGCCCTCCAGCCCCCGACTGGCCTCCTCCCCTGTGCAGCATAACATGCCTACATTTCCCATGGGCCCCTTCTTGTCTCAGTTTGCTTTCTCCCAAGACATTTCAGTAGTCCCGCAGGCGTCTGAGATTCTGGCTAAAATGTCAGAGCTAGTTCACCGGAGGCTGCGCCATGGAGGGAACAGCTACCCCCCTGTCATCTACAGTCCTCTTATGCCCAAAGGGGCCACCTGTTTTGAATGCAATATCACCTTCAGCAACCTGGACAACTATTTGGTCCACAAAAAGCACTACTGTAACAGCCGCTGGCAACACATGGCAAAGTCTCCTGACTTTTCTGCCCTCTCAGATAAGGTCCCCGAGGCGGTCAGCCCCAACAGTGGTCACAGTTCTGTTAGCATGTTGGCCGGCTGCCACCCTTCGGAGGCCGACAGCCACCTCATTCAGTCTGCTTGCCTGAACTCCAGTGTTTTGGACATGATCAATGCTGGGGCTAAAGGCCCCGATAAGGATCTAACAGGACAGGTGAAGAAGGTCTCTACGCCAACTGGGGCTGAGGACAGGCTGAATGACAAGCAGATGGAGGGGAAAAGCCCCAGTACAGGTTTGGTGGAAAGTGACAATGATCCAACCAAGACAACTTGTGACGCCTGTAATATCACCTTCAGTCGTCACGAGACCTACATGGTCCACAAGCAGTACTACTGTGCCACTCGTCACGACCCCCCCATGAAACGCATGCCCACCAACAAGGTGCCCTCCATGCAGAGGACCATGAGGAGCCGCAAGCGCAGGAAGATGTATGAGATGTGTCTCCCTGATCAGGACCACCAGAGGCCCCCTATGGGTCAACCTGGTTTCCTTGGAGTTCCTCCTATGAACCCTTGTACATCCCAGGAAGCTGTAGAGAGCCTATCAGACCGCTTCCATCCCCGCTGCGATATCTTCCCAGGTATGGTACCTAAACACCTGGAGGCCTCTCTGACTGTCACTAAGCCTGTTCTGACTCCCAAATGCAACATCGTGGAGCAACAGGAGCTGGACGCACCCATTGATCTCAGCAAAAAATGCTCGCCAGTCTCTGACAAGACATGTAGCTCTCCCAAAAGACTTTTGGACTATCACGAATGTGCAGTGTGCAAGATAAGTTTTAACAAAGTGGAGAACTACCTGGCGCACAAACAGAACTTTTGCCCCGCAACAGCCGCCGCCACTGCCACGCAGCAGCAGCAGCAACAACAGCAACAGCACAATGAGAGTGGCAGCCTGGAGTCGACCATGTTCCCAGATGTGAAGAGTGAAGGCAATAACAACCCAGATGAAGTCTACGATAAGACCCCAGGTAAATGTGAGAAAAACGGCAATGGGAAGGTGATGGTGCAGAATGGAGGCATGTTCCCTCCTCACCTGGGACCTGTGCCGGGACTCAAGCCTTTTGCTGAGCCCCAGCTCATTCCATCAAAAGACGACAGCAAGAATATGTTTCTGCCCCACTGCCTCTATCCTGGAGCAATAAAGAAAGTAAAAGGTCCTGAGCAGATATCACCGTATTTTGGGATAAAACAAACCGATTATGGGGGATCAGCAGTGCAGGGAGAGGCCAGTGAACAGGAGCAAAGTGTTAATGGGGGAGGAGGTGCTGGTGGAGGAGGAGACACGGGAACAACCAGAGAGCAGGCCACACAACCTGCTGCTAACGGCTGTCCTCACCCCGGCAAGGAACCCCTTCCCCTTCTGCCCAAAAACAGAGGCATGGTCATCGTCAATGGCGGACACAAGCCCGAAGAGCGTTCAGGCGCAGCCCCACCGCAGCAAGAGAACCAACCCCAGCCGGACAGCCAACCCCCCAATCCCTCACCTACGTGGGCCACCGAAAATCAGGCCGACTCCAACGAGAACATGTCGCCTTCCTCCAAGTCCCCAAATGAGGAGGCGGCACCCACGGCCAATAAGGGCGTGAACGGCTCTGGAAGCGGCAAGTACTGCCGCCTCTGTGATATCCAGTTCAACAACCTGTCAAACTTTATTACCCATAAGAAGTTTTACTGTTCGTCACATGCTGCCGAGCATGTAAAATAAGTTGAGAAGACATGTTCTTCATCCTCCCCCACACCTTTTCCCACTGACTTTTCCTCCTTTTTTTTCCTCCTTTGTTTTGGTACACTGTTGTGTCTGGAATAGTGCATCATGCAGTGCTAACCGCTGCTTGTGGACAATCAAGAGAAGCTTCTTCTTTCATCGTTTTAAGACTTAAAAATGCAAAACCATTGGTTTAAAAAAAAGAAAAGAAAAGAAAAGAAAAATGGATCAAGAATAATATTGGTGCCACTTTCACATTAATTTATTTTACAATCAGTATTAATAGGAGTAGTGATCTTAATTTAAATTCAAAATGAAATTTATATCAGAGTTGTTTGTAATGTTATTGTATAGTCATTCTTGTGTAGCACACATATTGTTTACACTGTAATGTAGGCTCAATGAAACAATAGACAATACAAAAATGAGATGCATTTTAGACACAAAAATAGCTACTGAGGCACTTGTGTATTCTTATTTGCTGTACCAGTTTCTGTATATGGCCAAAATGTCACTTGCAGTTTACTACTAATGACTTGTTAGCCTTAAAAGCCACCGTTTCGGCGGTGATCACCAGGCACAACCCTGCATCTCACATTTTGGCATATACACATGGCTTTGCATACATATGTGGCTGTTTGTCCCTGTCTCTTTTCTTCAACTCAGATGTGGATGTTTTCATGAGGATGGCAGCATTCTTGTATAGTACTCGTATTTCTGTTTGATGATACACTTTGGTCTCCCTTTTTCAAATTTGCTCTCAATGCAATACTTTGTAAATGAGGGAACATTACTGAAAGCAGTATTATGAAATGGGGACTGTGCATATAATTATTTGTAACCCCACTGGGAAAAAAAAAACAAAAAAAAAAACACACACAGTTGTACAAGAATTAAGTTTATTGCTGATGAACAAGATGGGTGGGAGGTCAGTGGGGATACTGATGTAAAATGATCATTCCAATGTCCTGATTATGGGAGAAAATGTTTCTTAAAACGTTGTTGCTATGCATGTATATGGATGGAATTAAATTCCAGATCTGTTGGAAATTTTTATTTTGATGTGGTGTCATAATTAAACTTAAATCCTCAGGATAAACTGACGCTTTCTGGTGTTTCTTTTGCACTAATCCATACCCATCGAAAAAAAATAAGCACACAGGAGTTTAAAAAAGTCCAAAAAGCAGAGGTCAGCTATCTGCAAGTAACAAATTAAACTGATGTAACAGAGCAAGAGGGCTCTATGTACCTTCCCTTGTGGCTATAACATGACAGAATATTAAGACAGAACCAAGTGAGATAAAAAAGTATCCGGTTGAGCAGTGACGTGTGTGTGGCCTTTGCATTGATAAGGAATAATGTATTAATTTTTGGTACTGGCCAATCAGGTGAAGAGCCTGAAATAACAACTAGAAAGATAAGATGAATCTAAGACAGGAAATACTTCATCACATTGAATACCCTCCAGTTATCTTCAATTAAAAAGCTTCCAATGAAGCAGAGCTCTGCAAAAATGTGTTCTGAAATTGACTTCTTGATGAACCTTAGCAGACGTTTAGACGATCGCTACCAATTGCTGCAAAGAAAAGTAAAAAAAGACGTTTTTAAAAAAGTAACTTGATTGTCTTATTAGTCCGTTCATGTCTGGGGTGTAGTTACATTTTGGACACAGGTCACTCGCTCTGCTGTTTGGCTTGTCGTTGGTTGACTAGCTTCCTCAGGTGCTGGCTGATGGCAGATGGCCTCTTGTAGATCATTCGCCGGTCTGCTCCTTTTATGTGAATGTGATTGGCTGATGGGTAGGATTCCTCCAGAAACCTCTTTTGAAGCTTCGCTACCATCTGGTGCATGGGGAATTTGATTTACCATGTTATTAGAGCATTGTTCAGTCACTGTACCAGACCTAATGATGCAGCATGAAGTTGTGCAGCTACAGTAAACACACTCACTTGGTTTAGGTGCTCTGGCATTTGCATGTCAAAGGATTCCCCCGTGAGCATGCTCACTGATGTCCTGCTGGAGAGGGGCTTAAACTTCGTTATGTCCCTTTGAAAAAAAAAATTACAGAATCATATTTTGAAGTTCACTCTGAATTCCATATGCAAATATGCAAAACAAAAATCTGGGGAAAAAGCTGTCTACACATCTTCGCCATACCTGACTTGAGCTGCACTTTCGTTCAGAAAGTAATGCTCATCTACAGCAGCACTTTGGTGGGCAGGGTTACTTAGCAGGTATTTCTATAAGCACAGAGAGAGAAAAAAAAACACCTTAACATCAATGTGGGTTCACAGGAGGAAAAAAACTTACACGACAATAAGAAAAACATGTATGAAGCTGTCAGTGGTCACATTCGTGCATTTTATTGTAACCTCATCCGAATTCTGTCCCCATCTGAGACTGAAGAATGGAAGCATGTAGTTACTACATCCTAACATCTGAAACAGGGCACTGAGTTCTCAGACAGACAAGAAAAATATGCAGAGCAAGTATCTGATCAACTCTGACATTGGCCAACTTGCAATGGCTAGAAAACTGGCTGATAACATCTACAGGTGTTGCTGCGTTGTCCCCGTTTACCTGCCTAAAGTGGTCCAAGGAAGAACAACCTTGTGAAACAGGCAGTATGGTCACAAGTGCCCAAGACTCACTGACGTGCAGCCACACGTGGCTTGTGTGGTTCAACCACACACAAGAGCTACTATAAGCCCAGTTCCTGAAAACCTTGATGCTGGCTATAATAGAAAGGTTTCAGAGCACACAGGGCATCGCAGCGCACTGTGGGGGGGGGGCACAGCCGCAGACTTCTCAGAGCACCTATACTGACCTGTGCCTGCTCCAGAAAGCTCCTGCAGGGGGCGCATGTGTCAATCAAACGTCAGAACTTAAATGAAGAAAGGTGAATAAATAGATGTAGTTTGGTGCAATGAATTGTGTTTTCTTTAATACCATGTAGACGACTAGCTGTGCGAATGCCTCAAAGAACAGACAAAAATAAGTCTGATCCATGGAGGCACCACCTCACTACTGACATAAGCTGATAATGTCAGGGTCCATGCTTCAACATGTTAAAGTTGTTGTGCTTGCAGAAGGGGGATTTACACAATATCGGGCAGGTGGTTTGGTTTAAAGAGACATATTTATGTAAATTATTTACAAATGCACAGCTCTGTGTGCAACTTTAGACACCGAAGGTAATATATACTTTCAAAAAAATGTCATTTTAAAAAATACTGTGCACTATTTTTTACTGTGCACTATTTTTTTTTCTTCTACAAAGTGCATTAAACAGATAAAAACTAAACCAAATTTTCTGTCCATGTTTTACCTTGGTACACTTGCACACAATTTTTCAGAGTTCAACTTCAACTTGGAGAACTTGCCACAGTTCTTTTGTGAATTTAGGTCATCTCAATGTCATCCGTCTCTACATGCAATTAGAGACCAAAAACATAATGCTGAGATCGGCGCCCTGCAGGATTCATATCACATTGTTCATATCAGTTGCAGGACTCTTTGTTCTTCTTGTGTTCTTTATTGCTCTGAATGAATGTTTGGAGTTATTGTGGTGCTACTGAATGAATATGATGGACAAGAATCTAAGTGGCTACATTTTTTGCAGTAATGTATATAGTTTCATTTAAAAAACAGTGCAGGTTCCCTTATCCACTGATGGTTAATCAAGCAATCCCAATAAAAGACTTAATTAGTTAATTGGCAGGCATGTTAATTAACCTATTCCACAGTCAGAGCATGGCACCCTTTTAGCCTGTCTTCACACAACTTCAATCCCATATCAGCACATAGTGCTGACAGTTCTGGGTCCATTTCATGTGCACCCAAAAAAAAACAATGTATCCTTTTATGTCTAACCTTTTATTTTATGTCTAACCATCCCAGAACCCTTAAGCAGCTATAACTGGACCAACAGCTCCACGCACAATTCAATGTCCTCCAATAAGAACAAAGACGCCACTAACTTCTTCACAGAAAATTTACATTAGCAGAATGATTTGTAAAAGATGGGAAAAGCAGTGATACCATTTTCTATAGTAATCCAATCTGAATGCAGTGAAGGCAGTGCCCGTCTCATTCAGCAGAGCAGCTCAGAGCAGAAACACCGATAACACATCTGAAATCTGTCTCTTGTTCTCGGGCTGAAAAAGTTCACGACGCTTCAGAATTTATGTGAATTCGCAAGTTGAGCAGAATTCATCTTTAACTCCAGCTTTCACCTCCATGTGACAAACCAGACACCTCTGCTGCCTTCATCACTGCAGCAAACAATTCAGGTCCAGTTCAATTAAGCAGTGGCTACATGTACATGCCCTTGAGAAACAGAACGCATGCTATACTGAGTTGTGTGTGTGTGTGTGTGTGTGTGTGTGTGTGTGTGTGTGTGTGTGTGTGTGTGTGTGTGTGTGTGTGTACATTATAACCTTCACTATCCTGTCTAAAAAAAAAAAAAAAACCTTTTTCTGTCCTTGGAGAATTCAAGCACAATGATGTCCTTATCTCCTTGGCAACAACTGTAACACTTGAAAAGCTGAAATAGGTCCCTCATCACTGCTGCCATCAAATCGTGGGTGGCTGGCAGCAGAGAACAAGGCGTCTTAACGAACCGTTCTCATTCATCCCCTAGCATACGTCACTGCATCATACAGACAGCTGCAGGAGGAAAAAAAATAAAAAGGGTAATACTGAGCAGATGTTAGAAAAATCTCTAATATTGTACCTGTCTCTAATGCCCCCAAAACGAATGTTAAAGGCTTTGTTTTTCTGCTAATATAAGCATGAGTGTATGGAGCATTTCTCTGTGTTTTTAAAGATATTGGCTGGTTGTTGTTCATCATCGAAATCCATTCCTACTCCCGAGCCTGTGATGTTTTTTAACAGCAAGCGAAAATGACTACAGGACTTCATGACAGGTAGAAGTGGCTCAGCTGTATGTGTGATTCACAGCAAATCTGAGTATGGACGAATGCAAAATAACCCCTCCTCCCTCCCCTGCAGAAAAAAGCTCATCTGCAATACATAGCAAAACGCTTGTAGCTTTTATTAACAGCCTCTTCCTCACACACACCGCATGACCTGTCAAAAGGCCAGGTTTTACAATATAGCAGGCGTCACAAGATACAGTGCATTCGCGGCATCGTGTCAGCTCCGGGAGACGGGGTTCAGTTTTCGTTTATTTAAAATGTCTGGTGTCATATCACGCCGAATTCACAGTCTCTGACGGTACGAAGACAAACGCTCCTGCAATCATCACCCACTCGTATCTCTGCTGAAAAGGAGACGGGATTATTCTCGCACTAGCACCATCCTGTGGCTGCACGGGAAAGGTGAGAGGAAGAACATTTGAAACACTTGAAAGATGTCATTTTTTCCACTCCTGATTTTGATTTGGTTATAGAAACTCACACTACTAATGAACTAATGAGTCAAATCCCTGTATCCAGTCTGCAAAACTGTCACCATTTATGGTATGATAGCCCCTCTACCCCCGGTGACTAGTGACATATTCCTAAATAAAGGTCATGCCTGACCTGCAGTGTCACTTTCACACAACATTAAAGCAACATTTTAATGTTTTGATGATGAGGACGTGCTCTTGGTGAGAGTGTGCATCAGCCTGACCTGCCGCTGGATGAGCTCTTCGGAGACATTTTCGCCTTTTACAGTTGGTTCAATTGCCCCCAGTATGATCAGCATGCGGCTCAGCCCTGTAGCTGCTGAAAACTGCTTGGCTTGGAATGACGGCACCACCTTACCATACCTGAAAAAATTCACACACACACACAGATATTCACCCAAAAAGAAAACCTTCAGCAGTTTGGACAATGTCAGTTCATTACAGATGATCACAGAAAACCACATTTGGCAGTTATAAACAGTGTGCTGTTATAAAGAGTGTGCACTAAAACATGCTAAAAAGTTATCTAAGAGACAATGGAGGCAGAGGACTTGCATGATTCTCAGTGGGTTTTATCACCACTGGGGATGCAACAGTACTGTGTATAATTCAAAGTTCAAGCTTGGTTTGGTTTGGCATGTTTTTGTTTGCTTGTTTTTCTTCCTAAAAAAGGACAAAGACTCAAAAGTGGCTGCAAATCTTACTGTTGCAGTTAGGGCACTTTGTCAATAAAAGCAGACTTTAAGCTATTTACTCTGAAGTATTACATAAAAACTAATTAAAAGAAATGAACCATTAAACCTGGAAGAGCAATTTTAGCTTGAAAAACTGCACATGGTGAGACTGCCTGTCGTCCTCTGAGCAGTGAGCACGCATCTTTATTGAGAGAAAAAACTTTATTATTATTATTATCATCATCACTAGATAAAAGAGACTGGCAGATTGGTAGTGGGAGCTTCACGTGATCTTAAACTGTGCTGCAAAACAGCACACTAATGCTCTGTATGGTCCTGCCACAAGGAACAACAGCCGCGCACACAGACACACACACACACACACAGAACGACTCGAGCAGTGTCATGCATGATATTTTGCTTTTCCTCAAGTCTTTTTCAACTCTGAATCTCAAAATTTCTCTTCGAAAACATTTGCCTCCCGAATGAGAAATACTCTCTCTCTCTTTCTTTTTTTTTGGCAGGTGAGAGAAGAAGAGCTGCAGGATTTTGTAACTCAGGAGCCTCAATCGGTTTCAGCTCACTGGTGCTCTGAATTGGCTGGTCTCAGCCTGTGGAGCCCAATCAATAGTGCCACTCGCCTGCCGCCGCCATTGCCGTGCCTCGCACCCTGCCTCTACATGGAGCACGCACACTGTAGATTTGTACCCCTGCACAGAGACACTCATACCTGTTTTAGCCTGATCTGGATCAGATTTACAGCACTGCACCTCAGTGTTAGAGCCCTATCTGTTTCAACATCTGAACAACAAGTGTGAACAGATTTGAGACATTTTTAACCCCTGTGTTACACTCTACTAAGGGAAGGTTAAACACTTTAAGTGCTGATTATTTTACAAATTGAATAATTGGTTTTGGACTATAAAATAACAGAAATTGTGAAATGTTCTCAAAATAGTTTCCCAGAGGCAAAATATTCAATTAATAAACACAGAAAACAGGCAAATCCAGGTATTCAAGAAGCTCTGACCATCAAATATTTAGTATTTTTCTCTTTGGCTTCTGTCGATCAGTCTGAAATTTGGTCTGCTGTTGCTCTAGCCTACAACAGAAAGAAAGCATTCCTAGTAAGACTGGCAGAAAATGCACAACTCCCCTGCAGGTAGGATGAATCCTAATGAATTTAGCTCCGTATAGCTACCAGAGGGACACAAATTTGATTTCATCTTAAATTCTAATTTGGCCGATACTTAATGTGTGGTTATAAGTTTAGTGCTAATTACCATATAGCGTGATACTATCTTCAATTAGCATTATGAATATTTGCTAATCTCAGCATGATCCTGCCACTATCAGTGTGAGCAATATGCCACGATGATGAGCATTTAGCTCAAAGCGTCAGCGTGTTTACAGTCATTACGCTACTGTAAATAAAAGATGCACACAGCTACCGCAGGGTTACTGATTGGTTTCTTTGAGGACTCTGGCCATTGCAACCTTGGCTTGGAAACTAGGATCAGATATGAGAAACCAAAAATTCATTACAATACAGCAACAATTGTTAATCACAAGATAGTAAGGGCTAAAGTGTACAATAATTTACAAAATTAACATCATGTTGCATTTAGTAGCAAGAGAGACCATAAACTCATCAGGAAACAGGGTTAATTTCTCTTATGCTTCAGTACACTAGGAAAGCAATGGCTGCAGCATGAATCAATTGTGTGATCGCGTGCAATGAACTTGCAATCTTAAGTGCTTTCAAATGGTTGCCTTGAAGATGAGGACCTGGTGTGCAACCACTCACAGTCTTTTGCCATCTTCAGGCCTTCCTGTGTGGAGTCTCCATGTTCTCCCTGTGTCTGCTTGGGATCTCTCTGGGGACTATAGCTTCCTCCCACATTCCAAAGAAATGCATGGGGTTAGCGGTGATTCTAAAGAGATCTGAATGTGAGTGTGAATAGTTGTCTGTCTCTCTGTTAGCCCTGTGATAGACTGTCAACCTGTCCAGGGAATACCCTACCTCTCCCCCTGTGATGGTTGGGATAGGCTCCAGCCCCCCTGTAACCCTGAATTGGATAAGTGGAAGAAGATAGATGGATGAATGGATGTATGGATGGATGGAGGTGATAAAACAAAGTCAGAAATTCACATTAAGTACTTAGAGTCCAACTAGACCCTCATACAGTAAATCTGAAATGGAAACCCAGAAATTTCTCCACAAATAGTGACATAGTTGCAGAAATTTAACTGCAAAAAGACATAAGCACTCTCCACCCTTGCTTTTACATATGAGTATAACCAGAATACAACCTGTTAGCAACCTGCTCAGTCAAGTCCTCTGTTGCAAAGAGACGCATTGAAGATGACACACGCTCATCATCACAGACTGACTCAGACTGATTGCAATGTGCTGCCAATCAGTGTGTAATTATAAATTAGATGGCAATTATTTGCAAAGGTTCAGCAGTCTCTCTGTGCAATCACCTTTTGAGCAAAAGTGACCACCCAGAGGTCGAGAATGTTGCACAAGTACTTGCATTCGCAAAAAGAGAATCACAGTGCGACCATGATTTTTCCTAGTTGCAAGGAGGTTGCCATCCTATTTTTACTCTAGTGTGACTGAGCCATTACAGATCTACACAATTTCTTTAGGCAACCACAGGAGTCGCCCAACACTATCATAACATTTTCTTTTAATTGGTTATTCAGTTAACAAACTGATCATTTCCAATCCAAAACTCACCAATACTTGAATCAGAGTTGTAACTGCACGAGGTAGCGGTGCCCCAAAGAAACTCCAGGCAGGTTTCACTTGCATTATTCTCCTCATATCAAACCGCCATCACAAACATGCATCTTTCATGTGTAAACTAACCCATTTAACCTGTTGTTGATAATCCGTACCCAAAGACCTGCAGCTTGGCATATGGAGCACTGCTCCAGCAAAGCGTGTCAGTGCTGATTGGTCAGATAAAGCTGATACAAACAGCAGAGAATACATGATCAACTGCCACCAGTAGCTGTGTAAAGATAACACATCTGCCATATTCATGGTAGAAGAAATAGGCCCTTCAGGTCAATAATGGATACAGACAGAGGGAGAAAAGAAACTGCTGCTCTAATTCTCAGTCTTCAGTAGACAGAGAAAACTTTTCAAATCAGACCTCCGGAGAGTGACATTTTGACATTTTCATCTCCCTTTCCACAGTTTTCCCCTGAAGTCATTCTGGCACCACAATTTAGAACTGACTCTTCGACCTGGCTCTGAAGGGACTTCTCATTCTCTGCACATTTTCCACCTGTCACCCTTTTCTTACCCCTTGGTTCCAAAAATAAAGGAGGGGGGAAAAAAAAATAAAAAAATCTCCCTATCAGCCCCCCAATTCGAATCTAGTCAAATCAGTGCTGGGTCTGGCACTGAACATTATTTCAAGGATTCTCCAGCCACCTGTCCTATTCCCTCCTCTTTTTTCCATTTTTAATTCTGCCCCCGAGTGAGGATTATGCGAAGCAAGGCATGCGTGTCAAAGGGAAATTTAGTGGGTAAAGACAGCCAAGATTGGCGGGATGAATTAAACAGATAACGGGAGGAGACGAAGTGGGGGAACCATGTAGAGCAAAACGCCTCACCGATGTTGGTCATTTCAGAGGGGCTCTTTTTTTTTTTTCTCCCCACAGGAGCGGGGAGGCAATATCTAAATTAATAAAGTGATGAAATGAGTTTGTGCCGTGGACTTTCTGCTGTTTGACTTTCCCATCTGGATTAGTGCAGGCTGAATGGACGCTCTGTTACTTTTGTTACAACTGCGCAATTCACTGTCGGAATTTGGCCCTATAGTGATAAGGCTCCCCTCCTCCTCCTGCTCATTACCATCTCATTTCATATGCAGGGCCTCTGTTACCTGAGAGCCTGCTCACACACAAAACACGAACTATTACACGAGCTTCTGCCAACTATTACAATGAGCACAGAACATTTAAACATGGACTATTACAGAGGGCTCAACTAACTATTACGCCAAAGGAACATTTCTTAAGAAAAAAAAAAATACCATTACCAAAGACCATTAGAAAAAGGCAGACATACAGACGTGGACAGGTACATGATGTGGCCTTTAACTCCAGCTCTCTCAGTGTAGGTTAATCAGCCCATAACCTAGAAGCCCAAATAACCTGTACCTGTAAGAACTCACTTTTTGTACAGTGGGGGGGATTAATTATTTGATCCCCTGCTGAATTTGTAAGTTTTCTCACTTACAAAGAAATGAACAGTCTCTAATTTTCATGGTAGTCTCATTTTAATGGAGAGAGACAATATCAACCAAAAATCCAGAAAAAAAAAACACTTTAAAGTTACAAAGTGATCTGCATGTCACTGAGTGAAACAAGTGTTTGATCTCCAAGCAAAACATGACTTAGTACTCGGTGGAGAAACTCTTGTTGTCGAGCACAGCAGTAAGATGGTTCTTGTAGTTGGTCAGCAGGTCTACACGCATCTCAGGAGAGATCCTGGCCCACTCCTCTTCTTACAGGAACTCTCTAAATGCTTCAGGTTTCTCAGCTGCTTGGCGAATTGAAGCTTCAGCTCCCTCCACAGATTTTTCTATAGGATTGAGGTCTGAGACTGGCTAGGTCACTGTTGCCTTGTTGGTACGTTTTGGTTGATTGTCATACTGGGAGACTCATCCATGACCCATCTTTAGTGTTCTGGCTGAGTGAAGGAGGTTCTTGTCCAAGATTTTATGGTACATGGTCCCGTCCGTTGGCCACTACACGCAGTGAAGTCGTCCTTTACCCTTAGCAGAAAAACAGCTCCAAAGCATCATGTTTCCACCTCCGTGCGTGTCTGTAGGGATGGTGTTCTTTGCGTCATACTCAGCATTTCTCTTCTTCCAAACACAGCAGGTCGAGGTGATGCCAAAGAGCTCGATTTTGGTTTCATGCCACCACAGCACTTTCTCCAAAGCCTTCTCTGAATCATGAGGCAAGATCTTGCATGGAGCTGCAAACTGAGGGCGACTGATGGTCATTTTATATAATAATAATCACACCAACAGTTGTCACCTTCTCACTGAGCTTCTTGCTGACGGTCTTGTAGCCCATTCCAGCTTTGTGCAGGTCGACAGTCTTGTCCCTGACAGCTCTTTGGTCTTGTTCGTGGTGATGGAGAGGCTGGAATGGAAGACACTTGATTCTGTGGACAGGTGTGCTTTATACACACAACTAGCTAAGATCAGGAGTATCTGTGATTGATTGATTGATTGATTGATTGATTGATTGATTGATTGATTGATTGATTGATTGATTGATTGACTGATTGGGCCAGAGTTCTGGCTGGGTTGTAGGCAATCATATACTTATTTCACTCAGTGACATGCTAATTAATTTAACTTTTATGTAAATTGTTTTTTCTGGATTTTTGGTTGATATTCGCTCTCTGTCCATTAAAATGAAACTACCATAAAAATAAGAGACTGGTCATTTCTTTGTTAGTGAGAAAACTTACAAATTCAGAAGGGGATCATATAATTATTTCCCCCACTGTATATTTAGTATGTTTGCAAAACATTTACTAAAACAAGGAAATATTATAGGTAGGTTTTAACATTTACAAGTGATGAAAAAAAAAAACAGCCAGTAAAGCAAATACTACTGCTCTGTGTGAATACTTTGGATGATTCCAGATTTTCAAGGACAGGAAAAAAGACTTTCAGCACAATGACATTTTGCCACAGTTCTTATATTGCGACACAGTAAAACACAACTTTACAACTAAGGTAACCTTTAACCTGACCTTTATGAAACAGACATGCTCCTATGTTGTGTAGTGCTACTCACATTTAAGTAACATACTTCGAAAAAATGAATCAGCCTTTGAACCATACCTGGACATTTCTACCTTTAACATTTAACAGTCTGACTTTATGTTTGATTCCTATAGTGTTTCAGCATCTTTTATGTTAAAAGAGGCTGCAAACTAGCTTCAGGAGGCTAACAAATGCAACATAATGACAGTAAAAGCATTCCTGTTAGATTTTATGTTGCCTTTCAACTTCATATTAAAGTCCCTCGACTCCACTTAAATGTGTGTTTTGCCAGAGACATTAGAGAGAGTGTGACAGAGTGAGAGCACTCAAAGAAACCTAATCTATGAGAGAGCTCCGTAATGGCAAAGAAAGCAATTGTGCCACCTTTGATCCCAAAGAGCCAACAAACAACTGAACAGGGAAAAATTTGAGCATGCATGCACACAACAGATTCACAGCAGGGATTTTTATCCATGCAGGGTTTTTTACATTTTTTTTTTTGGTTTGGTGATTCAATTAATTGTCAAGTAAGCACCCAGAGTTATTACCAAGATGATTGCCAAGTGCTGTGATGAGCTTATAGAAAGACTTTGGACTTTTGACTGTTTCACTTTTTCAAAATAAGAGTATATAATAATAATATAAACACTGGACCAACACTGAACTTCCATGATTTTGTTTCTGTACATATCGATAGTCTGCTGAAAAGCACATGGAAACTAGTTCATCCAACTTCATTGCCAATACATCATATGTACACAGTTTGGTACCTTGCAACCAAGCAAGAATCCTTCTAAACATGAAATGAGAGTATAATAACTTGGAATAATTGTCTAAATTAACAAGGACAATTTGAACATGTAATACTGAGCACAAACACAAGGTGTCAATGTTGTACCACGGTCAGTTTCAGTCCAGCATTCCTTGTCTGCTTCCAGCCCTCCTCTCTGCATCAACACTATAGGTTACGCTAAGGTAAATACACAGGGGTAGCAGCAGCCTTGTTTCATTAGTGAAGTGTAACAGCAATAGTTACACTTACAGTGCTTCTAATTACAATTACTTGGCTTTCCTGACTCACCAGGGATTCAGTGGACAGCTGAGTCAGGAAAAGACTGAGACGAGGCTGCCACACTGGGAGCCATTTAAGAATCGCGATGTGATTCACAATGAATCACATGCTGATGAGGCTAAAATATGATTAGTTATGCTGTAAATATGAAGAAACTTGAATAGCCCAATCATCATGCCACAAAGCACTCCACAAGCTATATTTCTTGGTTAACTTTTAAAACCAATAATTCAACTTCTTTTTTTCTTTTTTTTGGATGAATTACAATAGCCCTTGTGTCATGCTTTTGTCAGGCTACAGCTTCTCCTATTGCTGCATTTCTGCAGCTTTTTCTCTTTTTTTTTTCCCGCATTCCTCCATCTCCCTCACTTCCCCCCACAACACAGCAGCCCGTGGCTGGGCGATTGCTGCCAATCTCAGCACAGGATCCCTGAGGAGGTTTTAGAACAGGGCTGTGCTCCAGTGAGTTATTGAACGCAAACTCACGCTGAAAGCGAATGGGCTCTGAGGGGGAAAGTGGATATGTCATCAGTGGCTGCTACTGTTTACCAATGAACGAAAAAGAGACGGGGAGCAGGAGAGCTCAGAAATTACATAATGCCACTTAAAGTATTAAATGAACCACTGCAGCAATCTGAGTATAATTGAAAGGTCTAAATATCACAATAAGGGAAGGAACAGTACAGAAGAGGGGAGAGGAGAGGAAATTCTGTTAAGCCTGTAAATTCATCCACTAACAAAGTGCAGCGTGGATGGACAGAAACACTTTGACTGAGCCTCGTCTGGCTTATAAATCAAGCCAAAAGCAGCAGTTGTGGGACGCTGAACGGTCGTCAGTCAAAATGACAGTCATACGCTGCCTGTCATACAGAACAGGCTCCAGGTGAGCCACAAAACATGTCTATCTGCTGCACACTGCAAGCTGTGTGGCCAGCAGAGTGTGTGTGATGTGCAAGTATAGAGAATTTTCATGCATCTTTATGTTACCACAACTTGGAGTCTGTTTGTGTCCATGCTTTGTGGAGAATACTAATGACAGGTTGGATGATGAATGGTGCATAAAGTGTCATTTTCACTTTGGGACTCTTAACTCAGTCAGGGTTAGATCCAGGCCTGCTACCACAGCTGTCGGGCCTACGCTGAGGCTCTTTGCTGCAGAACAAACTCCTTCATCGGCTTCTTACATGCATCACGTATTCTAATATGCAGCTTAAAATATGCTGGATTTACACAGCACATAAACTTGGCAAGACAATCTCATTTAAAATTCTTCAGTTATATACTGGAAAACAGACACTGACTGCAAGCTTTGTGTCACAGCGCCAAACTGGAATGATTAAAATAGCCACCAATGAAGAAGAAGAAAAAAAAAAGAACACGTAGTGATGATAAACATTTACAAGAACTGAGATTCAGAGGAAAGAGATTTTCAAGTGGTGCCCCTCTGAGGGCTGAGTTTGACTAAATGCATTAAAACGGAGCATTTGCCAATCAATCAGTATTCATTAAATTGTAAGGGCCATCCCATTAGACAAGAGCATTCCCCACTGTTTCTGCTCCCTGAGCAAATATATCCCCCATGGCATAAATTAGTTTTATACTACACATGTGCACGCTTGGCTGGAGGAAGACAGGAGATGCACACTTGAGTGTATAAAACCACAACAAAAATTCATGCTGTTAAATACAACATTATTATTGGTGATATTTAACAGAAAACCTGCTGGTATCTCTCTCATCCCAGCTGGAATCTCTGGCCATTAAATGGCCAACTAGAGAGTCAGGGCAGTCTGACTGTCAACACAGTTTTCATCCATTATTGCAGAGCGAGAGAAAGAGAGAAAGACTATGATAGTTTTCACAGGATAATTGTGTAGCAAAACTAATTATGTCAACATGGGAGAACAGGGGGACTATAATGGAGGCTGAGTCAGAGTTTGTAAATGTGGTCATTGTCCAAAAAAAAAAAAATGCTTGCTCAGAAAAATATTTATGAAATGTTGAAAAGGCAGGAACCATCATTTAGAGAGATGATATTGGATTCAACAAACAAAAGCACTGATGGAATTCTGAGAGCGTTTCAGCACTTGAGTAACAGTCTGAAATTCTCTCAGAGTGATACTGATGACATGTGAGCGATGCAAAACAGGTAAAACATGTCTCCTCTATTCAAACTCAGTCCAATTTCCTAGTAAAGCGTTTGAAACCGTGGGCTGAGAGTGAGGACAAAGTATGTGAACTATTAACCACCAGGCTGACAATGGATGCCAATGCAGTTCAAAATGAACAAGCTCATAGATTGGGAGAATTTAAAAGAGAATTAGAAAGGGCCTGAAGCATCTTAATGCATATCAAGGATACGAACTCCTTAAAAAAAAAAAGAAAGCACCACTGTGTACATAAATGAGGACTTTTCTCAATGAATGAGGAAGAAAAGAGCTGAACTTTTACCTGCCATGCTGTGTGTTGTTGGATGTGTCTTGTGGTAAATGTGAGCACACCAAGGACAAACTCCTATCAACTGTGTTGTTGAAATGGCTACTACGAACTAGACCAAAGGGCTGTAATCAGCTTTGGCTGGCTCGATGTAAGACCAAAGAGAAACCTTGGTGGTTCCTCTTAATGTAGTGATATTAAAATTGGGACACAGGCTGGAAGTATTGTGGTTACAGACATAGGCTGGAGCTTCTCCTAATCTCAACGTTAGACCCTCTGCTTGATTTTTCCATCAGGCAGCATTATCTATGCTCGCAAGGAAACGAGACACATGCTGCGATGTCTGCACACCAACATCCCAAATAAGAACGCTGACCCTTTACAACAAGTGTGCACAAGCAAACGCCCACACACGCACATACACACCGTTCTCAGGAGATGGTGCTGATTCATTTCGTAGGATGTAACAGAACTAATTTTGGGAGAAAGCCTCTGTTAATGAGCTGGTCTTTGATGTGTAAATCCTCCAGTCCCAGTGCAAAGCTGATATGGTCTCCCCACAATCGTGCTCAGGTGCAGTTCTGCTCCCTCCTGCATTACTTATCTTGTGTACCACATACTATAAGACCTCATACAGCCAGTAAATCCATATTTAAGACAGAGAAAACATGCAAGGAATGCGAGAACGCTCGTGGCATGGGGACGCTGCTGTGAGTGAAAGTGGTGCTGAACATGTTTTGTATCTTTATACAGTTTATCCCACTCCTATTTAGTCATCCATGGAAATCCAAGCGCAGATGATGAAATTGTTTTGTTTTTTTTACTGATTAAATGTAAGTCTTGGGCTCATTTCATTTATATATTGCCTCTCCATAGAGTAACTGGATCATTGCTGCAGTGTCACATACTCAGTGAAATGAATGCCTATTAATCAGAGGATAATTGGACACATACCCCTGATAAATGGTGCTGCTCCACTTTGAGTCCCGTATAAATTAGGCCAGTTTCAGAGATCCATTTCTTATCTGGCTTCACTCATCCTTTTACAAGCTGTGGCCTCATGCTGTGGACAGAGCTACGAACTCCATAACCATCCTTTAACCACTGATGTTTTCTGTCATATATATTTTCTGCGCAAAAGTCTCAAGCCATCCCTCATTTCTTTATGTTTCTAGGAAAATGGGAAATAGGTGGATCTTCAGGAATAGTTCAGGAATGGAGATTCCAAAGCTTGTCTTTGGATGTTGGCTGCCTTTTTGTTCCATTCGCTATCTGCTGCCTCCTAATTACTCATTGTAGAAGACCTTGCAAGACATCTTACACTATAAGAACAGCAATAAGTTTTTGTTTTTTGTTTTTTTAACTGAAAGCACTTGGCACTGATACCTGTAATACTACAGCTGTGGCTCATAACTTTAAAAAAAAAAATGCTGCCATATTTAACTCAGTTCAATGACTGGATATGACTGCAAATCCCTCAAATCCATACTGAGCCTGGAAAAACTGCTTTTAGTTTCTATGATCCAAACACCTGGAAAGCTTTAGTGACTCTTTTTCAGTTTAAACTAAGACGTTCAGCTTCCATCTGTATCTGTTTTAACTGACTTGCCCCTCATATCTGTACCTTGCATCCTTTATTAATTATATTTGTAGATAGATATAACAGCAGAAGAGTTGCACACCCCTCTTTGAAGTAGCAGCACAGGATGTTTATGTGTTCCGACAGATCGTGGCTCCTCAAGGCTTATTGTTAGGCTAGCTTATTTTGTGCTTAAACAATGCATATTCCCCCAAAATAACCATTTATAATATTTGCACAACACAAATTGATTTTGTTGGGCTATGACTTTAGAATTACTTCTGGATAATTGGGGGAAAAAAATGCTGGTTAGTTTGATTTTTAATAAAGGTCAGATTTTAATGAAAACTCAACTAATCAACTCTGGGGGGGGGGGTTTCACTCTTTTTTGGAAGCTAATTTCTATTCAGATATGTTAATGAAAGTGTGCCTAAAATACAAAATTATGGTGGAAGCAAATAAATTATGTTGACGCAAATCTATCACAGTACTGCATATCAAGCACCAACCAAATATGTAAAGTTCTAAAATTCTGAATTTGAAGCTTTAAAAACCACAAATTGTCTAAAGATCAAAAGTGAATTCCTACATGTGTCCAAAAGGCAACTCTCTTAGGCAAAATGGCTTCTTGACTAACACCCTTCCACTGACACCATGTCTAATGAGGCTTCAGCAAACAGTAGACGCTCAACTGAAGGTAGTCAGTTAGTCCCAACTCCTCCACGATGCCAAGTGCATCGAGGACATTCCAAGAGACACACAGTTACTCTGGGAGAGCTGGACAGGGTCGTAGCAGGTCCTTAACCCATCAGCAGCACTGTAATCTGTTCCTCTGTGCAAAGAGGAACAGGATGAGCACTGCCAGAGCTAAAGATGACCTCCAACAGGCCACTGGTGTGAATGTCTCTCAGACCAAACAGTCAGCAGCAGGGTCTTTGAATTCACCCCTCTGCAGGTTAATAATTTATAGTGCCATCAAACAATGTGGCATCCTTTTGTTCCTAACACATTACCCAGTCCATATCCAGACAGATATCCAGCATGATTTTTTTTTCATTGAGCTCTGATGTGTTTACAAAGTATTCCTTTAATTGTTTTTGAGCAGCATATAAAGAATAAGGGGTGGCTAAAGACTTTTGCACAATACTGTACCTTACAAATGACATATGGAGGACAGAATAAAGTCTATCAGGTTTTGAGCATGAAGTTCTGCTTTGTACACGGTGACAAAAGCACTAAAATTACACAACAGAGTTTTGTTTATCATGCAGCCATCACTGTTTGTCAGCGACATCTAAAAGCTTAATATGGCTTGCAAAATTATACATCTGATTAATTATAATCTCTTCGGCAGAGAAATACCTTTTAATGATCTCACTTCATGCTCTACTTGTAAACTAACATACTGTTAGTGCTGCAACAGCCAACAGCCCTGCTCTGAACTCTTGGTTGTCATTAATAACAACCCCCTCCCCACCCGGTGTATGATAATTAATGCATAATGAGATATATGATGTGACAGTGACTACCACTTGACATATATCTCGCTTGGAGGATTAAAACAGTGTTATTCCATTTTCTGTCACTCAGCTCCAACCACCAACACAACCCTTGCCCCCCTCATCTGTTCCCTGCTCAAGTGAGTGCAATCAGCTAATGAGTTTCTCTGGCCTCCAATTAATCATGCTAATGAGCCCCACCCAGTAAAGATAATCAACTCTTCTTAGCATATATACCAATAAGGGAAGATTTTGACTCGTTGGCGCCTCTGCCTCCCTTCTCCTCATCCTAATCCTCTTTTCCTTGATACATTTCCCTTTTTTTTCACCTCTTTCCTGCCTCTCGCTTTTTTATCTGCCTCCTCTCTGCCCCTCAGAGCTGTTATCATCCTTCTCGCTCCTTTTCCACGCTCCTCTTTTCTCAATCTTCTTTCCCACTCCACATCCCTTCCCAGTTTTTGCTTCTTCAACATATTTCCATCTTCTCTCTCTCTCCTTTGAATCTTTGCTTCCCCCCTCCCCCTCCCCCTATTCTGTCCTCTGAAGTTTCCTACAAACTCACCAGTACTCCATCCACTTGTCCTCTTCAAAAATGTCCTCTGGAATGGGATCAATCAGCACCAGGTCTGACACTCGCCTGAGGACAACAAGAGGACACACACACACAGACACACACACACGAAGTAAGACTCATTGACTACTCTTGTCCACTTTACCCTCCCGGCCTGGGAAGTAATGAGTGTGAGATGGATGGCGCCATCCCGTCTGTCTTCCTGGAGATTTGTCCCCACAGACAGATGACCACACGTACACTAGATCCAGAGGTAATATTTCCATTTGGAAAGGTGTCATCCACTCACCACTTCTTAATTTTCTCCCGTAACAGCAGCAACATTGTGCCTGATTAAATCCTAAATCTTTCATCCCCGGTATGGGCCGCTTGTCACGTTAATCACTACGTTGTCTCTGAAAAGGGTGAGTCATGTGAGATGGTGGGAACATATACTGGAATATATTTTATAAAGTGTGAGTTTAAGAAGTCCTACCTTATGCCATCAAGCAATTTTATGATTAGTTTGCTTTACATTTTGCTAAGAACATGAAGGACTCTTAAAGGATAACGTATATTTTATTTAGATCTTTTTCTTATCTTTGGTATGACATTTACTACCACCAGTGCTGTACTTTATTTTGAGTCAGTTACTCACACAGTAGGCTGGCAGCACAGTGTGTCTGAATCCACAGCAGTCCCTAACCTTTGGCTAAGACATACACATTTTCTCTTCATTTAGGCAATTTTTTTCCCCCCTGTGGATGGTGGCATCACTTCATTTAGACTATCTAATAAAGCACCGTGAAGATTTTAAATTAATTTTTAATTTACATTTTAAATTAATGATTAGGTAGATGATTTATTATTTCACTCTGACAAATTTGGGGACTTGCCAGGTACAGATGAAAAATAGAGTGGGCACAAGTGAAACTAGAAAGGCCAAGATACTCCACCTTTAATTCAAATAAAAACTCCAAGTTTTTACTCTATCCCTGAAAAAAGCTACATGAGCTGTGATCTAATCAGCTCATAAAAATAAAAAAAAATACATCATTAAAATTGGCTGATATCCCCCTCGAGGACATCTTCTCAGGCAGGTTTCCAAAGGAGCTGCACCCTGGAAGCCTCCTTCTAACCACTGTGCAGGCTACTCTGCATCTTCACCATGGACCTCAAATGTGGGCACAGACTCAGATAAAAAAGGCAGACTCTATTATGGCAGTGGAAGGTAATCTCTGAAATTGCTGTCAGAAGAGATTTTAATCATAAAATGATAGTTTGATCCATATGCTTGCCTCTAACAGCTGATGACAGAAAGCAGAGCCCTTTTACAATAACACCAACTTTGCCGTGCTTTCACCTCCTCACCTCTATGACCATTTTCATTTTGATATTACTGTTGGATAATGCCTGTATGCTTTCTTTCTAACTGATGACAATGCTAAAAATAATTACTTCTTCATAATCAGAGTTCCTCTTAAGGTTTTCAAGGGCAGAAGTTTTTATTGTACCAATATACACAGCGGGATCTGGCCTTCCAAGGCTTTGTAGCATCCTGCTTCTTAATCTAAAATAGTAACTGTGCTGAAAGTGGCCTGGAGGTGTACAAGAAGGTGGTCTTGAACAGCAGACTGGCCAAATTTACTGTGACTGCTGTTTTACTGTACTGTGAAGCAAGTTCAATGTGCTAGGATTTCTTTATGTTAGCTGGCTTGACAAATTTTAAAAACCTAAGTCAGCAATCCGCCTGTATCACAATAAGCAGTTATGAACCTCCTGCTTCAGGCTCTGCGCACGATCACACTGGACAAAGGGGCCGTTTGATGCTTCATTTGTGTCTCCTTCCATAGAATATGGATCAAGTGAGTGCCGCCTACTTCAGTCAGAGACATTATTAGAGGAACAGGTGATATAAAGAAAATAAAAGGAATACGACAGCAAAGCCAACACTGGACCTTTAAATAAGGCAAATCTGATAAATCTTGAGAATTCATAAGTTCATATGCATTCTCAGTGCTACTGTTTATTTCTAATGTATACATTATAGGCTACTCAGTGCATTCAGGTCTGACTCTGTCCCACTGATGGAGACGCGGAAATCCCTTTAGTCCGTGGTTACATCGACCATCCATCCATCCAAATTAATTATTTAGACTGAATATTCTTTGTGACAGACCGATCAATATTCTAATCTGATTTCCATTCCTAGTTTGATTCATCCTGCAGAACACAAAAACATATTCAGGTATTTTCTGCATCACCAACTGAATACATGAATATTCTGCTGGCATTTTGGCACATATGGTTACTGTAACTTTGATGCGTGGCCTCCGTTTACTGTTTAGGGCTGCAGCCATCAATTATTTTAGTAACTGAGTACTCTATTGATTATTTTATTGATTACTCAAGTAATCGGATCTTTTAAAATGAACTGCTCGTTGGTTTAATTTTAGAAATTACAGTTTTTAGTAGTTTAACTGCTTACAGCATCTCTTTAAAAAAAAAAAACTAAATCCTTTCTATGTATTTACAGGCCATATTAAAATCCTATTTTTTTTAAAGAAAACATTTTCTTAAATGTTAAAATAAATAATCACAAATACAGTGATGTGAAATACCATAAGGTACACATCCAACCTAAACTAAGACAAAGTAAAAAAAAGTGATTACTCTGTCCTCTTGGAGGGCTTTCTTGCATCAGTAGGAAGCAAAAAAAAAAAAAAAAAGGTTCTGATGATGTGCATGTTAAAATGTGTTTTTGGCCCATGTATATTTTTACTGGGGGGGAAAAGCTTTCATTTTTACATTTTAAAATATTAATATTTTATTTAGGTTTCATATGAATCTAAATCTGCAAAATAATGTTTCTAAATCCTTGAAATAAATATGGCCTAGTACACCTCATGCCCCCCTTTTAGACTCACCTCTGCTCGTTGCAGGTATCGCTGCCAGATAAAGCAGGACGGCTGCGAGCTGTTTAATTTAACACCTGAGCGCTACAGAGTCGTGGATTAAACGAAGATTTGGCGCAAAAAAAATTTGTGTTGAGGATTTTTTTTTTTTTTTTTTTTTAAATAATCGAGCTTTTTGAGTTACTCGATGATTTGTTGCAGCCCTAATTAAGTTATGGAGTTTCTTTCTTCTTTCTTTCAGAGAGATGTGGGGCAAAGGATTAGATGCATTTCTCACACAAAATCCTCCATTTTCTTCCATTCTGCAGTACTTACACATCATGAATATGCGTGTAGAATCTGCCATTGAGTGCGCCGAGCTCAGAGCCCACCAGGATAAAGGGCTCGACTATCCCAGCAGTCTGCAGGAGTCGGTGCAGATCATCCACCATCCTGGAAGACAGCAACACCCATCAGCCTCTGCGCACAACCAGGACACACTGCAAACTGGGCCAGCTTATTTATTTAGCTAGGTGGCACTAAGTCTCCCAACATGGCAGATGAATACCATGGGTCATCATTAACCTCATTAATCTCTAATCTGCTCCTAACACCTTTATATCAAGAGCCTACCACAAAGTCATAATTAGGAAGCAACGTTCTATCTTACAATAATGTATGAATGTAAACAGTTAAATGAAAAGTAAGACCAGCCGTATTTTTACATTTTCTTATGCATTATTTTCCAGATATGGCACCAAAATAAACAGCACTGCTGAAAAACCCAAATGATAGCATAATGGAGGGGACTGCTGGCTCCCTTCCACTGCAAAACACCGCAGGAAAAACAATCACCAGCAAACTTATATCATCAGGGGAAGCATCATCATTACAAGCGGTGCAGCAGCTCCTCTGCGAGAGCCATCTGCTGTTCCTGGGTTTGTTGCGCTAATAAATCAAACCTGAAGTGTCACACTGAAATGAAGAGATTTCACAAGACTCACAGGGTTAAGGTTAGGGAGTCATCACACCTCTTCAGATATTGAATCCTGGGAAATTGATTGCTTGCATCTCAAACAGGCAGCCGACCACTTCCCGGGCCGGATGCCAAGGTAAACTAGACTGCTGACCGTCGGCAAATCACGGCTGCTCGTTGCTCAGGCAGATTTAAGGCTCGACAAACGCGTTACGATGTCAGAAAGAGGAAGATTAGAGCCCGATCCTGTGGCAGCGTGAAGCAGGGCAGGCCTAGGGTGTGTTCAGCAGTATGTGCACACATCAGTCTCTGGCTAGAACATTAATGAGAAGTCCCCAACAGGCACTTTATCAAAGTAATACTAAATCCCTGTGGATATTTACTCTGCTATGCCAAAGACATACAGCAGAATTTTAGATGTGTTATTGTACAATAGCGCAGCAGGCTAAGTTCTTTACTTTTTGTCACATCTCCAAGTATATGCAATCTGGTGGAAGTTGAGGTGAACACAGGGTGCTTCTTTTTCCTCCTTTTCTTTGGAAACAAAAAGTTAAATTTACTGAAGAGCAATTTCCTAAATTACTGCTTTAAAGGTCTCTCTTTCCATCAAATAAACCCAATCAGACTTGCATGCGACTTGGCTTAATTGGCTTTATAAGGATTGTCCTACCACACTGCAAGAGACCCAAAAGGCCTGTTTTTGCTGAGTGGTTAAAATTGATGCTTGGCACTGCCTGTTGCCAGGGAAGCTTTAAGGAGTCTGAACTCAGTTTCTAACAGAGAGAAAAGTAGAACAGTCCACATTTTCAGTCGACAGTCATGTGAAAAAGATGGACTCATTGGACTCTATGCAGTCCCCTGAAAAACAAAGTACATCCCATGATTCAAACGCTTACAGAACCCAATTCCAAATAAGTTGGACGAATGGTTTTCATGACAGACGAAAAGCAGATAGATTATTAAAATTATGAGTAAGATACTTTGTGACTCTTTGCCCGCTGTCTTTTTCTCATGACTTTATACGCCTCACTTATTACACTTACAAAAGATTAATTTTGTTACCTGCTCTTCACTGACATTTTTCCTCTTGAGCTATGTGTTGCCCTCTGCGATATTTTTGTTTGTTTGCAAGTAAAAATATAATCCTGTAAATAAAAGCCCAAATGTGCTGCAAACAGGAAAAATACTAAAACGTAAGTAATGTGCTGTCTGATCGTTTTCTGAGCTTTCTCGCATTTCCTAATGTCACAAATTTTCTCTGTTCTGCAGTAAAACAATAAATATGAACATTAAACCAAAGAAAAAACGTAACTATTGTTCTAACTTGGATATCAAATAATCATAAGGTCATCTTTGATCTTTACCAGCATCTTCTGTGGGTGATATCAAGGACCTGTGGCTTACTGTATCATTTCCTGCATGAGAACCTGAGACAGTCCCATATCACTTTTCCTCTTGCAGCACTGAGACACAACGCCCCGACACTGATACAAACATTACACTAGGTCACAGAAACTGAAATGGTGCCATTAAACCAGGTATGTTCCACACGGAGAGCGTTCCAGTGGCCTATCTGTGGGAGTGGCGCAGTGGGTAGGTGCTCGCCTTGCAGCCAGAAGGGTGCTGGTTCGAGCCCCTGTCCCTGCGCTGCGTTGTGTTGTGTTCCTGGGCAAGACACTTAAACCACATTGCCTAACGGTAGCGCCAGTCTCTGGCTGCATGACCGCAGATGCTCGTCTCTGGATGAGTGATCTGGAACGATCATTTCGTTATGTGACAATGAGTTGAATCTAACATCTACTGGTCTGTAGACTACTGTTCAGCCTCACTTATCACAGTAGCGATAAGTGAAGGCTGGTCCTGACTGAAAAAAAAGGGCAAGACAAACAAGCCAGTAGCTAAGAAATAAAGCATGTCCAGCTCTATCATCTATTTTACTGCAAATGGGATAATTATCCACAAAATGAACATTGTGCTGTATTAAATAAGACTTAAATAAGACTCGAGCTTGAACCTTAAGCTCATCAGGAAAATGCTTACTGATATAATAAATCAACTGAGAGGTAGATGCACTTTCTCATAATTGGATGTGTTTTGCAACTAGCCACTGCCTATTAGAAATAGTGCAGGTTTAAGGAATTTCCACAATGGGTGCGTTCATCTTTTATATGCCGTCTATGGTTACAACTGCTCAGAGTACCAGCCTGATAATACAGCACGCTCACCGTCCAGTCGTTGACACGTCCCAAACTTTCTCTGTACCCGTGGTTTCATTCTGAATCAACCGCTTGCTGAAGCCCAGCCCCATTCTGTCGTATGTACAGACCTGAGCAGTGTGACAAACAAGAACAGCAGAGAAGATTTTTTTTTTTTTTTTTTTAAATCAACACCAAGCTCATCTTACAGATCAGTATGGATCCAGACCCTCCCTGTTGTGTGTAAGTGCTTTAAAAATGCATGATGTCTGAGTGGCCTAGAAAAGATACAGACATAGGTGTAAACAGTACTCTGTATGTTTGTTTTTCCTGTTGCTTATGCAGTGGTTTTACTTAATATAGCTGGGCCTTTCGCCAACATGGCTATGACTTCATCTGGGTCACATTTCAGACAAACAACATGGGGCAGGCTGTCAGCCTGGACTTTCTGCCGGCAGAAAGTCCAGGCTGACAGGGGGTGACAAAGGCACTGCAAGGGCTGTCCCAACACGACCCAGACAGTGAAAAAAAAAACATGACCGCATTAGCAACAGCTGATTCCAGAGAAAGTTCACCACAGTGATATCTGAGTGCCAAAGCCAGTGTCATTGCTGACCCCAGACTGACCCTCACTGTACAAATATAATTAATCTGGGACATTTAATTCAGTCATATTATTAACGTTTCATTCAAAATGCTCCCCTTTAATTCAGTACAGTAACCAAGTCAAACCCCACCTTTGTCAGTGATGCAACGTTCTCTTGAGCATGAAACCAAACATCTGAGGACATTCCAGTTGGTGCATCCAGTACAACTACAGGGAAACAGATTGGTTAGACAGAGCTTAGGAAAAAAAAAAACATAAGTGAGCCAGACACAGAACCATGTGCCAGAAAAATAAATAAATAAATACAAGCAGTTTATTACCAACTGGCTTTCCTCGTCCTTTACACAAAAGATGCATCTTTTGACCCAAACCAACATCAACAATCTGGCCGTCTGGTTGTAAGAGATGGGGGGAAAAAAACAGAATCAAAGATTAGGCTTCACTGACTGCTTCTCATTCTCATTTAAACAACACAATGAATAAATAAGGAAATTCTGTTTTGCGGATAAATGTAAGATTAAACAAGGACTTTAAGATGAGGGAACCTTTGGGCAAGAGCATCTGTCCTTCTCTCTGAAGCGAGGCGTAGTTGAGGAAAGGAGGGACGATGATGATCAGAAGCAAACATTTTCCAATGTTGAGGAGCACAGAGCTGTAAGACACACTGCCTCTGACTTCAGTGTGGCTGGGCTGCCTTTCATCTGGAACCTCAATGATGCAAAGAGGAAAATGTCAAGTTAACTCACACACTGACTTCTGCATTTTTAACTTTTCAAGTAAACGCTGAAAAGTTTAAAAAGAGTGCAGTTTGTATTTTATTAACCTAGCTGTATAATTTATATAATTTGTGTTGACTGCTTTGATTGTTTATTCATTCTTTCATTATTTTATTTCACTGTGTTTATACTGAGGATGCTTGCCTATGATTCGTTTAAAAAGATTTTAAAAAATGAATTAGATAATCAATGTAAACTAACAAAGTTTGAGGGGTCTGGCTCCTCTTAACTCTGGGCAAAATAAGAGAAAGCTGACAGAAACTGCTTCATGCTCCAAAACACTGTAAGAGCCATGAATAATAAATAAATAAATGTCAATAGCGGACATCTGCCTAACCGAAAACAAATGAACATGTTAGCTTCTGGTCGGCTAATGCTCGCTAACAGGACTGTTTGCTGTCGTTAACGTTACATTACCTTATTATTAGCAGTGACAGCTTCAGTGCTCGGTGACGGAGCTTCGGCTCTTCTGCGCATTGTGAAACGAAGTTATTAACGAGTGCTGTAATATTAATATTATATGCACAAACGTGCAGAATGAATGAAATTAGTATAGCAACAGTGTGACTTCCTGGCGGAGGTACAGCAGCCGACGAGGAACAAACCGCGCAACGCATTAAAACTGTACTGTTTCTGCTCCGTGTGGTCTCCGCTCCAATGTCAGTGTTTTCCTTGAAGTTATTTATGCAAATTCAGTAAACAACTTATCATCAGTAAATTCTATACTATTGTTATTATTGCTGTTGTAGTTTTTAATCATTTTTCTGTTTGTGTGTGTGTGTGTGTGTGTGTGTGTATGTTTGAGGCTGGTTTGTCTGCAGGTTTTGTGTTGTTCCCCGCAGACGCTCAAAATCTCTCTTCCTAACGGGAGCGAATCAATACAGTGAAGGGCCTCCAGGGGTCGCTGTTTCCCACAAACCCTTCCCGTACTGGCTTGCCAGTTAAGACAGGAGAGTTAACATTGAATTGGCCCATAATCACCATGTAATAAGACTTAAGAAAGAAATCTTCATCTGGCAGTGAAAAATGACCCTAATAAAAAAGGAAGGTCAGTGACTAAACATATGGAAAACTTGGACTGCATCTAGATACAACCAGATAGATGAAGATAATTAGAAACTGGGGGGTTTGATTGCTATCCCTTTGCTGCTCTTAGAACAGCTAATCAAGCCCTCATCATGTATAATAACCCACTGATGGTGTGCAGGACAGCTGCTTCCATGACAAGTGATTTATGCAAATAGACGCTTATAATGCGAGCTCTACATGTGTGCTGGTTTGCGTCATTCTGGGACTGTGACATCCATACTGATGATATTAAGTATTATAATACACTATAGCACACGCTGTGAACTGGGCCTGCAGTATGGCTGTGCTCCATGTGTGTAATCATCCTGCACAGACACCCGAGAGAAAGCACACAATAAAGCGTAATGGTTTCAGGAAAAGATTTTGAGTGTTAGGCAATCCATGACATCAGAGAGTCGTCAGCAGAAAGGGAGCATTAAACCTTATTTTGGTTCTCATTTTGCATTCTGAGCTGTGTATTTTCCTTTTATTCCCAAAGAATAAAGTCAGAGAGAGCCCCACCCACCCACCCAAATTAAACAGTACCTGGACAAAGGCAAGCCTCAACAGCAAACCCTGTTTAGATAGCAGGTGACTGGAACCATGTAGGGAATTCATTGCAGTAATTAAAAAGTCTGGCTGGCCCGAAATGATGAATGTCAGGTATTGACACACTGTCAGGCAGGCTGTGCGTGTGTTTGTGTGCTGATTTTGTTCCAGTGTAGCCGGGGTTGATTAAAGCTAATGACGCAGGGCCTTCTCAGCATCTTGCTTCTGTTCCAGCCACACATAATTAGGACTGAGAGAATAATGGTCTAATCACACAACTCTAGCTTCTCTCTGCAGCTTGTACAACAGTCACCTGGCCCTAGGCTTCATGTGTGGTCCATCAACACACCCGAGTCTTTCTCTGTCTGCATCCTCTGGGAAATCAAAGACAGCTCCTTCCATCAAAAATGTTGACTTAATAACAGGACTCATCCCAGTGATATTAAAGGAAAAACTTCTGATGATGAATGATGTCATTGCCTGCCAGACTGACTAAAGGCTGACATTTGTTTCGTGGATTACTGGTGCAGGGATCAGGGCTTTACACTTGAATGAGTGTTGACAAAGCTTTAAATCAACCCCACAGATTTTAGAAGTGATTGAACCCTGACATTGTCAGATATGACCTGGGAGGCTTTTCTATTTTGAGATGCATCCTCTGCAGCCTGTCTTTCTTGTAACATTCCTATAAATGAAAAATACTCCTATAATATCATTCTAGTGATCTGAGATGATCTTTATGTCCTCTTTTATTTTACAGTGATCCTAACATAACCAACTAAATTATTAAACTAGTTTTTGCTGTCACTCTTGTCCCTAACTTGCTCATATAATATTCATATAGTTGATTTGTAGTGCTCTAGCCATCCTTCCAACCACTTCTGAACTGCTTATCTAACTGGGATTACATGGGGATTGGAACCAACGCATGATACTGGGGGAAAATGGTACAACCAGGATGGGCCTTTGTAAGGATCTAAAAAAGAAAACTTTTGTAATTAAAGAAAAAAACCATTATAGTATAATTTTTTGGGATTAACATTAAGTTTCTATGTCCTTTAGCACTGACAGAGCAGGAGAAGAATGTTATGTTGCTATTGTGCAATTTCCTATTCTAACTGGACATTGCTCATAAACCAAATCTGCCCTCAGGCTAAATAAAACATCTTCACACTCCCAGTGTGCAGAAATGAAAGGCCATCCCTTCGCTGCCAGGTCACCTCGACACCATCCTTGGCATCTGTGGCATTTCTGGAGGCAGCAGCCATTTTTAAGGTGTTGCTACTTTCCGCAACCCAGCTCTGACATTCAGCACATTCTCACGCAATGCATTTCACCCTGAGTTACAGGGTACCTTTCCAACAACACATACACATGAGCTGGGAGAGTCACTGAAAATGGAGAGCAGGCCATCTGAGTGCAAATAATAACCTATTATTTTGACATTTGTGGCATTCTCCTGCTGCCTGCCTGGCCACTTTCAGCATTTTTCCAGGCAATACTATCCACTTTTGTTCTCTGCTGGATCTCAAGGCCTGAAAATTGAAAAAAATTCCCATCACGCTGTGGTATCAGCACACATGCAGGAGATTTTCTACATGTACATACAATCAAATTGTAATGGAGATAACATGGCAGGCGGATGAAAAGCTATTTCCTGTTTGTCCTATCTGTTTTGTCACATAGAGCAGGTTAACTCAATAATGTTCCGCACTGGGTATCTGTATCACCAAAGGCCATCACCAAATTCTGCAGGGGCATTCATATCTCACAATATGTTAGCTTTCCTTTGTTAAATCCACCTGACTGCATGGTGGTGTATGTTCCACTATAGCCAGAATCTCAAACAACAAACGGCTTAGTTGTATGTCTGCTCAGTAAGTCTGACTGTCCAGGAACCGCTTTGATGTAAAGTAAAAAGTACAAAAAAATGTCCCAAAGTGTAATTAATTGATCCAAAAAGCAGTGATTTGTAAAGTGTTCAAACCATTTAGCCTACTTTCATAAAGATTTTGACCAAATTATGAAATAAGATCTCACTCAATTAAAAGCACAGAGGTAATAGCGTCTGGGTCTGAAAAATGAAGCCGAGGCAGAAATGCCTTAAACCTACATTCTTTATATATAAAATCTTAGCTGGGGCATGCATCTAGTAAGAGTCCCTAAGCTAGCCCCCCCAGACTCCCTAAGCCTACCCTGAGAGAGCAGCAAAACTGAAGTAGATGGTGCCCAGCCACCTGCAATAACAAATGCATCTACTGAGCTGAGGATGAAGAGTGGCCAGATTCAAGGTAGCCACCCAACCAAGAGCTCGCTGACAGAGCCCCACCTGAGAAGATGCTTGCAGATGTGAACACTGCTCTACACACCATCGCCACTACCAGCATCACTGAAACTAATCAGCTCATATACGCCACTGCCACAGTAATCACAGAAGCACTTGGATATAAGATCAAGGATGCATGCAGAGGAAGCCCCCCATGGAGAAGAAGGCTGGAAGCCAAAATCAGGGAAGCTCAGAAGGATGTTAGTCAGTTAACTGATGTGCAGAAGGTCGCCATGACAGTCAAGTCCTGGATGAAAAAGAAGTACAACAAGATGTCCATAACTGAGGCTCTAGAAACTTCCAAACAAAGTCTCACAGCTCTGGTCACTAGGCTGAAGAAATATATCAGAGGAGCAGAGGCCAATATCATAAATGGCCTCTTCTCCAAAGATCCATTCAGAGTGTACTCGCAGCAACAAGGGAAGAACAGCACACAGGCAGACCCACCCAGAGCTGAAACTGAACAATACTGGAAGAATATATAAGGAGAAAGAGATTTCACACAACACCAACAACAAGGGGCTGGTGGACTCAAGAGCAGACCACTGCAACCTCCCAGAGCAAGAACCAGTCAATATCACCAAGGCAGATATCCAACAACAATCTGGAATAAAGAGCTGGACAGCACCAGGACCTGACATGATCCACGCCTACTGGCTGAAGAAGCTAATAGTGTGCTAATAGCATTCTTCAGGAACTCAATGGGACTGTGCAAGATAACACTAGAGGCCAACTCAAAGACAATTGGACAAGTCACCATCAAGTGCAGAATATACAAAGATGATGTGCTCAACCCCCTAGGCCAGCTCATCACAAAGAGCATGTACGAATATAGATTGAGGAGTGGAGTGACCATCATCCACTTCCTGTACATGGATGACATCTAGCTGTATACCGGGAGTGAAAGGGAAGCTGATCCAGACTGAAGGGGGTGGCGCTACCAGAAGGCAGAATAGCGGATACACAGGACAGCTACAAGTACCTGGGTATCCCACATACCAGCGGGAACCATGATAAAGATGCACAAAGGTCAGCCACAGTCAAATACCTCCACCTGAAGTCCAGCACCCTGAGGCACTACAAACAATGGATAGAGGGAGAGTGAGGATCAGTGAGTGTCAGAGGTCCAGGATGAAACATGGAGCAACTGTGAATACATCAGGAAGATGGCCCCCTGAGATGAGCTGCTCCAAGAATGCCTCAGGGAGCTGAAGACAGATTTTGATGAGGAACGGGATGCTTAATTGTCATGGATAACTAAGCCCCTGCATTGGATGTACCATCGACAGATGGAAGAAGTGGATAACATCAAGAAATCCTGGCAGTGCCTAGAAAAGTTTGGCTTAAAGGACAGCACAGAGGCTCTGATCACAGCAGCACGAGAACAGACCCTAAGCACCTAATCATAGAAGCAGGAATCTACCACAGTCAACAGAACCCAAGTTGAAGGCTGTGCAAAAGTACCCTGGAGACTATCCAACACATAGTAGCAGGAAATAAGATATAAGTTGGGACAGCATACACTGAGAGGCAAAACTTGGGTGGCTGGGATAGTGTACAGGAACATCTGTGCCGCATATGGACTAAAAGTCCCAAAGTTCCAAGGAAACACCACCAAAGGTGGTTGAGAACAACAGGGCTGTGGGACTCTGAGTTCCAAACAGACAAGCAGCTGCTGGCCAACCAACCAGATCTAGTGGTGGTTGACAAGGAACAGAAGATCACATCTGTGATAGATGCAGCAATCCCAGCACACAGCAACATCAGAAAGAAGGCGCACAAGAAAATAGAAAAGTACCAGTGTGTAAAGGAGCAAACGGAGCAGATGTGGAAGGTAAAGTTCAAAGTGGTCCCAGTGGTAAGACCAACATTAGGAGCTGTAACTGTCACGGTGCACGTGTGGCATGTGAAAGGTGAGGACTCAAATACGGAACTCAGATGGAGTGAAACAAAGGCGAGCCTTATTGTGGCTGATAACACAAGTAAGAAACAAGATAGGCACAAAACTAAAAAAACCTAAACTGGGAAACTATCTAAGGATCTTGGAGACACGGGGAACAGAGGAATGACACACTGGCATTACGACAACATGACTCCGACAAATGACAAGGGGAAGACTGAGACAATAAATACACAGAGGGAACAAGGGGAGAGTGGAAACAGCTGGGGCAGAACAGGTGAACAAAATAACAGGAATGAGACTCAGGGAAGTAAAGAAAACACAAAGCACATGGGACAGGCGATGGTAGAATAAAACAGGAAGTGAGAAGACTGGGAAACAAATGCGAACTTGACACCACACAGACAGACACACTGAGAAAAACAGACACACGATACTTCACACAAAAGGGAGTGACACTGAGGGAAAACCACAGCAAGAACTAACGACTAAAGCAACTGGGAACTTAAGAATACATTAGAGGAACAAATGACAGTGATCACAAAGGCAAATAAACTCACTACAAAAGTCCATTAAACTAAGAAACAAAGAGTTGCAAACCCAGGACCATGACAGTAACCCCGAAACTGGAAGAGTGACACCCGCAGATTCCCAGCACAACATCAGAGGTCCGTGTCCAGAAGAGTACAGTCCTAGGAACAGCTAGGATTACTGTGAAGAACCCCCAAACTCCCACACTCAGGAACACACACATAAATGCACCCTCCATTATTGTATATGTATGAGAGAGGAAGAAATGAATAAAACTGTGACACAGAGAAGTTAACATAGCATTTAGCAGTGGTTTTACAGCTATTGAAAGGTTATTGTGCTGTGTTACGCCTCTCTGCAAACCCTACCCATCTTGCAGTGGCAGTGCAGGAGTCTCTAGGTGTTGCCACGGCTTAATTGCCAATCGTCTACACCTGACAGGGTGTGGATAAAGGCATGCCTGAGGTTGACTTGGGAAGCAAGGACTCTTTTTTTTATTTATTTTATTTTATTTTAAAGTAATTTAAAATAAAACTCATATTTCTACAAACTCTAACGTCAGTGTCCACTCTGTGTTGCGGCTTTTGTGCCAGGTTGTGACACAGGCTAAATGGGGGCTTGTGCGGGACATTTTTTAATTTTTTTGTAGCGAATGAACATCAGAGATCTTTTAGCGAGGGAAGGTTTACTTAAGGCGTTCACTGTGACTGAGCAAACTCTCTTCAGAAGGTGTGTTTCGGCTGATCACGTGTGTTCACCTGCCAAAATCGGCTAGCCGCTAGCGGCTGCAGCTGTTCAGTGTGGCAGAGTATAAAGGACAGTCTTCCCCTCTGAAATATAATAATGAGAAATAAAGTAGCATGAAATGAAAGCACTTCAAGGAAGTATCCCAAAACTCTACTTAAGCACAAAAAACTACTATGCTGAAAAATGATAATAGCATTTCACTCGTCAAAGATTGGCACACTGGCGTTAGCTTAAGCAGCCCCAAGAGTTGTAAGCATGACCCACAGTCCTGAGTTACATTCATACATACATTATGGAAATATTTGTGTTGTTTTCCTTTTTTCTCTGTACCTTTATCCTGCACTGTATAGCTAAGGAGAATACTTTATAAATGATGGTACAACATAGTTATTGGTTCCATATCAAGAAAAACTAATCATTTCTTCTTCAAATAAGGAATCTAATCAATTAAACATAAATTCCTGCAACACAGAATTACTACAAAAACAAAAGTAACTTAATACCATTTAGAAATCTAATGTTGTACGTTGTTGCATCCAGTAATGCAGCATCCAGCTGTACATGAAGATCCCGTCCACTTTTATTAACTATATGAGCCTATAGAGTCCACCCATGGGGCCTGAGGTCAAGCAGAGTTTTTCTTTAAACTATTTTTTTAAGCTTTATTTAAAATTACACGCATTATCTTCTAAGCAATTTACTCAGCCTTACTCAGATGAGAAATTCATATTTACTGCTACCCAATAAGTCTCAGACCAAATTAATTTGTGCAAGGGCATTTACATTTTTATGATGGCTGTGAGAGAAGACAGACACACACACATGCACACCCTAAATGTTATTGCTGCAATAAAGTGCCTCTTTAACTAATTTCTGATTAATGGATTTGTTGTTCCATGTGGCGTCCGTTGTGCAAGCTTATGTCATTTCTAATTTCTTTGCAGATCCCTTTTGTGTTCTGTATATGATCCACAATGAAAAGCAGCCTATGCATAAGATTTTCCTTTAACCAAACAAGCAGTTTCTCAGGAAATATACTGTGTCCTTTATTTATGAGTGAGCTCTGGGGCGCTCAGGAGGGTAGGCATCACAAGCATCCGTCATCAGCCCTCAGTCTTCAAACTCTATGTGGTGCTCATCGATTTTTGCCCCTCACCGCTCAAGAGCCTTATCAATCAATACAGTAACAAGTCTTCATTTATACTTGAGAAATGCAGTTTCCAACTCTGTGGCCACAAACTCCTGGTGTGGAGAAGAAACAGTCTACCTTTGGTTTGGGGCCTCATTTGTCCAACATGACTGTACATTACCAGATCAGGGCACAACAAAACATACAGTATAATTGTTAAAATTAAAGCACAAGTGTGGACAGCAACCTTTTAAATGTATGCAGGGTTTGTTTTTTTTTAGGTGTATAAGTGGATACTTTTCTGCAGCAGTTGCAATCCTGAAACCAGTCTGGCATCTTTTTATATCCAGTGTTTTCACATTGATTTCCTCTTGGGACTGGCATTGTTTTAGCATTTGAGTATGAGTTTGATAAGTCCTCTTATCTTCTGTATTCAGTAATAATATATACATGACTATACACAGCAGCTAATACTGCTGCCATTTTGTCATTATGTGTAAATACTTTCCCAGAATTCTTCAGATCTTACTCCTGTCTGGTGACCTGTCCAGGGTGTACTCCACCTTTCAATCTATGACAGCTGGGATAGGCTCCAGCCCTCTGTCACTCTGAATTAGATAAGCAGAAAAAAAAATGGATGGATTGAGTTTATATGATATAGAATGATGCTTCACTGAAAGACTTTAAATGTTCTGCCCAGTACTGGTGGTTATATCTTTTTGTATCTTTTAATACCTTTAGACATTTTGTTATTACTAATTTTGCTCAGGTAAATAATGTCATATGTATATGTCTAATGGAGTAAATTATTTATTTATTGAAAAATTATAATAATTATGTTAATGTAGGCCCGCACAGTGCTGTAGTATATAAAAAGAGTGGAAGCACAGGCTCATCAAATCAAACCCTAATAAATGTCCTCAATCTTAAACCGAACCTGTCATTTTTCTCTGTTTTTACTCACTAGGCTCATTCATTTCTTGCTTGTCTGCAGCCACTGTGGCATTCCCGGTCCTGCAGTGCATCTCAGGATGCGCTTCCTTCGCTGTGCCGGGATGCCCGCCCGCTTTGGTTCGGTCCGCTCCTCCCCTCTCCTACGTCTCACCGATGGTAGTTTCTATTGGGAGAAGGTCAAATGACTCCGCGTGTCTACCTCTGTGTACATTCCTCCCGTGGCGCACGCCCGAACAAGATAATACTTCTAATACTATCGCCGAGTGTGTTTGCGAGCATCCAAAGATCGCGCAATGCTCCACTGAAAGTAAGTACCGACGCGCAGCGACGGGTTTGTTCTCTCTGAAACGATTTTTTTTTTTTTTTTTTTTTTTTTTTTGCATGTAGCGCTTCCTTATAAAGCTTTAATGTTTGCAAAGTGTTGTGTTTCTGTGCGGATCTGACAGCTCAGGAACCCGGATGGTTTATAAATAGTTCCTCGGGGATGCTGAGTCTTGTGATGCTTTCAGACGCTGCTGGTGAAATTCAGGTGAAGGGAAGCTCTTATTCCCACTAAACAAATACCTGAGCTGCTTGTTCTTCATGTGCCTCAACTGTACTTATATCATGAGCAGTTATACTTCTGGCGCTCCTGCTACACATCAGCCCGTTCTCTATCCTGGAGTACATTATTATAGGAGCTTAATGAATGAATGTAACGCTCAGCAGGAGTAATAAGGCACATTAAGTTCTAAATAATACAGAAGTAAAGGAAAGGTAAATAGTGCCGAAAACAAAATGGGAACTCAAACTATTCATGATTATGAATGCACATTTAAAGCATGTTTACTTTCTTTACTCCACAGTAAATGTTATCTGAGGTCTGTGCTAATGTGGGAGCATGGAAAGTTCACTCCTCAGCAACTAGAAAGCTCTTAGGAAGGTAGACTTAATGGAGTGAGTCATCTGAGTGTGGCCCAAACTCTCCTCCCCTCCTCATCTTCCCCTGCAGAGTAGTATGTAGCTAACTAAGCCTATTACACCATTGCATAATGCAATGAGGTATTCCCATAAGGTGCTGAATGAGCTGCCTCTGGGGTCCAAATGGTGGAAGCCTGTATATTGTCCTTTTAATCTCTCATTATACATGCTAGTAAAACCTATCAGCAAAGGGCAGTGAATACAGAGCTGACTGAGGGGAGATGGATCACTGTCCACAGATACAGAGGCTTCACTCATGTGAAAGGCAGTCTGCTCAAGGCCAGCGAGATGTTCAAGGTCAAATCAGAGTGAAAATGGGCAGAGGAGCCGGCAGGTAACGGGACTTATTTTTGTGATAATGTTTGCTCGTCTTGTTCCGCTTGTCCGCATGATGCTGTTCATTCAGTCTGTTTTCTATTAATGAATCCATGGAAAAAAAAAAAAAAGATTTAAAGCGAGCTACAAAAAGAATCATCTTTCAAATGTTGGGAAAAGTTTGTTTTTTAAAAAAATATTAGTCTGTTTCCTGTAGGCTAATGCAAAACCTTGTAAATGGTTAGAAAAAATATTTGTCAGTTGCAGCTGTATGTTATAGTAACTGAGGGTTTAGCTCTGTCAAAAAATTGATACTGAGACGGCGATTTTCAGTATTGATTATTAGGCTATCCGATTAGATACTCCTTTGCAACAGTATCAATACCAACGGTGCTGTCTTTGCCTCCTCCAGCTGACACACAGCTTCACAGAGCATGCAGACAGGCACACAGCCCCTCACTTCAGTAGCAGCTGAGCGCATGAACAGGAGCTGATGTTCACAACACTGAACAACTCTTTATTTCAAGAAGTCGGTAAAGCTCTCATTTTCATCAACATTGTAGCATTAAACAGTTATCATAAATGTTAACCTGGCCAGCACATGTGGAAACTATGAGCGAGATTAATCGTCTGTTAAGTTATCAGTCAGGTAGTGGCTATCAGCGACAGCTGGTACTAAAACAGTAATGTTAATGTTACGCACCAAGCGTGGAGTCCTGCCCATCTGTAACATTGATTCAACAGGATAAGGCCATTAATTGTGTCTAAATAGAACCAGGGAATGGCACTAGGAGTACAGTACCTTGTGACCAGGTTTGTGTCTCCTCCTCCCAGTCTCGAACTGGGGATGTCTGGCGTGTTAGTTAGATGTGTTACAAATTGGTTTGCAGCTCATTGTGAAGACACTGATTTCCTTTACACCGACCATGTCCTACTTCACTAAATGTGCTTAGATTATTCTAAACAACGGCATCAGAGTGTTTCAGAATGTTTAATTACACTATTTCTAAAATACAACCATGCATCTTTTTTCTGTGTTGTTCTATTTAACAGTATATTGACCAGTAACACTAGCCAACCAATAGCTAATAAAGGTCTCTAAATTTATTGCTGAAAATATTCATTTCCACCTTCCAGTCATCAGCTGGACCTCTGGGGGTAATTGATTAAAAACCTACTTGTTCAGAACCTGTGGTGTTAGAGACCGAAGAACTGATACTACAATAAAATAAATGGCGGCGACACACACAAACGCACGTGCATGCACACATACCTTGGCGATGACTCTCGTGATGAAATTATGCACGGCCCTGCTGGCTTTGATTAATCCTTCGCCCTGCCATCATCAGTGAGTGCTTGCTGTTACCAATTGATTACTGCATTGAGAGCTGTGTTGATGAAACTGAACTGTATTCACTTAGTAGAACTGATTTCATACATGTTGTTTTAAAAAGAAACAAATTCAATTAGTTTGCCCTATTAAAAATATTTCCTTATCTGTATTTCAAGTACATCAGACTGTACTTTTATGCTCTTTGATGTTTTATTTTTTCCTCTGCGCTGATAGACTGAGGCCAGAAGGGACAAAATTCAGTATCTCTCATCTGTGTGAGGCTCTACAGCAGTGTGGTGTTACAGCAGCTGCAGCTATCGCCTCCATCTCTGCATGCTCGTTAATGCACGCAGATCTCTCAGGTAGAACTGAGAACTTCCGTGCTACCCCGGGGACTGCAAACAGTAAATTACTAACATCAGATCAGACACAGTGTTTCTTGAAAATACTTATTGAGAACACTTGTTTAAAGTGCTAGTATTAGATTTTTTGACTAGGCCGTTAAATGTAGCACAAAGTGCTTTTACCCTGAGGACATGCCATGATGTGAAGGTCAAGGTGTAGGCGATAACCCATGAGAGGCCTCGCGCACTTATAAGTGGTTCCACCGGGATTCCTCTGTGCACTGCAGTTCAATGTAAAGTTCCTTCTGAGTCATCATTAGCTCTGATTTATCGTCAGACAGAGCCTGTAAGGAACTGCAGTTGTATATATTCATAATACAATACTGTGCTATGAGTCACCCATCATTTCTTTAATTTTTCTTCTAAATAGCCAGACTTTGAAAAACCTTCAGAAAGCACGGAGAACTACTGCTCAAGTCCACTTTAAACAATTAAAAGCTTTTCTTTGGACATTGGCTGCTTTTTCACTCATTATGAGTCCAGTCCTTGAAGCTGACCATTTTCAGAGGGATATTTTTTTTGTTTGTTTAAGCCACTTAACAAAACTGTTCATGTAACATAAAACAAGGCGCTCAGAAAAGATTAAATAAACACATTTCCCCCAAAAAACTAAAAAAGCAGCAGCTAACATTAGAGGTCACAAGAGCTAAATTTGTACGATAGCAGCCCCAAGGAAGCAACCTTATTTTCAATGTAGAGATCATGAATGTTACATACCCGAAGCACATTTGTGAGGTTGCATTTCAGCCCCAAAAATCTGATGGTGTTGGGAACTGTCAGATTTTGATTCATCATGCAATATCGTGTAGAAAATGTCTGATTGGCAAAAGCTTCATTTTTCAGCATGACAATGATCTCAGACACATTTTAGGTTATATAGAGCATAATAGGCACCTTTGAGGGGTTCATAAATCAAACAAATCAGAGAGTAGCGCTTGACAAGGAGCCTTAAATCAGCATCTGTAACTGGCTAATGCTAATCCATCCTTAAATCCCCATTTAAAGGCCTCGTGTAAGTTTATTACATGCAGAAATGTGGTCTATTCAAGTGTTATGAACACAATATTTATAAATAAAGGAAGAAGAGCCCTGTTCTTAACCCTTAATATCAGCCGATTCGTATTTTCAGTGCAAATAACATCATTAGTTGTCACAGTTTATCTCCAGATTCTTCTTCTTGTCTACTTTAAAAGGCCTGAGAACATTAATTGCTTTGTCTGCTATTAATGAGAATGTTCATGGAAAATTCCTACCTAGCCTTTTATATATTTTACTCGTGTTCCAAGGTCCACGGTGAGCCGCTGCTTACTCGGAATATTAAAGAACCACATTAGATTAGTATACACATCATTCACTTTCACTGCTTTCTGCTTTTAGAATTTTATCCTCCGATTGTTTCTTTTGCTCTAACAGAAGCTCTTGATTTGTGGAAACGCTGCACCCTCCCTTTCTTTGTTCCTCCCCTCACAGAGTTGCTGAACGTGGTTTTCGGTATCGATATAGTCCCCCTTAGCCAGAGACCACAGGCGTGTGCACTTATTCACGATGAAGCAACGATTTTGACTGGTTGCTTTGAAGAGCTGAACAAATAGGATTAGCCTAACTAAGATCAGCCAATCCTGGATCACATGTTTCGATCCAAGAATCAATTGGGTGAACAAGGCGAGCAGACTTATTAGCTGTGCAATGATACATTTAACAGAGAAAAGCATTACAGTTTTGCTTGAAGCAAGCAGTCACAGTGTACACTGTGCGTTTTTTTGGTATTCCAGTAGTCTTCTTCGGAAGAATAGGGAAGTGTGTTTTTTGCAAAACCTACACAGAGGGAGACAGACAGGGTAAGGAATCCACAGCAAGACAATTAGATAATGACGAGGCAGTGACACAGATGATTTGTTGCCGTCTGTTGTAATATGATTCCAGGAGTCTAGCTGAAAATTAATTTTAAGCCTCCATGAAATACATTCTTCCATTGTGTAGCTTTGTGGGTATAAATTATTTAAAACATTATTTACAAAACTGAAGAGGAATTTCCTGAACAAGACGGTGCTCTCATGGCACTGTGATACTTTTATATAAGGTGCAGTTTGCAGGAAGTGGCTTATGTTTACATCTAGAGAAGGTTCCAGTGATCTGTAATGAGTTTACTGTGTATCTAAAAGAAAACTGTGATTACTCAGCCAGACTGCAGGCCATAAAGCGGCCCCCTCTGGTCCTCCCTCATTTTGGTATAAATACCCTGAGGGCTGATTTGTTTTTCTCACCCCTCTCTGTGTGATTCTCGTCTCTCGTCTCGGGCTCCCTCACTGTTATCCCACTGTCTAATGATGATAATCGCAAAAGAAACTTAAGGAGGATCAACACCCTCAGCTGTCCTCTTAAGAAAAAGAACAGGTGAACAATTGGGAGGGGACAAAAAAGAAGCAGTCAAAGGATGTGGCTTACGCGGTGGCGGGGGGTGCTTGGTTTGGTTCCATAATAGCTTTACGTACATACAGTAAACAGCTCCATGGGACTGGTTGGAGGATTACAGAGGATTTGCCATGCTAAGCTACAGGAACTCAGCCCTATGAGCCCCTCATGTCTCGTCCTCCCTTTGGCCTAGCAGCAAACCAACCTCTTCCAGTCTGCTTGGCCCATGTTGCATCAGGGGTCCACCATGTGACCCAGATTGGCGATTATATGGATAGGATAAAGAAGGGGGAGGGGGCTCTCTTTGGGATGTTTTATAGTGTGATTAAATCTGTTTCACTCCAATTGGTTTGACAGCTATGAATTCTTTACTCTGTCATTTTTCACCCAGGTTGACGTTTTCTGATAAATCTGCAAATTTTACTTTGATGACAACACTGATCATCGTAATAGCTGTCCGGGTAAATTAAGGGCATACTCCGAGCGCCTTTCCTGTCCTGTGAATGGAGTGATAATGTGACAGCCGGATGACATACATCACAAAAACGGCGCCACGTAACTTGATGGGAGGAAGGCGATGCTGTCAGCAAACTAAAATCTGATTTGGCCTCATCACTTAAGTTGAGTGAACATTGCCTTTGGTTCCACTTTGGGATACTGCTTGAAAGCTAATTGAATCAAAGCGAGGGGATGGGGTCATTTTTGAGTGACACTCTACGGGCATTTGTCTCCGTCAGCCTAATATCACGCGGGGAAGTGACTCAGCAGGGAGCAGTCCGCGACCCAACTGTGTACATGTCTTTAACTCGAACTGACAGTGTTCCAGCTCCTGTACATACCTTGCCACAAGCAACTCTGCTGGAAAGCTGAGGTTTTCTCTTTTTATTTACACAATTGCCGTCATCATGTGCAGCTCCCCCACACATACTCAAAGACAGAAATAGATCAGCCCAGGAAAGCGGAGGCTTATTTTGAGTAAATGGTTGAATTCTAAAGATGAGATTCTCAGTGGTTTTCTCATGGGCCTGTGCGGTTCTTAAATGGAATGATGTTATGAGGAACTTCCCCCTGGCTTGAGGAATGACTTAGTTGTTATTGACCATGCCACTTTTCATAGCTTTTACAGTATACCATATCTTTATGTAATGTGCAAGAGATGCAGTGAAAGGGAAAAGAAACTCAGGAGAAATAACCTTCTAGGACTGGAAACTTGGAGGAAAGTGGGAGCAAAAATCAAAACGGTTGGACACGTTTAAGTATATGATTCGGGGGCTACAACCAGCCAATGTGGCCAAATATATTCCAAGCTTGGGGACACCGTTTTGGCAGCTTGGAGAAGCTATATCTAGCATCACCATAAAGTCCCAAACTGTTCTTTAAGTTTCTGTTTTTTGTACAGATAAAGAGTTGCACTGCATGATATGATATTTACCTTTGGACTTTGCCATATTCACTGTTAACCTCTATTCCAACCTCTGTTTTCATGCTATGGGTTCATTCTGTCCTACCCCCTGCTTCAGATTGTCCTTAATGGTGCATGTTGTGACATATTATCAACCTTTTGTTTGAACTTTTCCACCTCTTATTCCAGTATCTGTCCAGCCAATTTGCTACAAAAATTATGTTGTTTTTCTTTGTTTCTTTGCATCTTCTCTGCAAGTTTTTCCTTTTTAGGAGAATGTAATGCACAAAAAAGATGATGTAATTTAGAAATGGTGTTAGAATGGTTCCAACACTGTTTGCAACACCCAGCGCTTAGCTGACTGTGCATCAGCTGAGCAGAGTAGTGCGGGGACAAGCAGTGTTTTCACAGTCAGTTGCAAAGTAGTTTGTGAAATTCACTGGTCACAAGTTAATGAGCCACAACCTGATCAGCATACTTTATATATATGTGTTGTGTGTGTGTGTATGTGTGTGTCTAGTAAGGCTGCACGATTATAACCAAAATGATTATGACAATCACTTTGATCAATCTTGAGATTACAAGTATTCCTTGATTTTAGTGACAAAAATGTTTTATCGCACTGTCACATAAACATAACAGCATTCACATCCATGTTGTGCATCATTCCTGCTGATGTACAAATTTTTGCATCAAAATAAAATTGGTCCTCAGTGCATCTCTTAGAAGAAAAATAAAATGTGTAAATAAGAAAAGATTGTACCAAAACTTAGCACAATATTAAATCAGCAGGCCACTTCTTTCATCGTTACTTTGTGGTGCTTCTCATTCCTGTGAAGGCTAACATCATCTGCAAATGCCAGATCCTCTAGCTGTTTAGTGAAGTTATGTTATATCTATATGTTATATCTCCTCATTTCACTCGCCACTTGAGCTAGCTTGCTACACATATAGAGTTCTGATGTTCCAGATCCCTAGTCTAGTTCTTGCCTTGGTCTTCAGAAGATTTGTCAGCGAGCTAGCTTCCCAACGGATTTCACCAGCACACACCATGAACTCTTCTGTAGAGGAATCTTCCAACCGGGCTCCTGCTGTTTTTGTGTTATTGACATTTCTGTAGCATAGGGGGTTTTACAGGGTGCAGTTGCTAGCCCCATGCTAAACCCTTTTCCTTTATCCGGGTTTGGGACCGCAAGATGCTTTCCAGGGGCTGCACGTAGGTGGAGCTTTACTTTGTGGTATATTCCTGTTAATTGAAAGATCTTTGCAGACAAATACGGTGTTTACTCACCCACTAAGTGCATCTTCTCAAACCAAAATATAAAGTATTTCACTCCATTCAGTGTACTTCAATGATGGGTATGAATAAAACTCGTATTAAAGTACTCGACAGCTGTGAGGTTCCTCTCTATTTCCCTTGCAAAGTTTCACATACAGCACAGGTTTTGCCACTTTGGAAAAATAATTACATGATGGGATAGCATATCTTTTGCCCAGTTATTTGAACATTTTCCTTTTTATTGCCTTGCTTGGTTTGGGTTGGACTATTGGTCAATACATCAATATTTGTTGTGTTTTTTAAAAATAATCTCAGTATCTGTCCCTGGCAAATCTGTTATCAGTAAGGCTCTATTTTTAGACACTTAAAGGTGTCTTAGAGGTGCTGCTGTTTGTGGATTTTTAACCTTTTAGACAAAGCAAGTTGGTGTGTGAATCTCTGTTATGCTAATCTAAGATAACTGACTCTGTATTCTAGCTTCATGCTTATTGCAGGTCTGAGACTGGTATGAATCTATTCTGGCAACAAAGTGAATTTCCCAAATTATCATATTATTCCTTCTCCAAGTCTTCTTGTCCTGGCTTAGCTCACATGTACTAGCCAAATAACTCTACATTTAGCTTTCAAAGCCCAGTGGCAATTCAGAACTTTATGGCAACTCGTCCAGGGAGCATTACTTTACAGTGTAATCTTTTAAATAAAAATTCATTGTCAAACTAGGTTAAAAAGGTTTAACAAAAAAAAAAAAAGAACTTGACTTGTGTGAATTTGTGTGTAAGGGAAGCAGTAACATTTATAACTTCCCATATTTCATTGCAGTGGGACTCTCATAATCACAGAGTTTGGCTCACACTCAGAGCACCGTGGCTATAAAATATGTATCCGTTATAATTCAGGCTACAATGAGACTCCTGGTGCTGTATTATATAGTGGAATAAGTTAAAGTAAACTAAAGAGTTCAAATATATTAGCTTCAGGGAGCTTTTAAACATGTCAAAGTTATTAGCTTATCATTCATATTTCTATGATTATTTTCAACTTTTCTGTCTAAATTAATACCCTCAATAAAGAGAAAGACACTCAGAATCAGATACACATCAGTTGTTATTTTTAGTGTCAATAAAGGAGCACCATTACACTAAAATGAAACACAACGAATCCATTATCTTTGACGGCTGGTGAGTGGCTGGCAAAATTCACACGGAGACCTTAGGTTTACAGGGGAAGCGCTCTCATGCAGGCCACCCCAGCATCCCAGCAAAGACGCAGGCCTCAAGCATATGCCTGGGTTCCTCCAGGAGATGCAGATAAGATGCCACAGAGAAGATAAGAACCATGCATTGCTACCATTAGCGCGGCACAAATATGAGAGTCAGAAATGACAGAGAGGGTGTTTATTCCTTGCCCAGTAATTGACTGAGCATTTCCATAATAGGATTGCGTTTCCTGCCAGGCTAATGTGACCCCTATTAGTTCAGGAAACGTACCGCAATCAGGCTCTGCGTGCGCCGCCAGACACAGCCAAGGAAATGAATTGGGGAGAAAGGAGAAATGAGGGACCGGAGGGTGGAGAGATGTAAACAATGGAGAGGTGTAGACAATGGGACAGCCAGGGGACCAGAGAGGGGAACAGAAGGGAAGATGACTCATATCACTGCACCAAATCGAGCCTTGATTGAAATGCCAGTGCAGCTACTGTACTTTAATTTTGGTTGGCCTAAATTGGATTTTAACTCACCGTATTATTATGAGCTTACATTAGGCATTCTGCTCATTGATACCTCGTGCTTAAATCAAATGGCCAACTTAAGAGATGGCAAAGGACCAAAATCGAAATGGCCACATTATCTCAGGTATGAATGGAGCAGAGGTGTTTGTTTCTGAGGTAAAGAACATGGGCGTGCAGTGCTTAAAATAATCGTGCTGTATTTATGTGGCTGGTGCTCTGCTGTTTTCTTTCCTCTGCGAATCTTTGTGGCTGTTACTGATTTAGCTGCATGCTGGGCCAGCTAATCCTACCCCTGATCAATACTCCACTAGTCTTGCTCGTACTCTGGATTTTATCCAGGAAGCAGCTTGGCTCATGTCTTTATCTTTTCATCCCATCAGTCATTCATAGAGCCAGTGTCATGGAGAGTTTATATTAACGATAGTATGGATTTGAAACAGTGAGTCTTTGAACCATTTGGCATCATGTAAACAATGTACTGCAAACATGCTTAGAACATCTTTGTTTTCAGTGAAACGGCCGTGTCAGCCCCTGAGCTTAAAGCTTCCCATGTTAGGTCGAACACGTCGCCACTGTGTCATTGATGTTTTACGGTCGGCAGCTTTCAGCAGAAGTGCAGATCCGAGCACCGGGGATACCTGCTGTCCTTCCATCAGTCCGAGGGATTCGCCTCAATCCATTACATGCTTGGATGCTGATAGTGTTTGTCAGGATGCTCTGCATGCCCATAGACAATTAAGCAGAAACACAAGGCTGGCTTAATGAAGCTCGGCAGGAAAAAAACATTCTCAAGCAATGTTCTTTTGCCATGCAGATAGAAGTAGATGAGGTTCACTCATGCCAGGAGGAACCACATGGCTCCACTGGTACATTGTTGTGGTGTAGCTTCATGCATGGGTGGCAGTGCAGAAAGAAGAAAATGACCATGCAAATAATCTTTAGGGGACTTAATGTGGCTACAGGTTGTGGTGGCGTTATTATCACTAAAATACAGTATTTTGGGGTCAAGCTGGAGAAAAGCTAGCGCTTGAGAATACATGTTTGTCTTGGATAGCACTAGACTAAAGATTTTGACTAGCTAGTATTAATAAAAGGCCTACACCATCATCAGCTCTTAATATTACGATGTACTGGCCGAACATCAGTATCAACCTCAGTGACTGATATCGGCCGATTTGCAATTACTTGTGTCAGTAGCCGATGCTTAGCTGTTGTCTCCTCACATTTTGTGCTGTTCAAAATTATGTTCAAAGACGGTGTGATGAAGAGCTGAAATACTAAAATGGCCCAGAATTTTAGTGCATCCATAGACTGTATTTAAAAGTTGGACCAGTGCATTCTTTCTAATCACCAGCAGGGGGCAACAAGCAAAGAAAAGTTGAGCTATATACAGTCTACTGTGGCATTTCTGTTCTCCATTTATAGTTTCTCATCTTAACAAATGATTCCTACTAAGGTAAAAAAAAAAAAAAAGTAAATTGGAGTATGTTGTGATTGACACATGACATGACATGATATATGACAATAAAGCTATTCTGTTCTATATGAGTGTTCTATATATATCTTTTATGTACTGTCTATGGGTGCATCTGTACTTAATATGATTAGCAGCTGTATTATGCAGCACTTTACTCTGATTGTATACTTAAGAAAATTATTTAAAATTGCTTCCACCAGAAGTTTTTTACATCATCAGTTTGTCTAAGAAGTTGTCAGTTTTCCATCATATATTTCTGAAAAGCATATAAATACCCTGGACAAAAGCACATCTCATTTCCATTACTGCTAATTTCCCTATTTACACACCCCTACAGTAAGTAATGTGAATCAATATTTTTTAATAAGTCAACACACAATTCATTTAACAATACTCACATTTCACCCCCATACAGTTACACTATATCTTTAAAGCTACACTGAAGCAGATTTGAAATTTGATGCTGTTTAATGATACAAAATCAAATCCTCTAACGACTAACGGGAATAGTCTGTTTACAGTAAGTCTTTACATGGTTTAATAAAAAAAAAAGAAAAAAAGAGTGCTCTCACTGCTGGGACATGATTCCTAGCTCCCCTGCTAAGGAATAATTGTTGTCAGCCACCAGTCTCTGCTGCCCTTAGCTTGGTATATGAGTGACAACACCAGAGTCTAGACAGCAAACATCAACCATGTACACATTACTACAGAAAGCTTAGGAGCTGGAAGACTTTCTTCTGTACAGGCTATAGAGGGGAAAAAAAGCTGAATGTTATGAGTCTCAGCTTCATTTAGGTATTAAATATGTTCACAGCTCGCAAAACAGAAATGCTGGGTCCAGTTTAATTAATACAAGCTGTGTTTTTGAAAAAAAAGGCACTTATTAGTCTGGCTTTTGAAGCTGGGCTCATGATTTAAAAAAAAAAGTCTAACACTTTTGGTTTTTGTCTTGGACCCTTGAAAGCTGGAAGGTTTGTTATTTTTCTCAGGGTGGTGCAGGGTTTGCTGAGGCTCTCTATAATCATTTTAAAGCCCTGCAACACTGTGACGAATGGAAGGATGAGTCACATTTTAACAGCAACGGGAAAAGCAATTGTGGGACTCTTTGAAATTATCTCCCTGTACTCCCTGGGCTCTGAATTTTCCTCTCAGATTAGATAAACAGCTCACTTTAACGAAATGAAATATTTTATAATAATTGCCTTTCCCTGCGCGTGTACCTGCAGTCCTTTATGGCAAGGTGTTTTTTTCTTATCTCATTAGTGTCCCCCTGCTGTCTTTATGGTATGAAATGTTTTAGAGTAGGGTTGTTAAAAAAAAAAGAAAAGAAACTGTTTAAATCTAATGTAATGTTGCAAAATTAGTCAGAAACAGCTCAACCTTTTCACCGGTGCCAGTGTGAGATTTTGTCATTTCGAAGTCATGTAGTCCAAAGTCGTATTGTTTAAAAGAAGCTGAAGGAAGGAAAAAAAAGCAGTGGCCTTATATTAGAAACACTCTCTTTGTGTCTCTGCAGCAGGATAGGTGTGTCTGCAGCAACAGACTCTTGATTGGCAGCAACAAGCGGGCTCAGTCCCAGCAGGGGAACAGGAGACAAAGTAAACAAACTTGTGCTGTGAGTCACGGGCAGACGGTGGTATTGAAGAGTAAGGACCACACCAGCATCTAAACAGGCTGAAGTGACATTTGCTGGTGTGTTTATATGCCTTTCAGTGAGCTGCAGCTGACAGACTAATTGGCTAGTTTGCCTGCAAACTGACATTAGCGCTGCTGTTTTCCATAGTAGATTTTTCTTTTTTTTATTTTGGTGGCTCATTCAGCAAGCCACGTGGGTGGTGTGAAATACGCTCGTGTGCATAAGTCAGAGCGTGTAATTTTAATATTCAGCTCTAATTGCAAACTCCTGTTGTAACAACACTGCGCAAAACGAGTAACCAAGTTAAATGTGCTCGTTTTCAAGTCCCACTAGGTCTTCAAAGGATAATTTAAGCTTTTTTTCCAACTTGGCGTATTTCCCATTAATGTAGCTGTCGTGAATCTGCGGATAATTTTGCATTCTTTCATAGGGAAGCTTCACCTGGGGCAACTTTTCATCTTACCTAGTCAGCCTGTATAGCAGTCTGATAACCCAAATTTGTTTATGTGCGTGAGGAAGTGGTATCTCACTGTTTAGCAAAAAATAAATAAATAAAAAAAATTGAAACTATATATGCAGAATATAAAATGACTTATGTGCTACATTATTTGCTTTGCACAATTCACTGAATCCTACAATCCAACAGAATCACCAGCCTACAACTACAGTATAGTTAACACACAGCTCATTACCTGCAGAAACTGTGACATCAGCACAGCATCATTTGCACTTGTACTGAAGGTGCTTGACTTGCTCCAGTAGTCTAATCAATGGGTGTTGCTGCTCAGAAAAAAAAAGCACAGCTTTACCACTGAAATAGGAATCAGAAGAAGATGAAACTGGAAGCAAAACAATCATGGAGATTTTTCCAGCGATTCCTTAAATACATCTCATCTTTTCCAACTGTTGCAACAATCTCTCTCTGTGCCTTAATTCAGCCACTCCCACCTTTATAGAGATTGTGCCACATGCGGCTCAAGAATTGGGACACACACGACCAGCCAAAACAACACTGATCACCTCAATAGCTGGGATGATGTCACATTAGGGACACGCAATAAGGATTTTGGAGTGATAAAGTCAATCTCCCTTCAGCTTCAGTGTGTGTGTGTGTGTGTGTGTGTGTGTCAAATGGTGAAGCCACTTTTTGAAGCTGTGCAAAACTGGTGACAGAGTTTACCTTATCTGAATCACTGTCTGTTTTGTTTGGCTTCTAACAGTGACACTAGTCTAATCCTTCATTTACTTAATTGCATTATATAAGTTTACATCGTTTGAAAATATTGCACTGTCAGAGCAATTAACTGAAGGCTGTCTCAAATATTGTTCTTGCAAGCTCAGTCTGCCAAACACGATAATAAGAATCATTTTTACTCATGGCCGCATGCCTGTGTTTGTATCTTCTGCAAATCCTGGAAGGCACAAAGTTGGCTGCTGCACTGCCTTAGATTAGCCACAGAACTGGGTACTTCCACTGTCTCCATGTCACCTGAATGAATTATCAGATGTTTCCAGTGTCACACTACTTTGTTAACCTTTCTGCCTACTCATGCAACACGCCACTGCCCTTTGCCAAAGTGTGGGAGGGAGGAAACGCACTTTAGGTGTTTATAAATGAGCCGACGTGCATGTGCGTACACGCTTGTGTGTCTGACTGATGGAGGGGCGAGAGAGGGCAGATAGGACTGAGGTGGGCCATTTAATCGCGCCATTCTCCCTCCCTGCCCCTCCCTCCTCCGCTCTGTCCCTCCACTCATCTCATTACAGACTGCAGAGGGTGAGAAGTGAGGCTTGTATAGACCTTGGCATTAATTATTGAACCCTATCTTCATTTGCTCCAGATCCTCCTCCACAGTTTGTGATAACCTTTACATAAAGGAGCAGCGGAGAACTCTCAGATATTACCCAGTGTGGTCGGTAGTAGCGGCAAAGTATAGAGAGAGAAAAACCCAGTTTGGAGACGTAATCATAGAATGCCCTACTTAATCACCTGCATGTGACATGTTTGTCTGTGCAAGCACACACACACACACACACACACACACACACACACACACACATATATATATATATATATATATATATATATATATATATATATATATATATATATATATATATATATATATTACACTTTAATTGCTCCTCATTGTTCCGGTTGAGCTTCAGTGCTAATTAATGCCATTCTGCTTTTAATGGGTTTTGTTGTGGTGGGGTAAGGCAAATAATTATCAGCACTGCCATTTGACTCCATGGATTGTCTTTGTCATGTTGGCCCAGTTCTGCTCTGCTTGTTGCCTCCTGCCATGCCCAGTCAATTTGAATCGCTCAGTCAGAGGCCAGCTGATGGAGGCTGTTGAGGTCAGCGCAGCCGAGGCTTCCCGACAACTTCAGAGGGACGTCACTCTGATGCTGAAAATCTCATTGTTATCGCCTTCTGTCCCCTGCCTGTCTTTTTTGCTTTGCACTCATGTGTGTGCGTGTGTGTGTGTGTGTGTGTGTGTGTGTGTGTGTGTGTGTGTGTGTGTGTGTGTGTGTGTGTGTGTGTGTGTGTGTGTGCTTCCTGCAGGTTTGAAAAGGCAGCATCAAACCCTGACCTTCCAAAGCCTCTGAGCAGGACAAAGAAGACTCTGCCAAGATGTTCAGCACCAAAAGGTCGGCACAATGTCACTTTTGATTAATTCTTATTCGCTCATAAAAAAAATAAATAAATAAAAAAAAATCTCAGGGCATTTTAAAATGGTTTCTGCTGATAGTGGCTGACACTTCTGGTCAGCTGTGATCCACAGATGACTTTGTTTGAGAAGAGACATTGATGTGTGGAAAGGTAATGTTTGATTTCAGGTCAAAAAACACACAAAAAAAATCTTTATTTGTCCAACCCATTCTATCATTTTTCACACAACATCTGTATTCATATATTTAATTCGTTTTTGTTTTGTTTTTTTTTTTTGTTTTCACTTAAGAAATCTGTCGTAATAGTGAGCCATTTAAGAAGTGTAAATACTCTCATTTAGCCTTAGCAGGAAATTTAGGAAGCCTAGTTTACAGTGCCCCTCGGTTGTGTGTACATTCTGTATTTTTAATGTGGCGTGTGGTGGTGTACGGTCTGCATAAATCATTTATCACTTTGGCCTTTCTTGAGCTTAACTGCAAGGTAGAAGTGGTCTCCCTGCTTAGCTTGTGTAAGTGAAGGTGGATGGAGACAGAATGCTTTTGGTTCTTTCTTGTAATGTTTTTTAGTCCTGGCTCTGTGTGTCTGTGCGTGCATGTGTGTGTGCGTGTGTCTGGCTGTTACACTTCCCAGCTCCGGGTTGGTTTACATTTCTGTGGTATTGGGTTGATTACTCACAGCAGCCCGTTCAGTCTCGCTCTGAAAGTGCTAATTCGTTTCCTTTAAATAATTAATTCCAGGAATTCTAATAGTGCATTATCAATCAATGAGGTTTTAATGTGTAGGCTTTTTTTTTTTCCAGAGCCTTTAGATAAATAACCAAGGGAGGTCCTGTGAAGAAACTGCTGACTGTAGGGAAACATATGTGTGGAAAAAAAATGACAAATCGTAGAATTTACTGAGTGAGATGTTTTGAGCTCAGGACATTTTACATGTAAATGACATGAGGATGATTTGAAACATAGTTTTCATGAAGACAATAACTTTACTATAATAACTGCAAAACTTTCAGTAACTGTATCCAAGAGTTCTTCAGTTAATTACAGTAAGCTGATCAGGATTTCACTACTTCATTTCTCAGCTTCAGTGCTGACACAGCGGTCTTGTATGAACAGACGTAATAGCGCTGCGATCGTTCTTCACCTTAACTTTTAAAGCTGTGGTTATCGGCTGGAAATGAGAAGTCTGCTTCTGACTTTGTCTTGAATGAGTCGGACCCACTTCTTCAAGAAACAGGAGGAATTTCAGTTTGCAGGATCTCCATTTTGATCTGAAACTGAATGAGCAGAATTTGAGAAGGTGGGATTGCAGTCCATTCATCTTTCTCCTCCACGTGGTAAATCCGTGCTTAAAATATTTCCTGGAGACTTAAAAGTTGATCTGACATCTGAGATTTTTTTTTGTCTGTTTGAGAAACAAAAAAGATCGTTATCGGATGGCCTTGCAGGTACAAGTGCTCACTTATATACTACACACAGACCCACTGATTTGTGAATTGTCTCTGTACTAGTGGCAACACAACCTGAGATTAGAGCTTTAGCTGTCATTCTCTGCTCAAGTCTCAATTTACATTGACAAAGAAAGGTTGCCAGTGGCCTGGTAAAATATTGATTGCTGCAACACTTTGATTGTCACACTTTGAAATGTAAGCCACCAAGGCTTTTATTATTTTATTTTAATATTTTGGGCTTGGTATTTGTGTATTAGGACAAGGTGTCGACATGAAAGAATGTGTTTGCAGTAAAAGGTTTTTGTTGAGAAGTAGGAAGAACGTTAGGATAGGATAATGTGATGGGCACTGTCACGGTGCTGTGTCGGTCCACCTGTGTACTCACGCTGTGTCTGCTCATCATACCGTGAGTGAGAGGATGATTAAACCAAGCCAGCCCTCCATCTTCTGGGAGCTGTGTCAGCACAGTGGATGACACAGATACACTCAGAATAGCTGTAAAAAAAAAAAAAAGAAAAAAGGATGACATCTTGAAATTCAAACACTCGAAAAGCTCATTCACATTTTTTGCTGAATATGAAACAAAGCGTTTTTCCTCGGCTGAACGAGATGTAAAGCGGCTCTGTGCGCCTGTCAGAGATCCCTGTATGCGCTCATGACTTCACTTGCTTGTTTTAATAATGGTTTCTTTCACTGAGTCGTTTCCAGCACCTGTAATTAAAAAACAAGAATGTTATTAAAATAGTTGTATTAACTCTAATCAGGCAAACATCTTAAAGTAGCTGATTACCTTTGATTTAAATGGAGTGAAGAGTGTGCACCAGAGGCACTGACCATAAATCCTGAGCACTTTGCGATGATGTCTTCTTTGCTCAGTGCTCTCTACTCCGTTTCCATATCCACAGCTTTATTGTTTGTGTTTACATATGCTCATTAAAATGCAACTGGAGCGCTGTTAATCCGAGTCTTTCATTCTGGATGAGAACATTTATGAAGTGATGCACCACCGTTATGAATTTGGGTTACTTATTTCAAATCTGCCATGCTATAAATGCTTCACAGAGCTCCATAAAGAGACGAGCTGGAACTCCTTTGAGTTTCCATTATGTTTTCTTGAAACTGAACTGGCAGCTAAACCTGTAGCTGTTAGGGACATGTAGTTTACCTAAGAAGTATTTTTTCCAATTTAGAATTAAAGTTATTTTTGTTCTTACATTTTTCTGCCACTAAGTTTAATGACTCTAGTTAGCTAGCTAACTTGGAATTTCCTCATCCTTTTCCTGGCTGCTGCTTTGATTTGTTGATTGCTGATTGGTTGAGCCAGCAAGGGCCACCACAAATCAGAGAGGTAGATGTACCTGTATCACTTCTAACAGCCAACCAGTTCAGAAGAGCAAGTGATGGGTCACACAAATTGGAAATAAATCCAATAATGTTGGCCCACTTGATGAATATATTGAATGTCTTCAGTTGACTAAATTCATTTTGTCAGTTTTGTCAATTTTTAACCTGTAAAGCATAATGCATGCATTAATATGAACTGGCAGTTACAGTTGGGTCATAGTACTTGAAGTAATTTCTGCCTTTCCCAGATTCTGGTGCTGACTAAATGGCTAACTAAGTAGTGGCTGACTGTCAAATGATATATTTAAAGACTAGACCAAAAACTGCGTCAGTCACAATGGCCACTGAGTAGTGTATCCCTAACTGTTTACTGCGAACAGAGGCGTCCTTCATCTGATTTTGTTCAGCTTCTTTATCTGTCTGGTTTTGTCCACTTTAAACAATAATATGTGAGTTTGTATTCTTATATTTTGCAACAAGCCCTCCAATGATTGTGTTTGCAAAAATGGCGTATCGGGACATCTCTGCACGCACTGCACACACAGTACAGTATATTGGCAACCACCAGTTATTGGACAGTCTGTTGCCAGTTGGAAAATTTTGCATATCAACCAATCCTGTAATCCAACCCTGTTATATAATGGCAATAAAGAGGAATATATGTGTTTTCTGTTATGATCCTTTCAGAATTTCAGAATAAGTACAGTAAGGTTTTTTTTTTTTTTTTTTGTAGCAACCTTTGCACAGATGTCTTAGGTTTTGTTCTTTGTCTATTTTTGTCTTCTCTCCAAACAAGAAAGGTTTCAGTTAGCTGAACTAGTGTAGGTGGAAAAGGGTTCTTCCTACCGTCTTTCTGGCTTTTTGCCTTTGTTTTAAGCCGTCTTGTCTTTGTAACTTTTCACATCTAAATGTCATCTGCAGTGAAATTAGGTTCGAGGCCCCACACATACCTACAGACTAACAACACATATAGCATGGCTGTGCTGTGGCTCGGGAGGTAGAGCAGGTCATCTACTAACGGGAAGGTTGGTGGCTCGATTCCTGGCTGCTCCATTTCATAGTATCCTTGGGCAAGATACTGAACCCCAAGTTGCTCTCTGAGGCAACCGTCGGAGTATGAATGTTAGACAGAAAGCACTTTGAAATAGTGTGTGAATGGGTAAATGCAAACGTGTTGTATAAAGCAGTTTGAGTGCTCAGCTAGAGTAGGAAAGCACTATATAAGAACTAGTCCATTTACCATTCACACATGCAAAGTTGTTTGCAGTTTATCCACTTTAAAACAACACAGCCTTAGCTAGATCCCTGGGTTTCCAGTTGGAGTCACTTAGCATTATCATCCCAGGCTGTGGGGGTGTTGACAGTCACAAAGTTAAATTTGTCTTTCGCCCTTGGTTGTCAGTCATGTTGGGTCATCAGTTCTGTTCTTCTTCTTCTTTTTTTTTTTTTTTTTTGTTTGAAACTGCCAGGACAGGAACAGGAAGTAACTGTCAGTGCTGGCTGTAGCTCAGACAGCGACCTCGGAGAGACAGCGTGACACGACTGGACCAGCAAATGCTTTCAGTGGGAGTCGTAATGAAATTACTGTGGTATGAGCCGAACTGGTTTAGAGGCAAAATGGCTAATCTGAAGAGATCGTCCCCAAATCCGTCCACACATTTCCCAGAAGTTAAGGAATAAATGCTGCGCTGTGGTTTGGCTGGAAAGTGAGCTAAATGTGCTGTGTGGGATGCCACATTGCGATGATAGGTGCTTGCCTAGTAGCATCACTGGATGACTCATGACAAACAATTCCAACAATAAAGAAAGTAAACACCTTTATTATTACCTGCCACACCACAGACCCTCTCATTATATGCACAGTTTGTCTTTGACAAACTTTTGTACAGTGATGACAGGGTATATCTTTACCTCTATCCTCATTTGTATATACATATACAATAATATGCCTCATCCTCGTCATGTTAGTTTAGCTTATAATGACATATTGGTACATACTTAACAGCTGACATTGACCCCCTGGTGAATCCTGACCTTCATAAGCAGTAATTGCATATCTGACTGTTGGTAGCTCTGAACTGTTGATCGACATGAAGGGAGCTTGCACTTGATTACTTATTCAATTCAATTCAATTTTATTTATATAGCGCCAAATCACAACAAACTGTCGCCTCAAGGCGCTTTGTATTGTGGGTAAAGACCCTACAATAATACAGAGAAAACCCAACAGTCAAAACGACCCCCTATGAGCAAGCACTTGGCGACAGTGGAAAGGAAAAACTCCCTTTTAACAGGAAGAAACCTCCAGCAGAACCAGGCTCAGGGAGGGGCAGTCATCTGCCGCGACCGGTTGGGCTGAGGGGAGAGAAAAGACATGCTGTGGAAGAGAGCCAGAGATTAATATCAATTAATGATTAAATGCAGAGTGGAGTATAAACAAAGTAAATAAGGTGAATGAGAAACAGTGCATTATGTGAACCCCCCCAGCAGACTAGGCCTATAGCAGCATAACTAAGGGATGGTTCAGGGTCACCTGATCCAGCCCTAACTATAAGCTTTATCATAAAGGAAAGTTTTAAGCCTAATCTTAAAAATAGAGAGGGTGTCTGTCTCCCGAATCCAAGCTGGAAGCTGGTTCCACAGAAGAGGGGCCTGAAAGCTGAAAGCTCTGCCTCCCATTCTACTCTTAAGTATCCTAGGAACCACAAGTAAGCCAGCAGTCTGAGAGCGAAGTGCTCTGTTGGGGTGATATGGTACTATGAGGTCTTTGAGATAAGATGGTGCCTGATTATTCAAGACCTTGTATGTGAGGAGAAGAATTTTAAATTCTATTCTAGATTTAACAGGGAGCCAATGAAGAGAAGCCAATATGGGAGAAATATGCTCTCTCTTTCTAGTCCCTGTCAGTACTCTAGCTGCAGCATTTTGGATCAGCTGAAGGCTTTTCAGAAAGCTTTTAGGACAGCCTGATAATAATGAATTACAATAATCCAGCCTAGAAGTAATAAATGCATGAATGAGCTTTTCAGCATCACTCTGAGAAAGGATGTTTCTAATTTTAGAAATATTGCGCAAATGCAAAAAAGCGGTCCTACATATTTGTTTAATATGTGCATTGAAGGACATATCCTGGTCAAAAATGACTCCAAGATTTCTCACAGTGTTACTGGAGGCCAAAGTAATGCCATCCAGAGTAAGTATCTGGTTAGACACCGTGTTTCTAAGATTTGTGGGGCCGAGAACAAGAATTTCAGTTTTATCTGAATTTAGAAGCAGGAAATTAGAGGTCATCCAGGCCTTAATATCTTTAAGACATTCCTGCAGTTTAACTAATTGATGTGTGTCATCTGGCTTCATTGATAGGTAAAGCTGAGTATCATCTGCATAACAATGAAAATTGATGCAGTGCTTTCTAATAATACTGCCTAAGGGAAGCATGTATAATGTAAATAAAATTGGTCCTAGCACAGAACCCTGTGGAACTCCATAATTAACCTTACTGTCTGAAGAAGACTCCCCATTTACATGAACAAATTGGAGTCTATGAGATAAATATGATTCAAACCACTGCAGTGCAGTACCTTTAATACCTATAGCAAGCTCTAATCTCTGTAATAAAATGTTATGGTCAACAGTATCAAAAGCTGCACTGAGGTCCAACAGGACAAGAACAGAGATGAGTCCACTGTCAGAGGCTCTAAGAAGATCATTTGTAACCTTCACTAATGCTGTTTCTGTACTGTGATGAATTCTGAAACCTGACTGAAACTCTTCAAATAAACCGTTCCTCTGCAGATGATCAGTTAGCTGTTTTACAACTACTCTTTCAAGAATCTTTGAGAGAAAAGGAAGGTTGGAGATTGGCCTATAATTAGCTAAGACAGCTGGGTCAAGTGATGGCTTTTTAAGCAGAGGTTTAATTACAGCCACCTTGAAGGTCTGTGGTACATAGCCAACTAATAAAGACTGATTGATCATTTTTAAGATTGAAGCATCAATAATTGGAAAGACTTCTTTGAACAGTCTAGTAGGAATGGGATCTAACAAACATGTTGCTGGTTTGGAGGAAGTAACTATTGAAGTTAACTCTGAAAGATCAACTGGAGCAAAAGAGTCTAAACAAATACCAGCAGTGCTGAAAGCAGCCGAACATGAAGAATAATCTTTGAGATGGTTATGAATAATTTTTTCTCGAATGTCTAAAATTTTATTTGTAAAGAAATCCATGAAGTCACTACTAGTTAACGTGAAAGGAATACTCGGCTCTACAGAGCTCTGACTCTTTGTCAGCCTGGCTACAGTGCTGAAAACAAACCTGGGGTTGTTCTTATTTTCTTCAATTAATGATGAATAGTAAGATGTCCTAGCTTTACGGAGGGCTTTTTTATAGAGCAACAAACTCTTTTTCCAGGCTAAATGAGCATCTTCTAATTTAGTGAGACGCCATTCCCTCTCCAGCTTTCGGGTTATCTGCTTTAAGCTGTGCGTTTGTGAATTATACCACGGAGTCAGGCACTTCTGATTTGAAGCTTTCCTTTTCAGAGGAGCCACAGTATCCAAAGTTATACGCAGTGAGGATGTAAAACTATTGACGAGATAATCAACCTCACTGGGAGCAGAGTTTAGGTAGCTGCTCTGCACTGTGTTGGCACATGGCACTGAAGAGCATAACAATGAAGGAATTAGATCCTTAAACTTAGTTACAGCACTTTCGGAAAGACTTCTACTGTAATTAAACTTATTCCCCACTGCTGTGTAATCCATTAAAGTAAATGTAAATGTTACTAAGAAATGATCAGACAGGAGGGGGCTTTCAGGGAATACTGTTAAGTCTTCAGTTTCTATGCCATATGTTAGGACAAGATCCAGAGTATGATTAAAGTGGTGGGTGGGCTCCTTTACATTTTGAGAGAAGCCAATTGAATCTAACAATAGATTAAATGCAGTGTTGAGGCTGTCATTCTCAGCATCTACATGGATGTTGAAATCACCCACTATAATTATTTTATCTGAACTGAGCACTAAATCAGATAAAAAGTCTGAGAAATCAGACAGAAACTCTGAGTAAGGACCAGGTGGACGATAGATAATAACAAATAAAACATGTTTTTGATTTTCCCAATTAGGATGGACAAGACTAAGAGTCAGGCTTTCAAAAGAATGAAAACTTTGTCTGGGTCTCTGATTAATTAATAAGCTGGAATTGAAGATTGCAGCTAATCCTCCTCCTCGACCTGTACTTCGAGCATTCTGACAGTTACTGTGACTCGGGGGTGTTGATTCATTTAAACTAACATATTCATCCTGCTGTAACCAGGTTTCTGTAAGGCAGAATAAATCAATACGTTGATCAATTATTAAATCATTTACTAATAGGGACTTGGAAGAGAGAGACCTAATGTTTAACAATCCACATTTAATTGTTTTATTCTTTGGTGCAGTTGATGAAGCTGTATTATTTATTGTTTTTGAATTTTTATGCTTAAATAGTTTTTTGCTGATTTTAGCTTTGGTTTTTGGTGGTCTGGGAGCAGGCACCGACTCTATGGGGATGGGGTTTTGGGGGGATGGCAGGAGGAGAGAAGCTGCAGAGAGGCGTGTAAGACTGCAACTCTGCTTCCTGGTCTCAACCCTGGGTAGTCAGTTTTTAGGAGGGTTAATAAATTTGGCCAGATTTCTAGAAATGAGAGCTGCTCCATCCAAAGTGGATGTATGCAGAGGGAAGAGAATGGTGTGGAAAGTAGAGTGCATGCTGGGATGTGTTAACCCCCCATAAAGGCCTGCTGATCCAGTCATGATTAACAGGCTGCCACCCTGATGCTGCACACTGACTGTCTTTGGACTGACCTTGAAAAGCGTTGCAACAGTGTGTCTGTGACTCACTTATTCAAAGGCATCATCTGTGTTTCACTTTGAAGACTTGGTAATGTAATATACATCAGGTTGGACTGTACGTGATTGATTTACTTGAATACTGTAACCTGGCCAGTGGAAAATAGTGCTTTCTAAATGGCTGGCAGGTGTCCATTATAATCAAATAACAGGCCACCACAGTAGTCCCAGTCAGCATTATGACTCCCTTTATAATGCTGTGCAGTGACAACACTGCTTGCACTTTGTCCTGAACTTTTACTTTCATATGTTGGTCTTATCATTGTAGTTTTAATCGTGATCCTTTTCACTTAATATAAAACTGTACTCACTCACAACTAAAATGAGATCAGATGGGATGAAGAACAACAGTGGTCAGAGAGTAACAGAGTTTGAAAGGACGCCTTTAGGTTGGTCAAGTGAAAAATAAAAAAATAAATCATACATCAAAAAAGGCCAATATAGCCTTGCCTCCTGTCTCAGCTTTGAAGTGCCTCAACACTGTGAAATGCCACACATTGCACAGCTTCCCTTTGTGATGAGAGATTATTACCAGTGCTATATCCAGAATTAGTCCGTATATGTACAGTGCACTATAGTTACTATCTAGTTAATTTTTTGACTGTGAATGGGAAATTTATGTACGTCACGAGAGCCTTTAAAAATTTCTACCTCAAAGTGGAAAAAGTCATACCCATTAATTTGCCTTTGCTAACTAAATAGATGGAAATTACAGTCCTGGAACACTGCTCCTGTCAGTAATGGTGATTAGTAACAGAGAGAGGCAGAGAGTGAGCTATCATGTGACCATTGTAGATTATAGCGCATGACTGAGTTGCTGAGTGCAGCATTATACTGTGTCATCAGTGACAGAAATGATGGCATATATTTTTTACTGGAGATTCACCTTCAAATAAACTTTATTTACTGCAGTGGGCATAACTCTTTTTTGTCAGTATTTTGACCCTTAAATTGTTCATGTATTTGAATTTTTGATTTAGTGTTTTTGATTCAAAGAACCATCCGCCCTGTGGTTTGTTGATGTTTTTCCCTAGATCACGAGGCCATCCTGCACTCTACAGTGTCATGTTCATTGCATAATACCAGGCATATGAATTTCAGTGGATACATCCTCATCCTCCATCTGTCAAAGTGCGACACACAGTTTATGTGATGTAAATAAAGATTCTTCATCAGTGCAGCTGTGTTGCAGGTTAATGCCAAAGAAATTCATCTGTTAGAAAAAAAAAGAAATCAAATCAAAGGTAGCTGTCGGGTTTCTGATGTCAGCGCCTAATTGATAAAAGAAAAGCGCTTCTCTCCAGACTTGCCATTTAGCTCTGATGTTCAGCCATCAAACAGGGAGTAATCCATTTTAGAAGAGGCTCAGACATGTAAAGCTCAGAAGATCAGAATTCTTTTAAGTGACAGTGAAGAAACCTCAAACTTGGTATGAACTCTCACGTGGATAAAATAGACTCTAGTCACACTAAAAACACTGTATCTAGTATGCAACCCTGAGAGAACACTGTGGATATAATCCATGTCTCATCTGGAGATATCCCAGTTAGTCTGCACCTGCACTGCTTAGGCAAACAGTGTGGATGGCAGTAGCATTTTGATCAGGGAGCCTCCGATGCTGCAGATCGTGGACATGGGAAGCGAAAGCATCGGTAATAGAGCCTGAGGACTGCTAAACTCTGCAGCAAAGTGATGAGGAGAGTTGGCTTACTGCTGACACAGGAACGAGGGTTGGATCAAATGTCAAGGGACACATTAATTCTGCATTTTTTTTTTCCGTGGGCCTACGCAAAGTAAGACTGCATGAATATGAAGGAAAAGGTCTGTGTGTGTGTGTCACTGAATGTGCCCCACAAACTATCTACATGTTCTCAGATATGCTAAATGTCACAGAAAGCGCCTGTGTACATTATTGGGAGTTAAATTCTATTATCATCTTTTCATTAACTGATGATATTAAATGTCACACAGTGTTACCTTCCACCTCGCCTTGTCTGCACGACTCACCTCCTCTGTGTAACGAGAGCATTGTTCAGCCTAACTTCTCTTATTGACTGAAGCTGGCACTCAATTTAACCATTGATTTTTGCATGCAATCTAAAGAGAGTTTGTGCGTTCGGTCTGGAGATGAACGTGGTCAAGTGATGGTCGATCAGAGGACAGAGATAAAATCACAGCGCTCCTCACGTGCACATCAACAGCTGAGCACTATGGCTGCTGGACTGGATCGTCTGTCGGGTTTGAGGACAAGATGGCGCTTTTTGTTGTGCTTGAAATTTACAACTTACCAAGGGTGTGCCACACAACACAGCTGCCATGACAAGAGCAGATGTAAATTGTGGTTGTCTAAAACACGTGGCCTTGGTCTGCTTGGAGTGCACTCTAGTACTCTGACGCTATTACATTTAGATTGGTGTTCTTTGAGTTCTAATAATTAAAGTGGCCGTGGCCTTTTCCAGTCTGTTATTTGGAGGAATGGCGACCTCATGAAAGTATACCCCAAAGTATAATTTGGGTTTTCATCAGATGTGTGTTTTAGTGTTCTGTGGAGACAGGCTGTAAGAGTTGTTGTAATACATGTGCACAGAGGAAAAAAAAAAAACAGGACCGTGATGGTATGACGGGCACAGTTAGGCCAATTTTGCAGCATTTACTTTAAGATGGAGACCTAAGTTGCGGTTGCTCAAATGTTAACCTTAATTGTGACCAAGGTTACACCGACTAAAAGTCCACCTTTATGGCCACACAACTAATGGTTATCCTAGTTATGCAGCTAAGCACATCATAGAAATGACTTTTATGCTTAAGTTCAGCAAGAAAGATGTGTATTCACTCCTCTGTCTGCTTTCCTGGGTGTTTGGCCAGCTAGTTTATTCTTCACATCACTTATGCTTTCCCACGCTGTCAACCTCAAAGCTGACATCATTGCTCTGGTCCAATCATCTCTCTGCCTGCCTTCTTCAAGCCAATCAGCCTCCACTCTGCTTATTTTAAATCTCACTGCTTACCTGTCATTCTCCCTTGCAGACTCATTCATGCAACCCACCTCTTCCCCTTCTCCACCTCGCCCAAGTAATTCATTGCGCCATCCAAGCCTCCATCTTTACCTTTACCAATGCTAGTATCTAGACTACAGGGAGGTTCCTGCCTTAAATCCTGTCACCCCTGGGATTCTGTTCTGCTTCAAGGGGCCATCGGAGTCTAATCGCCAAGTAGCTTAAACAAATTCTATATATCAATAAATAACGTTTAATTCCTGCTAATGAGCTCTACTTATTGAACCAGAGTTACATCCAGTAACTTCAATTGTTTTGGTAGCTGAACTTCTCTATATCTAATGTTCCCACAGAACCTTTGAAACACCATTTAAGATAATGAATTATGAGCATTATCAACAATAACCTTGGCAACAATTCCACTTCCAATTTTTTTTTTTAATTAAGAGCTACAAAGAAGAGCTTATTATGTACGTGTCCTCGTGATGCACGTTCACCACTTGACATGAAGAAATTTGCCACACAAAATAACAGTAACAGTTGCTGTGCCACATGGGTGTGAGTAATGGTCTCAGCCTGGCCACCGTTATAAAAAATAACTGAAATAACTGAACCTGTGCTAAATTTGTGAGTTTGCTTGCTTCCAAAGAAGCAGTATAGTGTGTTACCAATGGTGTTCTTGGTGACTGTGGTCCTAAGCAGTCATACCACAGTAGCAGGTTGGAATGGAAGACACTGATTCTGTGGATAGGTGTGCTTTATACTCATAATGACTTGAGATCAGAAGTATCTGTGATTGATTGATTGTTTTAGATATTCCAAAGATTCACTGAATCAAGGAGTGATGCTTGATTATATTTGGTCATTTGAGCCATTGCCAATGCAAAGATATTAGGTGCTGCTTTAAACGTTACAAAATTTTTCAGCCTGAAAATACTGAAAGTGTATTTGATCGAGCCCAAAAATGTCAAGAGCAAACTCCTATTAGAGTCAGCGCTCTCTTTGGTGCCCTTTTTTGTTGTTGTTTCTTGCTGTCAGCTTTGTAAACTGGGGTAACGTGTCAGTAATTCAGGGCTTATATTGATGCTTTTCCAGGATAAATACAATTTCTGTATCTTTGGAGACTACCAGGCCATCTGTTCATAACATGTCTGCTACCCAGCGTTCTCTGGCAGCGGGTAATCAACATGAGTGGTCAAAATTAGGTGTAGCGCCATCCAAATGATTCTCCTCACCTTGTGAACCACCACATCAACACGCAGAAACATAGGAAACATCATAAAGGTCATTGTTTTTAGGATCTGATGTGTTATTTTCTCTTCGAGGCATATAGCGTGGTATTTGTTCTATTCTCCTCCTCCTCCTCAGTTTTCCACCCCAACACTTGTCAGTCATTCTGATGTGCTGTCTGCTGTCTACCTCTAGCTAGAGGCTATAAATCGACAAGAAGAAAGAAAACAGAGATGTTCAGCGGGGGGGAGGGGGGGGTACATGTACACTTGGTCACGTGTTCCTCCTTCCTGCTTTCTCTTGTTGTTTCTGTGACCTTTCTGTGCTTGACAGCTGCAGCACAACAGCGAACGCACACAGACGCACAATATAAAACCAGAGCTGATATTTAAATATGAGTCGGTGCATATCTCAGCTTTACAAGAATGTTGTGTTTTCCTTTGTTGGGGTTGCGGAAGGAAGAACCTGCTTTATCCTCTGGGCTCTTAATCAGTCAAAATGTATTGCACTCACATATCAGATCAATGTACGGAGGTCGAATGTCACCTAGTGAAATTGGTGAAAGTGAGCCTTCAGGCCATGGGCACCAGCTAATGAAATTTTGATGCAGCTTTATTTAGAAGTATTTTACAGGATTACATTCCAGGCTCCATTTCCAACTTCAAAGACAAGCTTTCACCACCGCTGGGGGTAGCAAGCCTAGCATCCACACAGTTTTGTGTTTGAGCCCCCCCCCCCCGAAATCTTCTACCATTCAGAAGGCTTTCAAAGTGATCATTTCTAATCTGATGAATTTTGGTTTTCACTCGTTTCCCACTTTGCTTTGTTAATCCATGAACTGAGATATGCAGCGGGTTTGTGTGTGGCTGTCTCGATTAGATTAGATTAGATTAGTGCTTTCATCACTCATGGCCAGATGAGTGATAGACAGAGACAGAGAGAGATAGAGTGACTGGGGTGGTGGTGTTGGGGTTTATAGCACTACCAGCTCTTTCCATTTAAAGGATTCTGGGAGCAGTGTCAGCTTTCCCAAAGTATAAACACTTCAGTATGTACACTGTGTATATTTGATGATCATATTTCAACTGCTAATATGCACTAATATCCTAGAACTGATTTGTAATTGGCTGCATTTTTCGATTGTCTCAGTGTGCTGAGTGTGTATAGACAGAGTCTTATCATCACAATCTCATTTTTGCTGGATTTCTGCAGTGTTTGCTTAAGCAGGGAGCTCTATTACACCAAGTCAGCGACATCTGATCTTTCTCTCGGCTGACAAGTCACTCCAAGTGGCACATTTTCTGGAAGAGGAAGGCAGTGTTTACATATAAAAAGTCACAAAGCATTATTCGGCTTCATGTGTGATGGTTTAAAACCATTTCAAGAGAATTCGTACATGCATATTATTAACATTTGGGATTTAAAGGTTATATTGATATACAGCAAGTTGAAATTCTTGAAATTAGATGGCACTACAGCATGTAAAAATGTAAAGATAAGGTCTGGTGGTTCTGTAGCAGGTAATAAAGAAACAAAAGATAGATGATAAGTTATTAGCAAATTATTCACAGTAACCATGTTTATACATAAAAAACTGCTTGGAAAAAATGTAAAAGTTTAAATATAATAATAATAATTAAAGAGGAATGTAAATGTCATTTTATTTCATACTATTTTACCTGTTCAGTTCAGCCATCCATTTAAATATAGTAAGTGACAAAGATGTCATTATTGTATATGAAGTCAACTGTGGTTTGATGGTTCATTTTTGGGAAAAATCCTCCATCCTGTCCAGCGTGGTACTGTAATAGGATGCCTGCGCAACAAATCCAGTTGTGAAATTTCATGTCTACTAAATATTCCACAGTCAGCTGTTAGTGGTATTATAAAAAAGTGGAAGTGATTGGGAAGGACAGCTACTCAGCTATAAAGCAATAGGCCATGTAAAATCACAGAGCGGGGTCAGTGGATGCTGAGGTGCATAGTGCACAGAGCTCACCAACTTTCTGCAGAGTCAGTCACTACAGACCTCTAAACTTCATGTGGCCTTCAGATTAGCTCCAGAACAGTGCATAGAGAGCTTCATGGAATGGGCTTCCATGGTCGAGGAGCTGCATCCAAGCCTTACATCACCAAGCGCAATGCAATGTGTCAGATGTGTAAAGCATGCCGCCACTGGACTCTAGGGCAGTGGACACGTGTTCTCTGGCAATCCGATGGACGAGTCTAGGTTTGGTGGTGCCAGGAGAACGGTACTTGTCTGACTGCATTATGCCAAAGACATGGATGAGTGAGTTTGGTGTGGAAGAACCTGACTGGCCTGCACAGAGCCCTGACCTCAACCCGCCAATGTGGCTACAACAAGCTTCATTTAGAGTTAACTCTGCAGCTGACACAGTCATTTCAGACTGTTTCAAGTGATAACGTCATTGAGAGGTCTGCTTCAATTATTTGAGTTCACTGAGGTGATGCCTAGAAGACATTTGGTGTCAGCCTATCTCCATCAAAGCAGCCATGTCCAATAATGCATAAGTTTTAGCCTTAAAATAAAAAATTCACCTCTTCTACAGTTGTTACAAAGACATAATTTAGCTATAGCTACCAAACTTCTGTTATAAATGTAAGAATTAAAACATGGGAATGGATTGGGAATGACCAACCTCTAGGGATGAAAGCTTGCAGTGTTTCCCAGCATCTTCCAAAATTGCACGATTAGCTATTGACACTGCAGTTTGTTCCTAATTGACTTTATAATTTTATATTGTTAATTATATAGATTACAAAGGTCAGCACAACATCTTTAAATGGCATGCCTGTCAAACGAGCTGTCTAAGACTAAAGGGTGCTTAGATGCTGCATTAGTTTGGGTCCAATGTCGTGTCCGTGCGCTTATCATTTAATAATTGATAAAAAACTAATGGTGGCTGAGGAGGAGCGATATCACTGCTACAGCGGTATTTTAAAATAGTTGACGGGAACAAATGTTTTCATAAACAGGTTGTTTAACACCTTCCTTCCTGTGACCTCTCGCTCCTCTCTGCCCCCCCCCCCCCCACCCCCTCCTTTCCCTCTTCATCTTCTTGCTGGATGGATGGCTTGCAGCTTAGCTAGGTACAGCAGCTGGCGCCCCAGGAGATCGCTGACCTGGAGTGAATGCTTAAGAAGAGTCAAATTAACGTTTTATTCCATGACTCACATTGAAGCGCCAGCATCGACAGCAGTTCTCAATGTCATCCAGAGGGTAAATGCTACTCAACCGGGTGGAAAGAACCAAAATATCAACGGCCACGTCACTGTGCTGAAGCGCCGTACAGATTTGCATATGGAGTTAAAATATTCAATGTATTTAATTTTTTTTTATTAGTATTAGAATTATTTGTGATGTGTGCAGCAACTCTCTCTTCCTGTCTTATCTCTAAGGGTATACTAGTATGTCATGCAGACAGGCTGGGCCAGCAGTAGCCAGCGAGCAGCAGAGAGAGCACCTCTGGGTGGCTGGATGTGTTTTGTTGAGCATGGTAATTCAGTCTGGGGAGAATGCCAGAGGAAGAAAAGAATAAAACAACTGCCACTGCTTGAAAGATGCAATGCTTCTGTAACTATGCAGTCTTTTTCTGTCTAAGCTTTTAGCCTTGTGGCTCATATTACTCCGTATCTTATATAAGGACAGATTAGGAAAAATAAATAAATAAACCAAAACAATCGTTCCAGACAAAATGGCTTCAAACAGCCAGCAGTTTTGAGCCAGATATGCAGCTTGTACTGCTCTCTTCCACTGAAGTTGCATCTAACTCAATTTGCTGACTGCTGTGACATTTTTGTGATCATGAAAAAGTGCAGCGGCAGAATTTATTGTCACTGGGCCTCTGCTTTTTTTGATGAATGCGCGCTGAGCTCATCCTTATCTGGCAGCGAGCATTAAAACATGAATGATCTCATTTGTTTTTCCGCCCTCTCTGAATCTGACAGACCAACAATGGCTTCTGCACTGTGACCAGACCCAAAGCAGTTCAAACGGAGGACTTTGCTTTATGATTGTCGGATAGAGCAGGGTGTATCATAAATGTAAGGATCATCTACTCATAAATAGTACAACTGTCGTATATACATAAGTGGGAATTACATACAAGAACAGATGTTACTTACCAAAACTAGAAAATTTTCATATACTACATGGCCATAAAACAGTTCCTTATGTTATATTAAGATGATCTTCAAAACAAGCATGTTTCTTTTTTTCATCTTCATAACAGAGGACGTCATTTAGAGAGCAGTCATACAAATGGAGTTTGAAGTCATGCATTGTGTCTCCTTTGCAGGCAGCCACTCACAGCCCAGAAAATGTGCACCTCACACCAATTGCACATACTGTAGAACACTAAAACGAGTGCTTGACACTGAAAGTGCACACGCCTTCGCCGACCTCCATCATCTTCATGGGAGACCACATGTAGCCTTGACTGTGTAATATGTGTGTGCTTTCCACAGGATATGCAACCTGTGTGGTTGTTAGCAGCCCTCTATACAGGCCTCTGTAATGTATGACGAGCAGGTTTAGTGGTCTCTGAGCACCCTGAACTAAAAGCTGCACGCTTTACTTGATTGGAAGGTAACCCGGTTTGACATTAACTACGATTTATGGCAATGTAAATTTTCCATGTCATTGTTCACACAACTATCTGAAAATATTTAAAGCACTGCAACATCAGTGTAGGGAATCGAGTATCACACAGAAAGCTCTCAATGGCATCAAAAAGAGGTTTGCAGGTGCAATCCTTTAGACTTAAAAAACCCTCTGGCCTCCCACCTCTCATAATCTCACCCAGTTCTAACTAGAAAAGAAGAGTTTGACATGCATTAGAAGAGTTGAGGAGAGATCAGAGTTTTTAGACATGTTCGTGGAATGTGTGGGTATTGTGACAAAGGGAAGAAAGTGTCAGTTGTGCTCATTTTACACAGGGTTCACAGGAAGGTAGAAATGACACTCCGGTGCTGATCAGCCTCCTACACGGAGCCAGCTGCTCGCTCCACTTACTCCACTGTGGATGCTTTTTTTCTGTTCCTCTTTCAGGCTTAAAGTAGTGCAACTAAAGTAGCCTGGATGGAAGGCTTGAAAGATTGGATGAGTTTCCCGAGTTTGGCAAAATTTGTCCCAAACTAGTCCACAAATCTTAATTATTTTAGAAATGATTTATTTATGTTGTTGTTCATAAGTACTCAATTGTAGTTTGACATGCCCATCAATCACTTTAATCACACTCAAGGAGTTGTGAAAACTGATCGTTCTAAGGCTAAAAATAGGTTTAATTCATTTGTTGCTGAAAATTGGATCAAAATTGATACCCTGTACTCTCACATGTGTGCATTAATGCTACAGTCACAGTAGGGAAAACAATGGTTGAAGATGGCAGCATGACCAAAATTATTACAGCTGTGTGCAATGAACCACTTGGTTGTTGCAGGTGCTTACAATTGGTCTCTGACAGCAAAAAATTCACTGGAAAACTACAGATTTTTATTTGGTCGTTGAAAGATGGGATGTATTATGTGATCACCCATGGCGGGCAGGCTTCTGGGCGGTGTCCGCTCAATAACTTGAGAAAAGTTCAGCCTACACTTACCAAACTTCGTGGGTAGATAGCTTATGATCAAAGCAAGGTTCAGAGTGTATATGGGGTCACTAGGGTCAACATCAAAGGTCAAGGTCATATGGTTAAATCCTTGTTTTTTGTTAATTTTTTTCATGTCCACTTCAGATCTAAGAAATGGTTTGAAATGAAACCTTGGATGATTATTCTCCATATCAAGACGTTATGCAGAGAACAACTCCTGGAGGTCAAGGTCAAATAATTATTACATTTTTGTTTGTTTCATATGACAACAAACAGGGTTAATACTGTGCAATTTTGTCCTGCTAGGCAGTGCTCTTGTTCCTAGATGCAAGGAAGTTGCTCAGTCACTCTAGTGTGACATAGCTAGTAGCTGTTTATTTGAGCTTACCCTGTCTTTATTGATTTGTTTAGCTTAACACAAAGACTGGAACTGAGAGAAAAATCTAGCCAACTAACCTTGGTTTTGAGTTTAGTGCAGTTTAAATGTGGTGTTAATGACTTTTTGGCAGGGCCAGGGTTTCTGTTTCTAGTTTTTGTACTAAGCTAAGCTAACTAGAGTATAGGAAACACTGTTTAACCTTCAGCCATGAGAGTGGTATCAACCTTTGTCAGCTCATAAACAGATATATTTCCTGAAATGTTATTGTTAACTATTATTTAATGTGCTGCAAAAGCAAAACATAGACAATTAATTTTTTCAAATAGCCATTAGATGCTCAGTTGGCTAACTAGACTAACTTGAGACCAGCAGTAAAAACAAAGACAAGCATCTGTTGCCAACTGTTATGGGAGGTACCAAGAGAGTGAGGCCTGATGCTTTCCCCTGGTGCTTTGCTATACATGCACTTTAGAAAAATTGCGTGGTTATGAAATCTTTTCCCCTCCCAAACATGCACACATTCACTCGCACACATACATAATCTTCCAGATATCGCCTATTTTCAAGTTCCACTGGAGCGTCTCTAAATGATTTCTGACAAATCTAGCCAGTGGTACAGAGACATCTTAAAATAAACTGCCCTTTTTCCCTCCATCTCCTCCTGACTGCTGCTGAATTCAAATCACATCTCCCTCCCCTTTTCCTGAGCTCTGTTGCCTGAGGTTGGGCCTGTGACTCATAATAAAGGAAGGAGAGGGTTAGATAATGTGGTGGCACACTGAAGAGAATGCACACAGCACACATGGAAAGAAATCCTATATAAGAGCAAAGAAATGAGGTCGAGTTCAATTGAAGCAGAGACATGTTAAAGAGGCTGTTGACACAGGAAATAATAGTAGATGTATACAAATACAGCCAGAGTGGAGGTAGGTTTATTCAGTAAGTCTGAAATTAATTAGCTATTGCATTTTAATATGTGATTTCCGTGTCACTTATTATAAAGGTTAATTATCCAGGTGTAAAGTGAATAAATTATAGCTATAATTTATTAATATTGCAATAAATTATGAATTATTTTGCTCTTAATTGCAAGCTGTCTAAAAGGAATATGCCTGTTTGCATGACAGAAGTAAAAAAAATAAAGTGGATGGGAAATGATAGGAAAACATAGGGAAATATTCCATCCTATTTATAAAGGAAATATTCTTCTCATTAGATAATAATGCAAGATAAGTTCATTTTCTGTTTCCTTCAGTAATGCTAGGCTGTCTCTTTCTACATCTCCTTTCTACGTCTATTATTTGATTGCAGTATATTAACCAAATCAATCAAGATGGAATATACTTATGTCATTAGATTTTGATGTCAGGCAGGGCAAAGTGCATGCTTTACACTGTAAATAAGCTTGGAATACCTTTAATAAGCCATGTTACAGGAGAGGTAAGCCAGCATTTCCCAGTTGTCAAAGCAAATCTTCAGATCGGACAGCTCTATTGCTGTAAAATAGAAGCTATTTGCAAGCAGTGCCACAATTGTATCAGCGTGAGGAACATTTGGCATTCATCAAACATGAGCTGGTTATGAATGAATCTCCAACTCTGCTCAATGTGTACTTTGTGAGCTGCACCTTATACTCCTGTGCATTATTTTCTAGATGTTAAGAACAAATCTGCTCCATTGAGGTTCATAGCCTTTTTTTAATTTCCACCTTCACAAATCTTAGCTTTGACCTTACACCTCTGCTTTGGCTCATGTGTGGTGTATAAGGAATATCTATGCATCTGATCCACATCTCAGCAACTGCGAACTCTTAAATCTACAATAATCAAATGTGATCCACAGGACTGACCTGTTAGCTATGAGCTGTCTGCAGTCTGATCACAGCTGGTGACGTGTTTACAGTCTTACCGTGTTGATTAAGCGTTGGAGCGGTTGTTCTCCTCCAGCCGTAGCTAAATTAAAATGGGTACGAGAAATGGGGCCTGTCATCACCAGCTTTAGCACCTCGCACACAAGAGGAGCCGAGCCACAGTGTCAGCAGAAACTCACCTGTTATGTTTACAGTCAATTAGTACCATTACTTTGAAATTGCTGAAATCAGGAAAATGTCCACGATTTTCCCAGTAAATTACCAAACTGGCTTTTCCCAGCAGTAATTGTCCTGTCATATCTTAGCAACAATTATTTTTTGAGGCCTGGCAGCTCTGTCAGGCTTTGGATTTTAAAGAATGCCAAAGTGGGGCTACAGTAATACGAATAAGGCTATGCAGTATTTTAAACTGTGTTTGTGAGGTCTATCATAGAGCTGTAATAACAGCAGAAAGGAGTTATGAACACAGTATGTATATAATGTTATATTTTATGTTGAGGCTTTTGTTGCCACACCAACACCTGGAAACTATAAGTGCGTTAGCTCTCCTTTTGGTCTGCCGTTTTTGCTAATTGGGCTGTGTTAAATTTGTTGTTTGCTGGAATTTTTCACTGGAAATGTGTCAGTGAAGACAGTACAGAAAAAAAAATGTATAATTTGGTGTAATGTTTTTCAAGGCAAAGATAGTGTTTAACCTAATGTCTAATGTGTTATTAGCATGTTGTGTTAACTGGTTAACTACCTACAACTACCTAGTAGCTAACTGCTAATTCTGCTAGGTGCAATGGAAGAAAATTTGTATTGGTTTTAGATATTTGTGGGAGAAACACTGAAGAGAGATTTGACAGCAGGAAAAATTGCTAGCTAAAAATAAGAATCCTGATTTAGTTCCTCTGTGTGAAATCAGTCTGCTTTTCAAAGACTAACAGGTCACAGTTCATGTCAGTGCAGCTCCCAGTGGGCCAAATTTGACCCCACCAGGTCTGAGTACCCCTCCGGCCCAGTTGCAGATGCTGAGTCTATCAAATTTACTTTGGGAACCCTGTTAGCCAGCACCTTTTACAACTTAATATTTAATGAAGGTGTGATTAAAAACAATTGGTTTTGCCTTTTTTATTTACAGTGATATATACAGAGCATTTTAGGTAAAGATGGCATATTCACACTGACTCAATCACAAATATTTTCTCAAAGTCCCAGCATTATATCCAGATTTATACTATGCTTGGCTTATGAAATTGCGCCATCCATATTTGATGCCCTGCCATGCAGATCGTCTGTTTCAGATGTGCGCCCTGTGTGGGATCTGACAGCGGTACTGAGAAATGCATGAATCCTGTTTAAAGTACATGAAAAGCAACAATTGGGTAGTATTACCAGTTAAGTGAGGAATTACATTATGTCTATGAAATCGCAGCTTTACTGATCATTTTGCATGACAGCCGGCAGCGGCACATACTGTTGTATGCAAATAGAGACTCACCTGCTAATTTTGACATCTGGCACGTTAGCAGTAAGTCTGAAATGTTCAGTTATAGGAGTTGTGATACTGCTTCCCTTTGCTTTAAAAAAAAATGCCCACAGAACCCAAGCTGTAATGGGCTTTATTCATCTTCATGTACAGCAAGCAACTGTATCCATCCAGAGAGGAAAGCTGCCCTAAAATTTATGATGCCAAAAAAATGTAAAGGTCAGACCAGGATGTCTGCTCATTTTACTAATCAGCAGTCCCAAACAGCAGCTGGTCTTGAGGAACAGAATGACTCATGGCATCCAGTCTCCTCTCTTTTTTGTCCTCTTGTTTTCTGCTGCAGCTCTCGCCCTCACAGAAAATGTGTTAAGCAGCTATCTTCAGGATTCCATTTGTGTGTTTCCTGTTTTTTTTTTTCTTGTTCACAGAGAAAATAGTATTAAATAAAATTTAATAAGATGATATGATTCAACAAAAATAGCAGCTTCCACTATAGACGGGTTTCCTTTTTGGGATTATGAATGTTTTCCATTCATTATTTCTGCAATTCATAAATTATAAGACACACACACAAAAAAAAATCCCCAACTCAGCTCATTATTTTGCTGAATTTTTTTGACCCCTGTCTGTGCCTGGTACTGATGTCAACCCATGTACCTGTAAAAGACATTTTGGATATCTGAACATTAAACACTTACGTTTCTGAGTCCGTTTCTGTAATTGCCTCCATTCTTCTGTGAAAACCAAATGTTGGTTTAGGGATTTGCTCCCACTTCGGCTCTCATTAGTGAGGTCCTACACTGATGTTTGGTAATAGTACCTGGCTCACACTGAATGTTCCACTTTGTCCCAGAAGCTAAGATCTGCTCGGCTGCTTCAACATATCCGCATTGCTGCCAACACTTCAAATTGGTTCACTAATTCAGATAGGTGTGGCCCTGTGCCCACTGATGCCTGTTTCTGCCAGCTCAGAAACATCAACCATTCCGATAATAGCTGACAGGATTAAGACCAGGAGCGCAATTATATGCAAAATGTGGAAAAAGGTGAACTGACTCTAGTAACCACAAAGAGCTTTCCCAAATCGAAAAGATGCATACTGGACAGATATGCCACTTTCTCTAGCTAGAAGATTCCGTTCTTTGACGTAGCCAGACAATTCCCTGTAAGTGGAAATAAGAAGCAAAGCCAATATTATGACAGGAAAAAGTGGCCGAGAGCTGAAATACAAAAATAAAGCATGTCTACATAATTTTGACCATATAGCGTGCATGCATCCATTAAGAGCATGCCAATTAAGGTGGAATAAGAGTATGAAATGCGGCTGTCTCCAGTTGCAGTTATATAACTATAAAGTGACTCTATCCTATCCCTCCACTCCACACCACACATGGGTATACACACACACACACACAGAGGCAACATGTCACCGGTGGTGGCTTTAACAAGCCGTGATAAATGATGCGTTCTCTGACCCCACAGAGAGGTGCAAGAACCAGAAGCTAAAAGCAGGGCAGTGAAAACCAACAAGCCTTTTATGACTGCTGCTGTTAAAGGAGCACTGTTACCTCCAAGTTGGTATATTACATAACAGCTTTGAAAGGCTGTGACAGTTGTCCTCAGGGTGATACCACCAAGAGGACACAAAGGTTAGCGTTTGTTTTTTTTAAGCCCACTGATCAAATAATTTGCGCTAAGTAGCAGCATTTCTGCTATGTGGACGAGCAGAGCTTGCTAAAATAAGCGATCTAATCAGCTTTGCAAGGCTGGCTGTTTGCATTGCACTGTGGGATCCAACACACTCAATATCTGGCTCTCAATGTATCCAAACAGTATAAAATATGCAACGATGGAGGTGTGAGCTCAAAACAACAATAACAATGGAGGGAACAAAGATGCTGACTATATCGCTGTTTCCTGAGTTGGTTCTATATACCAAATTTTACAGTGAAGTCTGTGTGCTGATAGGGTTCTTTTTATTATTATTATAATTTTTTTTAGAAATTATGCTTAATCATTGTCAAGCTCTCCCCACCAGCTTTGTGAGGTCAGAGAACTCCATGAATAATTACTTTTTTTCTCTTCAGAAAGATACCACTTAAGACTTTGTACCGGGGCGATTGCTGCAGATTCTGTGAATCGGTCTGCTGGTTCCTGTGGTAGAAAATGGCCTTTCTACAGATCGCAGCATGAAAGGGGCCTGAAGCTGCCCAACTGGAGGTCGTCTTCTGTTGCCATATGTGTGTCTGGAGGGTGACATTTGTCAACTTCAGCCACAGCTGGCCTATCCTAATGTGACAGGAGGAAATAATTGGCTTTAGAGAACCCACCTGTGAGGAAGAGGAACTATTTATGGCAAATGAGCCTTCTCTGCTCCTCCTCCCTTGATTTGCTTTACCTGGTTTTGTGTGGAAAGGGGTGTTTTGTTTTGTTTTTTTTTTTCTGTGATATTTCACTGTTTTGTAATAAACGATTCCTAATTGCCATGCAGGAAATGGAAGTAGGGGTGTCTACTGCATGCAATGCCAAAAATAGTCACAAGCTGTGTAATATGTTTGCTTCTGATTGGCACCGTCGGGAGTTCCTGTGTTAATGAGACGTGCACATTTGCACGTTCTTACTTTGTGAGTGAGTGAAGGGAATAAGACTGCTCAAGCATCTGTTGTAGAAAACTTCTGCAGCTGCTTCGCAACAAAATTTTATTCCTCGAAAAAGTGCAGATTTTGATTTAGCTGCAGGATGTATCAGCTGGTCAAAACCATGTTTAAAATTTGGTGTTAGTCTATATTTTGTCTTTTTCAGTGATCAATCTATTTGGACCCACCTCAGACATGTTCAGACAGGATAAACCCTGCTTGATATCTTCCTCAGGACATGGAAAATAAATGAAGTGTTTGCTTGTGAGCACTTCCTATGCCGTTCCATTAGATCACGTTATAGGCTGTCAGAACAGATAGTGCTGTTGTCCTTGGAGACAGCTTATGACTGTAGGTCCTGGTCGCAGTGTATGATAGTAATGTGGTCCTTGCCATCTGTCTCAGGGTCAGTGTTGTGCACAGGCAGTGGAAACATGCAAGACCCAAGCAGTCATCACCCATATGCGTCAACCTGTCACACAGAGAAACTATCAAAGGTAATACAGTCAAGGATTTGGCTTGTATAAACTATCAAAGGCTCAAGACAGCAGCCAATGTTTTGCTGGTGGGAGGTTTTAATGCTTTAGATTTATGTGTTTTCATCAATTGTATTGTGAAAAGTGTCTTTCAGATGACCTTTTTCAGATTTTTTTAACCTCTTAACATCCACCAGGACACCAGTAAACCACTCACAGGTGGGGTTATGGTTGCACTTTAGGTTCATGCTGAACATAGAGCATTCCTTTGTTATAAGATTTACATTTCAGAAAGCCAAATAGATCGAAAATTCAATATAAAGGGGTAGATGTGAACCTAGCCCTACCCCTAGCCTTAAACTGGTTACTGGTGACTTAGTGAATGTTAACTATGAACCTTCTATGTTCTACTATCTTTAAGTTAGCTAATTTAAATACAAAAAAGATTTAGGCAAATGTTATTACACATTGGTATTTACTTAAGTTGTTCAGTTGATATCTGTTCTCTTATGCATGCTACTTGAGGGTGAATCATTCATCACCGTATGCGAAAAAGGTTCACCATGATTCGACACTTTGATATCCAGCGTTTGTCTCACCTTACACCAGCACTGCTGCATCTGCTTAGACGTACAGAGAATTGCACTTATTCAGCTCAGACTTTGCCACACAGTATGCAGTACTGTGGTATGGCAAATGGATAGGAGACACAAAGGAAATTATAGGCATGCACGCATGTACATTGTGATTACTTCCAGAGTCTTGTGTATAATTGCAATCACCAGCGCTTCATTAGGAAGCAGGCAGTCTTCTCAAGAGTTGAGTCATGTTGGAAAATTATTTGGCAAGCCAGAGAATTCTTACCATCCGCCATAAAGTAGCCTCCTTCCTCCGGCCTTCTTATCTTTGACGTGTGTGACTTCTGAAACTAACATATACTGCAGTGATGTCATCCCCATTGCATAATATCCACTCCCAGGCTGAGAGCCCAAGGACACCAGACAACAGTTATCATGAAAGGTCATTTAGTGTAGAAGAGTACAGTTCGTCCACTCTGTTGAATGCATAATTTATTATAAGACTGCTCAACATTTTTGATTTATTCTGCCTTACAGAGACTGGGTTACAGAGGATGAATATGTTAGTTTAAATTAATCAACACCCCCTGAGACACACTAACTGCCAGAATCCTTGAAGCACAGGCCGAGAAGGAGGAGTAGCAGCAATCTTCCGCTCCAGCTTATTAATTAACCAGACAGAGTTGTAATTCATTTAAAACTCTTGACTCTTAGCCTTGTCCACCCTAATGGTAAAACTCAAAATCCAGTTTTAATTTGTTGTTATCTATAATCCACCTGGTCCTTACTCAGAGTTTGTCTGATTTCTCAGACTTTTTTATCTGATTTAGTGCTCAGTTCAGATAAAATAATTATAGTGGGTGATTTTAACATCCATGTAGGTGCTGAAAATGATACCTCAACACTGCATTCAATCTATTATCAGACTCAGTTGGCTTCTCTCAAAATGTACAGTGTATCACAAAAGTGAGTACACCTCTCACATTTCTGCAGATATTTAAGTGTATCTTTTCATGGGACAACACTGACAAAATGACACTTTGACACAATGAAAAGTAGTCTGTGTGCAGCTTATATAACAGTGTAAATTTGTTCTTCCCTCAAAATAACTCAGTATGCAGCCATTAATGTCTAAACCAGTGGCAACAAAAGTGAGTACACCCCTAAGAGACTACACCCGTAAATGTCCAAATTGAACACTGCTTGTCATTTCCCCTCCAAAATGTCATGTGACTCGTTAGTGTTACTAGGTCTCAGGTGTGCATAGGGAGCAGGTGTGTTCAATTTTGTAGTACAGCTTGCACACTCTCTCATACTGGTCACTGAAAGTTCCAACATGGCACCTCATGGCAAAGAACTCTCTGAGGATCTTAAAAGACGAATTGTTGCGGTACATGAAGACTGTTATATAAGCTGCACGCAGACTACTTTTCATTGTCTCAAAGTGTCATTTTGTCAGTGTTGTCCCATGAAAAGATATACTTAAATATATGCAGACATGTGTGGGTGTACTCACTTTTGTGATACACTGTAAATGAGCCCACACAGCACTTTGAGTCAAAGTCAAAGAGTCAAAGCTCTGTTGAGCCGAGTATTTCTTTCACTTTAACTAGTAATGACTTAATGGATTTCTTCACAAATAAAACTGTAAACATTAGAGAAAAAATTATTCATAACCATCTCACAGACATATCATTATGTACAGCTACTTTAATACTACTGATATTTATTTAGACTCTCAGATTGGAGTTGACTTTAATAGTATCTTCCTTCAAACCATCAACACGTCTGTTAGACCCCATTCCAGCAAGACTGCTGGAAGAAGTCTTACCATTAATTAATGAGTTGATCTTAAATATGATCAATCTGTCTCTATTAATGGGCTACGTACCAGAGGCTTTTAAGATGGCCGTAATTAAACCAGTACTTGAAAAGCCACCACTTGACTCAGCTGTCTTTGCTAATTATAGGCCAATCTCCAACCTTGCTAGGACCAATTCTATTTACATTATACATGCTTCCCCTAGGCAGTATTATTAGAAAGCATTGCATACATTTTCATTCCTATGCAGATGATACCCAACTTTATCTTTCCATGAAGATGACAGATGACACACATCAATTAGTTACACTGCAGTAATGTCTTAAAGACATAAAGGCCTAAATTCTGAATTCAGATCAAACTGAAGTTATTGTACTCGGCCCCACAGGTCTTAGAGCCGTGGTGTCTAACCAGATACTGGTTTGGATGGCATTACCTTGGCCTCCAGTAACACTGAGGTCATTTTTGACCAGGATATGTCCTTCAGTGCACATATTAAACAAATATGTAGGATCGCTTTTTTGCATTTGCGCAATATTTCTAAAATTAGAAACATTTTGGTATTTCTCTGTACTATTGCAGGGTCTTTACCTTACAATATGAAGAGCCTTGAGGCAACTGCTTCTTGTGATTTGATGCTATATAAATGAAGCTGAACTGAATTGAACTGAATAATTTACAGGAATGAGCTCGGGGGGTAGAATGTATTCTCTTTGTTTGCAGGCTAGCTGTTGTAGAACTCATTCAAGACTATCTTGATTATTTTTGTTTAATTCATTAGCTTGTTCTCAAAGTCATCTGAATCAAATGGGTAAAGGGTGAAGTTGGAGCCAGACTAGCACAGCTTTACTCAGTATTACAACACTCAGTTTCTACCCCGTGGTGTTCCCACTGACAAAGCTTATATGACTGAACTCTGCCTGTGGACACTGATGATTCATTCTCGAGGAAAGCATATATTTAGCTGTTAAATAACTGCATTAAGCATACTTGAAGCAGTTCTAATGCCCAGGAAGTTGGAAACAGTGTACAGAGTCTCTAAAAATGTCTCTCAAAATTGCCACTTCTAAGAATAAATGAAAGTTTCCTTTGAAGAAATGTGAGAATTTACACTGTTGTTAAAATCAGTAGTCTGGTGAAATTGTATTAAGGCTGTGAAGCTCAGCAGGACACAATGCAAATACTAATTTAATGTGTATTTCATATTGATCAGTCATAAATCATTCAGTAATTTGTGCCACTAATGAAGAGTCATCTCTTGGTTGCGTACCTGTGAGTAGTCACCCACAGTGAGTGTGCGAACACAGGAAAATCACACCAAGAGTTCCTCGCACCTCTGACTTGAGGTGTGAGTGAGAGGGAAGCCAGGCACAACACATGCAAGAGATGGGCAGAAATGCATCCACAAACAAAAGCTTTCATACCCCAAATGACGAAAACATCATCTCAAAAAGACAAGAGTGTTCAGCCCTGAGGTTTTTAGATCCACGTGCTATTGGCTGTCTGATTTAAATGTCAGAAGACTTTAGTTTTTCTCCCGGTTAGCTGAGGGACACATATAGCATTGTCTGTTATTTGTGCATGATGAACAAAGCTGAGTTGTCACTAAGCATCTTCATTCCAGGCTGTCAAACAGCTGCATCACACAGTGACATTGCATCATTTGTTCTGTGTGTGTGTGTGTGTGTGTGTGTGTGTGTGTGTGTGTGTGTGTGTGTGTGTGTGTGTGTGTGTGTGTGTGTGTGTGTGTGTGTGTGTGTGTGTTGTTCTCACTCCTGTGTAGCTTGAAAGGTGCTATTAGTCATGAGTGTGTTTGTGTGACTGGCTTCCACTGACACTGCATTCACACATAAGGACTGGCTAAATAATACACTTGTAAGGATTTGTACATCACTGTAAGAGGTGTGGTTGCATTTTCATGTTTGCATACTGCAATTCAGAACAGCTACTTGTCTTTAAACATGATAAGGTAATTTAAGGCTCCCATAGGCTGCTAATGTTGTTGCACTTCCTCTGGTCACCAGTAGAGGCCAGTAAGAGGATAAATACTCTAAAATGTTGACTTTTTTTCAGTTGTTTGCTTTAGCTATTGTTTTCTGTTTGTAAAGTACTAATCTGCTTTTCCAGCATGATGTAAGCCCTCTCTAAAAATAAATCTGACAAGATGAGTGTCGGATCTCATGATGAATTTTGATGCAGCCTAAAACTATTTATGTAATGCTCCCCTCTACCTCCCCCCCAGCCTTCCTCGCTGCAGGCCTTGGCCTTTCTGATTAAAAGCCTATACTCCACTGCTCCCTTCTCACAGGCTTTACTCAGTACATCACAGAGAGACGGGGATAAAGTTCTTTGCATTTCTATTAGCCAACACAGGATTTATTTTAGTGTTTACGCTGGATGTTCTCTTAACAAATGCTGTCCATGATGTCATTTTTTAATCTGTTAACCAACAAGAGATAGTAATTCAAACGTCACATTTTAAACATGTATTACTATTGCAGATGATTTCAAAGGGGAAATCAATGCAAAATTAAAATGAAACCATAAATGTAACCATAAATTTAACAGTGGCTGTCTTATTCGTCTAGCAGGCGCTTGCCACTTTTTCAAAAATCTATTTTCATGTGATGTAAAACATGTGGGACTCATGATCATCATGTTTTTTAATAAAAGCTCCACCCATTAAGTGAGCATTTTACTAGCCTTCTTTTGTTGTTAGACATTTTACACATTTAAAGTTTAAGAATTTTAAAAAGAACCAGCCAAAGCTATGATTTAATACTGTTTTCAATTGTTGAAATTGTTCCCCTTAAATCCACTAATTATGAATTACAGTTGGCTCAGCTATTCTTTGTCATCTGTGAATTATGCTACAGTTACTGTAGGTCCATGAGTCTTTAGACAGTTAAATAATTTCTGTAATGTATTAACTCTTTAGGAATTGCAGCCATTTTTAACCCTTCAGCCTGAAAGACTGATGGGATATTGTCATCACCCTGCCAGGCGGGCAGGCGGGGAGGTGTCGGGCACCCAACATTGTAAACATAATAACTTGAGAACAAGGCTACATAGGATTATAAAATTCATACCATAGGTGCATCTACTAAAAATCTCAGATGAGTTTGAATCTCGATGACCTTGACCTCAAGGTCACATACAGTAGATAGCAAGTGTTTCAGGGGGACCTGGCAAGCAGGGATTTTTATTTTATTTTTTTATACATTGATAAGCATTTGTGACTGATCATTGAGACCTGGTAATTATGTATTCTCGAACTTGTACTTTGAGGTGATTTGTGCCACCTAAAGAGTCTACTGCCAGGAGGCTGAGGGGTAGCACTGGTGGTCGCCAGTATTTTTATACATTGTCCATCATTTTCACAAATAATCGGACAAGCTAACATAATTTTAATTAAAAAGATTGTTTTTCATAATTGGATGAAAATGACTGCCTGAAGACTGGAACCCAGGGATATCACCAAATGCTGTGTTTCCTCTCTTGAGATGAAGAATATCCCATTCATTTGCCTTGAGAAACTCTGGTTTTGTGCAGTATGCTTTGGGTCATTATCCATTTGCACTGTGAAACTGTCCAATCACTTTAGCCGGATTTGGCTGAATCTGAGCAGAGCGTATACCCCTGTACACTTCACAATTCATCCTGCTACTTCTATCAGCAGTCATATCATCAATAAACACCAATGAACTTGCTTCGCTAAATGTGTGCATGCTGTAATACTGCCTCCATCATGTTTGACAAATGATGTGGTAAGCTTCAGATCCTGAGCTGTTCCTTTCCTTCTCCATGATTTGCTGGTATTCTCTGCAGCTAAGCCGTGAGCTGTGTAGCTCTGCTGTCCCAAATGTGCCTCACAATTAGCGTAATAGCAGACTGATAGCACTACATCAATTGAGTGCAACATTAAATTGGTCAGTGCTGCTAATCTTGGAAATGAGGCTGTACCTGTATTGCTCAACACAACCGACACAAAGTCTGCATATGAGTGTGTTCTGGTGACACACAGTGATTGCCTGTTCATTGCCCTGGTTTAGTGATGACTCAACCACAGACCCAGTTTTCAGCTGACTAAGTCAAAAAGCAGCAAAAGTCTGGTTTATCCTGAATACGTGCGTCAGTGCTTCTTTGATTTTGCGACCTGTACACAATACAACAGTGCAAGGACCACAAAGGCCATAAAAACCACACACAGTGGTTGTGCTCACTGTTGCTAGTTGATATGAATGCAAAACACCAAGAAAGTTCAGTTTGGTTAGTCATCCATTGTGTTTTGAGTCAATGTCAGTACATTAAGTACTTTACTTCCCACTTCTGATTATATTTAACATGGCATATGGTATCGATTCTACAACTATGCGACACCCTGCGACAAGAACCTACCGTCACCGGGCCTGCGTCACTGTTAAAAGTACCTATATTACAACCATAAGTCAATACAGCCATCTGTTCCTCTGTTTATAGCACAGCTGCATCACTTTTTGATTGTTTATAATGTTTGCCTATTATGCACCAAGAGAGGCTGCAACATCCTGCAGCTCTCACATATAATCATGGGTAGATGGATAAACTACAGTGAAAATGGGGGGGAAAGCAATGGCTTTCAGTTTGTTGAAAGACGGGGCCTTTGTTTTGGTGTTACGCCCTCTTTATCCACCATTTGATGCACTTGGCATCTCATTTGTTACCAGTTATTAACTGTTTCATCAAACTAATATATAAACAAACCACACTGGCTACTAAAAAATACCTTTTGCTCTTTTGCGGGGTAAGATTAGTCCCTTTTTTTCCCCTCTTCTGTCCAAGTCTGAGCTTCTTTCATTACAGCTCACTCTACTGAGGTATTCACACGTAGGTAGGCAGATTAAGTATTCGACTGCTATAGTCTGTCAGGAAGGCATTACGGCGCTCAGCCATTTTTCACCCTCTGCTCAGAAACATCATCATGCACTGCCCAACTCGGATCGGTCCAGGATACAGATGGGCCGGGCGGAGTTTCATTACCCAAAATATTTCAGGGAAATAGCATTCTCGCAAAGATGGAAACCAGCAATGGTCCCAGCGTATTCATTCTGCTCTCTGGCAGGAGTTTCACAGTGACAGACAGCCCTGTGGTGGAGTGAGCCATAAAAACCGCTGAGCCATGTGGCTCTTACCAACCCTGTGACAGCCTATATAAAGACAGTTGAGGTGATTTGTAAAAAAGCGTGATTTTAATGTCTATATAAAACTTCGCTGAGTGCCTTCAATTGATGGGAAAAGGACTGATATATAACAATATTACAGCAGTAAAGTTCACATTTGAACAAAGCTAATAAAGCTTACTGATCAGTTTGCATAAAAAAAAGCATGGCCAGATGAAACTCTTGATGAGCTAGGGACAAAAATTTGCTGTTGGGCCCCTTAAAAAACCCTGTTGTGAATATTTCATTGTTTCCCCTTTGCTAGTTTCCAGTTTTCTGTGATGATTAATTCTTTCTTCTTTTCTTGTCTTTTTTTTTTTTTTTAGATTTTTGCTGGTTAAAAAAATTGATTATGTATTAGGGCTGGGTGATATGGACCAAAAGAATATCTCGATATTTTTTAGCCAAATGCCGATATACACTGTGCAAATAACAAAACATGTAAACAGACTGAATGAACAAACTTCCATCCTTCAGTCAGCAGGATTTCAGCTAGCTCAGATAATCCATAGACATATGCGCTGACATATCACAGCAACGGGCACACTTGCTCAATGCGGTATGATTGTAACGCGACACAGACTATATCGATATAAATGATATTGTCTCATCTTATATCGCGTATGAAAATATATCTATATTTTTTAAAAACTCGACATATCACCCAGCCCTATTATATATAGTAAATGAGTAAATAATCAAAGAAGTGATTAATTGGATTATTTAGGCAAAAATAATATGAGGAGTTCACAACTGCATTAATTGCTATGGTGGTCTCCTTAAACAGCAACATGGTGTATTTAGCTTAAAGAGAGGCTGTGTAGTATTATTTTGCTGACCAGCAGCAACCGTTGCCACACATGACAATTGATTATTATGGAATCAAGGATCAGTTGATTAGAATTTGGTTGCCAAATGTGTAGGTCACTAGGCCCCCACAAACATGTCTTTGACCATAACTCAAGGATTAGTTCACTAATTATGATGACATTTTAATGAAATTATCTGAAATGCCATCCAAGTAATCTGTGCTACAGTTTTGGTGGGTACATTCCAGCGTTTCATTAGTCTTTTAGCATTAATTAGCTGTGCACCTGTATGGTTTATGGATACATCTTGCTAGCCATACTGTAGCTGACAGCTCTACACTCTCATCCACATATGTCCACTTCTGGGTCCCAAAGGTCAATTTGGCAGTGAGGTACATAACCACTACAAGACAGTTTTAAAGATATAAGATGTTAAATATTAAGTTGTGTTGCCATTGTTGTTTTTCTGCCTTTATACCAGATTAGGCTAACTTTTTTTTACGTCAGGATTTTTGCTAAGCTAATCTTACTATCTCCTGGCTCCATCTTTGTACTAGTATTTAACAAACATATGTAGGAATGGATCTAAGGAAACAAAGTAGCATATTTTTCCTAGATGTATGTGTTAGTATTATTTTTGGCCACAGCAGCTTTCATTGACAGTAGAGAGAGACAGGAAACAGGGGAAGATACAAGGGAAGTCATGCGGGCAAACTGGCGACAGGCCAGGACTCGATCCTGCGCCGACAACACTGCAACGTGGCATATATATGTGGTCGCCTGCTCCACCACTGAGCTACCCGGGTGCCCGTGTTAGTATTACTTTTACATGTCAGCTCAGTAGCTGTAATTGAAATCATGTAAGGGAGATGCCAGCAGAAACAACAGGTTTATTAGTTCATTAGATTTGCGTGACTTTCACAGAGACCTGATACAATCTTTCATTTGTTAAATATGAAAGATATTAATCCAAAATTGATTCACGGGGACCGTCTTGTCAAAAGTGCTGTTTAGTTTCTATAATAATGGGGAACACGGAGCTAACAGAAATCTTTTTTTTTTTTTTCATTACTGCTGCGGGACATTTTATGATTAGTGTGTCTTACCTTTCTTTTTGAAAAGCTGTGGGTTTTAAGTCCCGGCACCATAACATGTTATGTGTGTTGCTTCTTTTTACAGTTATAATGTAACAGGACAGGAATGCTCAAGGCCATCCTTCTGTTTGGCACCAATACTTATAACTACTGTCACAATAGGAGCGCTGATCTGGGATCACCAATCGGGTCACATTAATATGATTTTTCTTTTCTTTTTATAACATCACACAGAGTAAGCAGCAAAGCCAAAAAACTACAGGCATCTAAATCTTGTTTGGTTGGAGCCTTTTTTGTTAGACAATAATTTATTCTTATATTATATATGTAAATAAAGCTGAACAATGGGCAAAAAAAAATCACATGTAAGTATGTAGCACTAATAATTAATATATCTGTTGTCACAAACTGGGCTGCATGGCCATGATAAAAAGGGAGACACAAATGCCAATTAAAAGACTCAGTTGAAAAGCCTCCATCTCTGACGGTATGGGGGTAGTGCCTGTGGAATCGGCAGCTTGGGCATCTAAAAAGACATCATCGGTGCTGAAAGGTATACACGGGTTTTACAATATATACTGTTATCCAGATAATGTCTTTACCAGGGAAGGCCTTGCACATTTCAGCAAGATAATGCTAAACTGGATACTGCATCTGTTACAACACCATGACTTTGCAGTAGAAGAGTCTGGGTGCTGAACTGGCCAGCGGTGCAAGCCTTTCAGCAACTGAAAACATCTGGAGCATCATGAAACAAAGACAACAGCAAAGAAGACACAAACACAAATTTCCTTACTTTTTGTACTAAGTTTATTTTTCTTTCATTTGTACAATTTGCAGAATTTGTACAAGTTGAACAGATTTGCAAATCATTGTGCTCTCCTTTTATTTACATTTTGCACAGCATCCCAACTTTTTTGGAATTGGAGTTGTAAACAGCTGGATGGAATTTAATGAATAGTTTTATCTATTTGGTATTCAACTGAACAGGAAATGTGGTCATATTCTCCCCTTCTGTTCCTGAGCTCCGACCTTGAACAGTGGCTAGAAAAGTGTTTCATCACAGGATTATCTCATAGTGAACTAGATCCTTGAATATAAAATGTCACCCTACCACTATATCCTGTTAGAAATCTGTATGAAATTTCATTCTAAGTAGTGTATGAATGCTTGAGTTGTGGCCCAAAATGTGTTTTTTGAGGTTACAGCGACCATGACCACCAAATTCTAATGTGTTCATCTTTGAGCCCAAGTGAATTTGAAGAAATTCCCTCAAAGTGTTTTAGAGATAATGCATTGGCAAGAATAGGAAAGTGCAATATGTGCTGCCATTGCTGTCTCCTGCAATCACTGCCTTGTACACTGAAGCATGAAAACAGATAGCTTGGTGTGGACAATTTTCATGCATACAAATATTTTCTGGGTGCTAGTAATTCAGCCCCCTTTATTCATTCCTATTCCAACATACAGACACACATTTCTAGAAAATTCTGACTTGTGGGTTTTTTCAGGTGGGTTCCTTTTCCAAGCTGTACTGCAATTTTCTGTACAGTGAAGTAAGGCTACGTGTTGGGAGATAGGGGGCAGTAAAAGTAAGGGTGCTAAACCAGTCTCTCCGGCATGATAATTGTGTGAGAAATGATACTGGGATTTGAGGAGAGAGTGGAGCGCCGGAGTGTCAGAGGGGGGGGGAAATAAAACATAGATTTGGGTCAGCTGTGGCCCGGAGGAGGGGAGCTGTCACAAAAGAACAGAGCTGTTAGTTGGCTGCATCTATCTAGGAGGCAGCATGCATGCTGCCATCAGGCATGCACAATACTGGGGAGATTACTCTGTGCATCGCCTCCCGGCTGTCTCTATTACTCTTTGCATTTCATTTGCAGTGCACAGATGCATTTTAAGTTATGTTGCTTAGCGGAATAGAATGTGCACTTGTATCATTTCAGTTGTCCCCACTGTTATTATTATTATTTTTTTACCAAATTACCATCTTGTTTACTACATTTTCAGCCTCTTTTGTTGTCTTCTGTTTGTTCTTAATAAACAGGACAATCTGGCAGTGACTTCACTTGTTGCCAGTATGCAGATGAAATCCAGATACTTTCAGCTTTTGCTGATTATGTCTCCACTGAGTTGCCATCACATAAAACGGGGTGCTAATGTGCTAAAGGGGCATGTACACACACACACACACACACACACACACACACACACACACACACACACACACACACACACACACACACACTGATGGCATACAATCTTATGCCCAGTCAGAGCAAACAAGAACAGAGACAGAGTGACTCATCACCAGATGGCTGAGTGTGAGTGTGGCACATCTCTGCCACCAGGAGCCCTTATGCTTTTACCACCTGGAACAGAACCAAGTGACGTGCCCCTGGAGTCTGGCCACGAGGGATATTCAGCGAGGACCAGGCAAAACAGGGTGGATAACAACCTCGTGCCCTACCCCTACCAGCCTCCTCTTCCTGTTCTCCTCTCTGCTAGCCTTGACAGCTTCCCCATCCTTTACCCCTCCGTCCTGTCAGTCTCAATCTTTTCCTCTGTCATTGCATCCCCTCTAGATACACATACCTACACACACACACACACACATGCACATTCTTCCTTAGGTCTTAACTCAGGCACCATCCAGGCTCAAGTCAGCTTGGCCAGCTCAGGCCTCCTCTTCCTCATTCTGTCTGTGTATCCCTGCTTGTCTAGGCTATATTAGGTAAATAAATTAGCACAGTGCCCCACTCTGCTAATGAGGACAAGGTCACATGACAGGCCGATGCTTAACTTAAGCAGTTTGAGGGATCGATTCCATTATCTCTTCAGCGCAAGAGTCAATGGAACCCACTCTGGAGCATGCTGGGTATGTACCAACTATTTTCACTGGATCCTCCGTTTTACCCAAAAGCAATTTCTCTCTCTAATAGTGTCTAAAAGTAGGTTTACTTTACACTGAGATTTGTTTTGAAGGGACAACAGGAATAATGAGAAAAAGCTACAAGCATAATTTATTTTGCTCTGCAAATGGATCCAACTGTTGAGAAGGAAAAGTGGAGAAGCTACTTTGCTGTGTTCAGACTCTGAATCAAGTGACTCAAAGGAGGAATAATGGGGGGGGGGTGTTCTTGTAAGTTTTGAGCAATCTGATTGAAAATTCCTTGCGTACAAAAGGTGAATACTTAATTTTTCAAGAGCTATTGGTCTTCAAACTAGACCTTTCTGATTGGTTTGGAAGCCACTTTCACTGGATTGTGCTCGGTTATCTGGAAAGAAGCAAGGTTTGTATATTTATTTAAATAAAAAAGCCAGTCAGAACTGGCATTTCTGCCCTATAGTGCATAATGGAGAGGTTTGAAAGGCTTAGTGAGATTGTGGAGAAAAACCAAAAGATTCATCAAAGAACAGGTAGCTTTTCAGACGTGGCCACAGTGTCTTTGAGGGCTCTGCTGATTTTTTGACACCAGATGGTAGAGTTGTCATTAGGCTGTAGTGACAGGCCTTCTGAAGTGGGGCGAGACGTGCGTCACTTTACACTCCAGCTTTTCACAGACGCATCATCCATTTGCAAGTTCATCTCTCTGCTTTGTACAATCACACAAAATCAGGGCCGTCTGGCTGAATAATTGTAAAGCTTCTGTGCTGCCTCGCCAGCAGATGAGAGCAATATAATGGACATATTGGAGTAAAGGCCTTTTTAATATCACAGTGGTTATAAAATTGAGAAACAGATGATTGTAGCAGACATATTTTTTTCAAGCACAGTTGCTAGAAAGAATCAGATCCCTACGTTCCATCATTTCACAATTCTCTATGAAAATTTTTGATTAGACAGGCTAACCTTTTCTTGAACGCAAAGGGAAATGTAATAAATGCATCTTAAATACGACCTTAGAGACTGATTTAAAAATTGTAGACACAATTAAACTGAACAACAACTTGGGTCTGAATATATATATATATATATATATATATATATATATATATATATATATATAGACACACATACACAGGCAGTAAGTCTACTAAGTCTTTTATATATATTGTATGTCTAATAAGATGTTGCGTTTTCTAAATTTTTCCTTATAAAAGTGGCCCTTTTTCAATTTTTCCCATAAAATAGAATATGTACTTTATTCGTACTCACTTCTCACAATTATGTTGCTTGAGCAAAAGCTATAGTTCCTGTAAGACTTGGACATAAAACATAAATATTTACCTTTTGAGCAAATGGGAAATTTGTAGTTATTTTCTAGATTGACATCACTGTTAAGTGGTACCTAATAAGCCACTAGAGTAACTCTGGAATTAATGTCACACAAGTGGCAATTTGCATGTGTTGCCTGCTATTACAATCTGAAATACCTGTCGTGAAAAAGGTCTAATGGAATGGAATTATTTGAGGACTCTGAGGTCAGTGAGCTGCTAACAAACAATACTGCTAACATAAAACTTTGGAAAAGCTTTAGGAAGTCTGGAGAACTGGTGCACAGGACCACTTTAAAAATGACAAGAAAGTCTCGAGAAATAAGGGGCTCAAGATTGTTGCACAGTATTGCACTCTGAAGTTGCATGAACCAATCAAGCATAACAGTTTGACCACTGACAGCGGACGTGAATAACACTGATTATCTCTTCATCACAGCACCTGTTAGTGGGTGGGATATATTAGGAAGCAAGCGAACATTTTGTCCTCAAAGTTGATGCAAACCTTCAGGGGTCTAGTGAAGTCCATGCCTTGACAGGTCAGGGCTGTTCTGGCAGCAAAGGATGACCTACACAATATTAGGCAGGTGGTCACAATGTAGCTTGCAGCTATAATGCTGATGCATTGTATTGCCTTTTTGGCCAGTGGCACAGAGCAAAAGATTTTATATGTAAAATGCTCCTTTACTCGAAGGCTGAGGCTGCATCTGACAATTTGTGTAACTCTCCTTAAATAATCCACTTTAGAGAACAGTTAACCAGGTGTGAGGAGGAAATGAGGGAGTAGGTTTTGAAACATTTTTATTCATGAATCACTTATCTTGAGCATTTTTCATGTGAACAGCTGGCATCTCTTTGGAAGAGACTTTTCACAAAATTTAAACTTTTAATTCATCATACTGAGATTAACAGACAAATTTGGGAGGCAGGTCCAACAGAGGAAAGGTTTTCAACCCTACCTTTACATGGTGCCATTTGGAGTAGTTACATAGATAAGCCAAAACATGATAAACTGGTACTGGTCTTTTGCATGCTGCCAGAGCAGTTCGCCATTATTGTCCATTATGGATGTGGGTTTCAGCGTTGTGGTTGGTGCCTGATGCTGGAGTGGTGAGTTAAGTAGGTCCATATCTGCACTTGCACACAGATACCTTGGTTAACACAGATCTTGGCAAGTGAAATGATCACTCCGGGCCATGCTTCTGATCTTCACCACTGAAACTTTAATCCACTTTGGTCAAAAAAAGTGGATTTGGCCTTACAGTGTAAGCTGGGACCCAGTGGCCCATATAGACTGTCTAAACAAAGCTCTGAGACGAAAAGGGCACATGGCCATGAGTGTCATGGAAATTCTGCAGAAATCTGCTAATACTAATCAAAACTGTGCACCTTTTTTTTCTCCCATGCACTCACTTTCTTTGAACTGGAAAATTTGAAATTCAATGCGCTCGTGGAGATGATGCTTTTTAGCAGAGAGGTTTAGCTTAAGATTCAGGAAACATTGTGTACACAGTGTGAATGTCACATCAAAGCTGTGTCACATCGAAGAGGAAAAACAGGAGAGTTCAGCGCACTATCCAGCAGCAGGGTGAACGTGGCATGTGAGAGGACAGTGAACACTCGACTTCCTGAAAAGTAGAAATCTTGTGCTTTAATACACACATTAACCCACTCATTACTTCTGTGACATTTGACCTAAAGGCATCACCTGCTTCAGAAGAGGGCTGCTGATGAGGATGGAGCGTCACCTATTTGTATTTTGGCGCTCATGTAGTGTGTATAACAATAAGCTTTATTTATTTAGATAGAATAACATTAGACATCTTTATGTTTATGTGCAGCCTGATAACAAGAAATCATTCAGTGACTCAAACAAAGCATCAGGTAACAAAACTCAGAAATTATGAAGACAGGTTAAGAAATCTAATGTTTAAAAGGTGCAGTGTACCTATTTCCACACCTGCAGCAAAGCAGGATCACCACAACCTAACAAACGTGTATCTGGAACCCGGAGTACCTGGAGGAATTCCACCCAGGCACAGGAAGGACATGCAAACTTGGCATAGAAAGTCTCCAGCCGGGTGCAACAGTGCTAACCACTGAACCACCATGCCAACCACATCTAGAAAAAACTCAGGATATTTATAATATAAATTATATAATTATTTGTATCCAATAGGTTTTGGATATATTGCATCTCTTATTGAAGAGATCGGAAGCTAAACATGCTGAATTCTGCATCAGCTTTTCAATGTTGATTATTACACATGAATTAACCAGAACTGAGTCACATGTTGGTGCACATGTGTGTGTGTGTGTGTGTGTGTGTGTGTGTGTGTGTGTGTGTGTGTGTACAAAGGAGTCACACCTTGAAAGTCATGCATGTTGCAGCTCCATTGTTCTCTGTCGGTTGTGATGTCGGTTAAGTGCTGTTATAGTGCTAATTTTAGTAGGTATGAGTTTGAACATCCTAGGTCACATCGTTCTCGAGTTATGGCCGACGTTAGGTTTTTGGAACAGATACTGCCACGACGTCAGCTCCAAGGCTTTGACAGTAACCTCCTGTGTTTGCAAGTCTGCCGTCCCCATTGACTGTTGACATTTTCTCAGCTTACCTATTTACGTGTCTGTATATCATTTGATCCACTTCTTTGGTTTGGCCTTTGTGCCTTGTAACCAGATCATGTCCCACATCCTGATGTCACAGGTATGCATCAACCTCAGTGTTTCCAGAAGTTCCAATTATACAGTTTCTTTACTCCTACATCAGTTTATGCAAAATATCAAAAATTAAAACTGTTGAACTGATAAATTGTTGTTTTTTTTTTTACAGATACAGTGTATCAGCATAGGAATACATTAAACTCACTGGACACTTTATTAGTTACACTTTGCTAGTACTGGGTTGGACCCCCTTTAGTCTACAGAGCTGCCTTAATTCTTCACAGCATAGATTCAACAAGGTGCTGGAAACATTCCTCAGAGATTTTGATCCGTGTTGACATGACAGCATCACATAGTTGCTGCAGATTTGTTGGCTGCACATCCATTATATGGATGTCCCGTTTTACTACATCCTAAAGGTGCTCGACTGGATTGAGATCTGGCGCCCGTGCCACGTTCTTCCCCATTCTGATGCTCGCTTTGAACTTCGGCGGGTCGTCTTGAGCTTCTCTAAATGCACTGAGTTGCTGTCGTGTGATGTGTCAGTGTCAGTTGAACTGGTGTACCAAGTAAAATGGCCAGTGAGTGTGTGTCATCTTAGAGGTGAGATGAAATGTCAGATGGAGGTCACATGTCTTTGCCAGGATGTCCAGTCCAGTGTAAAAATGGTTTACTCAGTACAGCTTATTTAATCATTTAATTTGAATCCTCATCAGAAATGTTCATGTTAATCACATGAACTTTGGGACAGTTGTGATGAATGCGCTGTTTTGTTTTTCTTTAAACACACAAAATAAACAGTGAGCGCGTCCTAATTTATTATCTACTAATGTAGATTAACTGAATACACCAGAGCATGAGATTTGTTTACCCTGTTCTTTTTGATAGAGCTTTGGTGTTAACTGGCACTTTCCCTCAGGGGCCTCACCGAGTAAAACAAAACAGATGTGAACAACAGAGTGGAAAAACATATTAGTAACTTATCATTAAACTGGTTCACATCTGCAGCTCCATTTTTGGAAGGTGCTGAATTAGACAGCATGCACTCGCGTCAGCAGCTATTAGGTCAAACACAAAGAGACACCCTGTCTGTTTCTATACAGATCACCGAGCAGATGTCAATACAGGGATGTCTAGCGCGTTGGACGGCAACTCAGGAAGTGTCTGTTGTTTCTGAGGAGGTCTGCACTTGTGCGACCTTTGTGGGCGAGTGTGTGCCGAGGAGCAGAAGCCAACGTACTTGTTTGTTTAGGAAGTTCGCAGGAGATTTGCGCTGATGAATCGGTGGTGGCAGAGCAGTGGTGCGGAAGATGCTCTGGGGGTGGAGGAGTGGGAAAAAGTGAGAGAACGGAGAAAAGTTGTCGCTCCATCCCATCGTGCTCGGCTCCCCGCATCTTAACACCCTGCTGGGGCAGAGCGGCGCTGGCTTGGCGATGATTGTGGCATGGGGTACGGGGCCGAGGGAAGGGAAGGGAAGGAAGGAGGGAGACGCAACATGACAAGGACAAAGCAAAGACAGGCCGCAGGCTTACTCCTTTTCTTTATGTTGGTGTGGGTTAGAAAAAAAGGCAGAAGTCATGCTGTAGCTGCAGCATTTCACATTAACTTAGTCCTGCTGTGACCAGCCATGGAGAAAGACTCGACTCATGGGAACACAAAGTTGTGCGTCACCGTGCCTTTGGACAATGGTTGCGGTGTAATAAGCTCTGAAATGGTGGCTCAGCAGCCAGAGGGCCCCTGTTGCACATCCACATTTAAATAAGAATCTCCAACTGGTGACATAATCCATAAACTGGATGTGTAACCTTGACCCATTCTCCGAAACAGACATAATGTGTAATCTAATCCTGGCACCACATGAAAATCCGGTTTTAGATTGAATAAATAATGGAATAAATAATCACGAGACTTCAAACTCACAGCTATTAGTATTCCTCATGATTCTGCTGTAGATTGTGCCGAATGTTTTCTTTGATCTTTATTTCATTTATTGCAAGTTTCCATTTTAATTACATTTTTGTATTTTTCTTTTTCAGAAACATTAAAAACAGCCACCTTTTATCAACAGATAAATGGATATAACCCAAGAGAAGAAGATGGGTTTTGGTGACTACGTTGTCACAGATAGGTTCAAATTAAAGACTTGAGACTTCATTTTAAACAGATCTAACATAGATAAACATATTTTCTTATAAAGCCATGCTAACGCACAGACTGATATATTCCAAATGTTTCTTTTGATTTTGATGATTATAACTGACAACTAATGAAAACAAATGGAATTACTGAAATAAATCAACTTTTTCATGATATTCTAATTTTATGACCAGCACCTGTACATCAGTTGTGAATGAATTGATCATTTAAAGGTATGTGGTTGTGTAACTGGTTTAAAATAGATCCAAAATGGTGCTGATTTTGTTTGTCTGCTTTTCACAGGATACACAGGAGTTATGGATAATTGGTTGATGGACTGGTATTAGTCAGGGTAGTGCAGCTGATAATGCATCTTCACAGCTGAATTTTGTGAGGAGTGAGGGATGATAAATCCAAGTTTTCCGGTGTTTCCGATGTACTTCTTGATTTTTCTTGGACGTGAGAACAGTTCTGAGCCTTTTTCCTTTGCTGCATTTCAATCTACTGAAAATGGCTGCATATCAGTAATTTTGCTCTTCCATATGTTTAGATGCATCTTTGCCTAAATTACTTTGTCTTTGAAGATACTCATAAATGCATAAATACTATATCGATCATTGGTGTACTGTAAAGGTAAATTTCTGTCATTTCCATTCTGGGTTGTGATTGCAGTTAAGTGATGTGGAAAGCAGTTACTGGACAAAGGAGAGAGCGGTTGCCAGGGGGAGACGCTTTTCTTTCTGCCATTCGCCTCAAATACTGTCATTTTGTGCAATTAAGCTCTTTTTAAAACAGTAATGTTTTCATGCGAATGGTTTGTCGCTCTGCTCAAGAGGCCTGTCCACCATAGTGACAATGGCCTTCGATGGAATGGCATCTTCAGCTTGGAGCTCATCTGTCAGTTGCAACCCTTTTACCGAGCCGACAGGAGAAACAGTGAGGTCGCTGGAGCGATTTCATCATTTCTCAGAAAGAATAGATTAAAGGGTGTTAAACTGGATATACCTGTCACTATTATCTACTCTCAACCTTCTTGAGCACCAGATGTACAGTCTGCAGCCTCAGGGCAGCTGAAATCAAAAAGTGACTCCATATTTGAGGTGGATTTGCAGCTTTTTACCCTCTAATCTTCCTCTATCTGCATACATCTTTGTTTTTAACCAACAGAAAATTCACTAACGGTGTGCAGACTGTCTGCTTTTAAAAACACCACACACTTTAGCGCCACAGCTGTGCAGCACAATTTGCTTTCTCACAGCATACTCATCAGTCATCTAAATATTAACTTTATATTGAGTTCCATCAGTTTGTGTTGCTAATTAATACTGAAGCAGCTGGGCAGTTCTGTGATGATACCTATAAATGAGGGAGGTATTTCACGGAGGCCTTGCTGCATGAAGCTAACAGATGTCCCATTTGAGCTGAGCTGTGCTGGGAATGTCAAGCGTAGCTGCCTGCGCGGTGCTAGTTGGCTGCTGTAGCAGGAAGACAGGCTGTTCACTAAGTGCTGCCTGATGGGAGAATTAAGCCTTCTCTCTCACTTGTCCTACAATACTGTATGTCACTGCTGGTCACTTTATAATGTGTCCCAAATTTAGTCATGTGCTCTAGTAATGTGATATTTTCAGAAAATCAAACACACACAAAAAACTCTGTTTTTCAATTCTTGCACCCTGCAAATACAAAATCCGCCCATAAAACCAAGAATTATTGTTTTTCCATTTTAGTCTTTGTATGGAAATGAACCAGATGTATTATTTTGTAAGCTTTATTGCATGATGCTGGTGTGAAACAAACTAGTGGGAGAAGTGCTGCCCTGTCTGTTGAGGCCACCCTTTGGCACATATTGGACAGCTTGCAACATCCTAGCAAAAAGATTCACATTTGTTGTACCTTATTTCCCAGTGTGTGTCTGTTTCCACAATCTGACAGTGATGCTGACAAAGAGGAGCACAGCCAGCCATTATTTTCAATTTTCTTTTTGGGGAGACCTTTAGTCAGCATCTTGTCAGGGACATTGCCCATGCTGTGAAAGACAGCAAAGTATAATTGGTCGACGACTGAGATGTAGTCTATAATATGTCTCAGCCAAGTTATGATGATAATTGTGACTCTCTAATAGTCTAAGCTGACAAATTTTTTCGACGTTGTAAAAGATGTGCAGTCTTAAACTATCAGAGATGTTTTGGTTAGGTTATATTACCTTTCCAGTCTTTATCCTAAGCTAAGCTAGTCAGTGTTTCCATAGTCTTAAGTGAAAAGATCCTCAATTTAGGGTTGTTCCGGGACAGACATCTGATGGAAAAATATGCCAAAACAAACATGTGCAGCTACCGAAGGTTGCAGGTTGCAGGTTCGAGCCCCTGTCCCTGCGCTGCGTTGTCCTTGGGCAAGACACTTAAACCACATTGCCTAATGGTAGCGCCAGTCTCTGGCTGCATGACCGCAGATGCTCGTCTCTGGATGAGTGATCTGGAACAATCATTTCGTTGTGTGCCTTGTGCGCACAATGACAATGAGTTGAATCTAACATATATAGACAAGTTAAAAGTATCAAGCTTTTTAGTGATAAACGTACAGTACTTACTATTCCTTTGAACAAACTACTGTTGAACTATGCTGAGCTGACCTTTTTGTTAAACTTGAGTGCTAGACTATGTCCACATGTACAGGGGTTATTTTGGTAAATGTAGGTTTTCTGTGCCTTTTTGCCTTTCATCCACGCGTAAGTGTCTTTTTTGCGCCACTGAAAACGAAGCTTTTGAAAGACTCCTGCTAGGGTGAAGGTTTTCAAAAACTCTGTTTCTGCATTTAAACATGGACACGGCAAACAGAGATTTTGTCTGCTTGTTTGGTGCCTTTATCTCCTTTGTTGGCATCAAACTGTATACCGTGTTATTGTTCGGCCAACATGAGCTGGTCCTGATGTTTCTAAAGAAGAAACAAAGAAATGGAGATTCTGGGTTTATTCAATTCTCACTAGAAGAGGCAGCAGCAGGGAGAATTTCATGGTTTGACCCAGGAGTTGAAGCTGTATCATGGAAAAAAAAACCACTACTGGTAATAGCAATAAAGTCCTTTTGTCTGCAGGTTATATTGCAGTTATTAATGGCGTCTTTTCAGTGTTACAGTCAGTGGAGTATACCTCCTTTGTGTTTAGGCTTGTTGCCATGTAGATTAGAACAAGAGAGCCAATCAAACCTATTTTTAGCGCCACCTTCCATAGGCTTTGATTGACTGAGAAATTTCAAACCTGATTTATTGATTTATTCCACCCACATTCATACTATCTGTTCTAGCTGAACTCTAAAACTATCTGATGCACTTCTGTTGGGAGTGTGCGCTTTAATACCAATTAAAAGCAATTTCACATAAGAGAGCAATTAAATGCAATCGTGGCAATTTAGATGATTAGATGCAGAAGAGCTATACAAATGTGAAAACTGTCATGACAAACAGTGATTTTACTTTGACTGGAAATCCTAAGTCAGAGCACTGGGCTGCAGCTTCTCTGTAATGATTGTGTGAGAGCCTGTTTGATGTGATTGACAGCTGCCCAGAGACCTCCTTGAGGCTCTGTCTTCATTTGCTACGTCCATCTCAGCTGTCACTCTCCATTTAGGAGCTGTTCTTTCTCCAAGCAGCATGACACACACTCTTATCTTGTAAATGTGGCCTGATCTGACACTTCTTATCCTCCTTATATCTTCACTTCCTTAAAGGTTAACTACTTGCCAAGCTGCTGATGTTTTCTTAACTCGTGGACCAGGTTTATGCTGTACGACGATATTTTACATCAAGCGTGCTGGTGGATTTGTGCGCAATTGTGAGAATGAGAGGTCTTTTCTATTTCCGCTTAAGCTAATGTGTGTGTGCTCGGTGAATATGCCAAGCTCTGCCAATGGTGGAGAAGGGCATTGGGTTGACCAGCTTTAGCCATTCAGCCTGCCAACTGTAGAGGGCAGAGGGAGGGGGAGAGAGAGTGGGAGGATAATGACTGATGAGAAGAGCGCGGGAAAAGAGGAGAGAAGAGGAGGTGATTCAAGAAAGAAGACTGTGGAGTGGAAAGAGAAGATTCATCCTTCCGGGTACACATTTGCACTTCTGTGCGAATCAGGCTTTAGGGCAGCTGGACGAGAGTGACCTCAAACCAAAGTGAGCCTCCTACTTCACACCATCCAGGACTTGTGTGACCTGATCAGCTGGTGCCAGCGACACCAGTGGCGACAGATGTTGGTGCCTCCAGTCAGCCAGTCAGTGCTTGCTGTTAAGCAATGAACAGATGTCCAAGTGAGAAAACACAACGAAGTCAATCCTTCCTGTAACGCGTAGGATTTAGCAGTGAGGAGAGGGCTGTACAGAGATACAGTATGCTACAGATTTTGGCTAATTTGAAAACACATGCCTTTGTGTTTCCCCTGCGTATTATTCTGGTTCAGTGGAATTGCAAAGCAAGGGGCTGCTTATCGTTTTAATGCTACTAAACACAGAATCCTGGACTAAAAAAAGAGCCTATGTCTTTTATATTTTTGTATTGTGGTCACCAGTTTTAATTCTGAGATTTTTTTTTTTCCCCCTGTATGCTGTTGCTATGGAGATGACGGCAATCACAGGTGTGCACAGTAGGGAATTCAAAACACTTTGTCTTTGCGGTTGCTTCAAACTCTGTCAGCACAGCTGCTGACGCCTATCAAACCTGACAGAATTTAAATTTGACTGATTTAAGGCTGCAACTCCTGTCTTCGGTTTTCTCAACACTGTAATCTTTAGGGGCTCAGTTATTGGATGTTTCTTGCTGGGAGTCGGTCAAGTTCGATTCTGAAAATGTTAGCTTGTACCTTTGAACGGGGACAGCTTCATGCTGATAGAAAATGCTCCTGCAGCGATTCATTAGGTGTTTTCTATGGGGGAAAAAATAAATGTGACATTTACTTGAAGAATCAGGGTCACCTAGAACAGCTCCTCCTGCTTTACAACACTTAGAGTATGCCATTCAAAGTTATCCTTTACTCTTATTCTCCTGGACCTATTCTTTTCAGTAGGAAGGATAGTAACACCCTGGGAAATGTCCGAAAAGGCTGTAAGTTCATTTGTGGAATGGATTTTCCCAATAAACCTCCTACATTCTAGACCCTACAGTTGAAAAAGCACATATTTGATCTTTATATATTATATATCATAGTTGCTGACATCCAAAAGATCCCTGGTTTGCAACCAGGAGGAAAGAGAAGCCCCAGCTTTGGGGGTCACAGGCCAGTATACTCCGAGTGCCATTCCCAAGCACGGATAAATGTGTATCAGGAATGGTCAGTTCAAATGTGTGGATCCACCTGCTGCAGGAACCCTTCAGGAAATCTTCCTCTGTGTTTAACCTAAAACCCTGTTCAATCAAAAAGTTTAGACAAGCATCTCAAATGCAATTAGCCAAGAATTAGTAGTAGTATATGTGAAAACTGGGCAAGGGTCCAAATAATTTTGGACAGCATGTGATGGCGGCAGCACAGAAGTGGGCGTCCTCATGCTTGCCATAGGAAAATAAAGGCTCAGGCAGTCCAAGGCCACTTATGCCAGTGATAACATGTAGCGTCCTTCATGCACAGAGCCTGAATCTGTCTACAGTCAGACAGCAGGGCTGCTCTGTGTTGTTTCAAGGACATGGTGTAAATGAGATGGCTGGAGTCTAGCACATGTTTTCTGTTCTAATTAAAGCAGGCAGCCAATCAAAGGGCCGTGCTTCAACAAACGAGCATGGTTTCACAGCCGCCTCTGCTCTGGGTCAGATGGAACGTTTGTATCACCGGCAGGCTTGTTCATCTGTCTCTCAGACCCAAACAGAGGAGAAAAGAAAGACAAAAACAAAGGCAAGAATATCCTGTCAACTTTTGTTTTTCTTTTTACTTTTGATTCACTCCACATATCACCGAACCCTCTGCCCACTCTGGTCCCAAAGCTTTTCTGATAACAACCAACCAAAAAAGTTATATTCATTATGAGCTGTTTACTATCAGCTTAAAGTTCTCCATCATTTTGTCCATAGACCTTCATGAGCCAGGCCCTGGGATACACACATTTTGTGCTCTTTTGCAGATTTGCAAGAGTTAATCTCATCTCTCCATTAAATCCTGTTGCCTCTAAAATTTACACTCAGTCCGAATGCCCTCAGATAGAGCTTCTCCCGTAAACTGATGCTCAGAAAGTAATGAAGTGAAGCCAAAACTGAAGACAGCAACTCTAGACAAAGGTCAGTGCTGGTGGAGGAGATCCAGCCACTCTGCATGCTCTGGCTTTATATGCACGGGGGTGAGTATCCATAATAGATCAGCCCTAAGGAGGAGGACAGCGAGAGAAAGCAATCAAAAGCAATAAGAAGCAATAGGAGGGATAGTCTGCCTGTACGCAGAAATGTGCTATATCAAAACTATAGTAACAAACCAGCCAATATTGTCATGTTTTCCATTATTTGTAGCAGTTGGTGGTTCTGCTCTATGTTACAGTTTTCCACAAATGCACTGTTGTTGCTCAGGGATATATTTGCACGTTATTCTTTCAAACAAATTAGACGCTATGTGGGAAGCCAATAACGGTGATAATTAAAACGTTCCTTTTCATCTCTGCTGTCTGTCCTGCCCCTCCAGCATCTTCCAGGCGTAATGATCTAACGTGGTACTCCTCACGCTGCTGAAAAACTGCCAATAACTCCGAGCACGCCTCTGATTTCTGCACCACCACGAGGAGCCACAGTGGCATGACGTTCTATCCAAATACCTTCGCTGACCAATTGTGTTGCTGCCTGTCACTGGCGCTCGGCAAATGAGAGTGCAGGAGCAAGACTGAGGTTAGCAACGAGGAGGAGGTGAAGGAGGAGGACAGTCGAAGACTGCAGTAACAGTCCCAAGGCCCCGCGGATACTCACTGAGTCAAACACCGAAAGCCGTGTGTGTGATTGAGCGGCCGAGTCTGAAGGGTTGTGTTTGTTTCCAAGACGGGGACAAAGCGAGTGCGCGTCTGCATGCTTTTTTTTCCTCTGTATGTGTCTGCATTTGCTGCTTGAGTGATAGAGAGACCCAGAAAAGAAGAGTAAGGGAGGAAAAACATGCCCCCGAGTCAGAGACAGACACATAATGAACGATTTTTGTTTTTCCATCTTCCTCTTTTCCCTTCCTGCCTTGTGTCAGCTAAGATAATTCTTCTGTTAGTGAAGTGAAAGGCTGTGGCTGAGGGGTGTTTCTGTGGGATATTGATACATTTTAGAGAACGAATAGCTGCCTGCTCCCCCAGCTGTATGTTCGCGAGCTGAACTGTTAATTTATGGAATCGTTTTTGATCAAAATGAAGCTGTTCAACATTCCTGGCAGATGCAGCTGCTAAGTGATGGGGAAATCATTAGACACCACTCCGAGGCTGGTTGGCTAGTGAGGCATTATGTCTGCTTTTGTCTTCGTCTGGTATTATTTTAGTGTGTAATGCTGTGCGATCAGTTAAGGGTTGATTAAGGAGGCCAAACTAGTGTCTGGAGGATTTTATTTTAACCCACAGCCAGGGGGGCTGAATTTTAAACTGAAAGTACAGGTTCAGGTACACTTTCTGTACTGTGAGTCATTTACACAGGCATGGAAGTGGCACACGGATTCTTAATGTAAGTGCGGCACAGTGGTGCAGTAGTTGCCTTTTTCGGTCCTAGGTTTGAATCCACTGGCCAGCCGAAGGCCTTTCTCTGTGGGGTTTGCATGTTTTCCCTCTGCCTGTGTGGGTTTTCTCCAGGTACTCCAGCTTCCTCCCACAGTCTAAAAACATGCTGCTTGGGTTAAATGATGATTCAAAATTGGTTGTAGGAGTGAATGTGAACAAGAGTTTTTGTCTGTCTTGTTATGTTAGCCCTGTAAATATAGTAGATGGTACTAAGCAAATAGAATTACATGATTCTCGATTTGATACCGGTTTTAAAAAAAAAAGATGATCCTATGCACTTGAACATAAACGCCTTCATAAAAAAGGTTGGCATGGTTGTGGCAGGCTGTTCATTATATTTTGTTGACAGGACACCAAAAAATATGGTAAAGTGTCTTCAGGACAATGCAAAGTACTTCCATACCCAACTTTTATTGCCTTTATTATCAGTGAGTATGAGCAGAGCTATTGCCATCTTCTGTGTACAGCTTTTCTCATGCCTGTGAGTGCCCTTCTTCTTCAGCATGTAAGGATAGATGAGAACAGGTGTAGGTGTATATTCTGGAAGAATTGCAGCCTCAGTACTACTGTACTGTACCCCAGGAAATTATTCAAACTCTTATTATTCTGTATAACTAAATATATCAGATAAATATGATGGCATGAAAAGTCAGGGTTGGAAATGCTCGAAGTATTGTGCATATAACTGATATCTTCATTAGCAACGTATTAGGGACTTGCCAGATTGGTTAATTATGGATATTTTCACATTATGTTAATAAGAAAAATAAAAATAGCCTTATTTTCTGCAAAATGTTATTTTTGTAGATAACCGTGAACTGGAATACAGTAAATCACTGTTTTTGATTCTGCTGTAGGGTTTTTAATGTGAAGTAACTTTGTATACTTGCAATATATATATTTGCAATTGTATACTTGTATATTGTCTTATAGTTTTTATACTTATTTGTTTTTTTCTGTAAGCACGAAGTACCGCAGCAATTTCCTAATGCTGTGAACCTGTTCACCCATATGGCAATAAAAACCTTCTGATTCTGATTCTGATTCTTTAACAGAACAGCTTCAGTAAAAAATAAATATAGTGAATAGTATATTGGCTATTTCCCTCTGAAAAAGACATAAATACGTTACTTTCCAACATTGTGTCTTTGTGTATGTGCTTTATAGTTAATCAGCAAAAAACAAACAACACAATAAAAAAAATAATGTTTTACAAGAATCGGGCATGTTTTACAGTTCAGAGGTTTCCCTAGTTGTGCCTTTGTTTTGTTCTTATAGCACACCTTATTTCCTTATTACAGTGAAACATTCTGTTTTTCCATCCACCTGGTGCTACTGAAGGTCAGGGGGTCTCAAAGAATGAAATAATTGGGTAAAGAATCAAGCATTTGCTGAACAATAGGTGTGTCAGGAATAGCAAATCACATCAAACTAGACGTCCAGCTTTTTTTGGGGGGGGGGTTAATAATGTGGAGCAGTTGCTCACTTTTCTATTGTTTAACTTTTCATCTGCATCATGGCTGGCCTTTAGCTTTTGTTCTCACCGCTTAGTTACAGAGGGAGAGCGTAAAGCCTCATTGGTCAAAATCATCACATGAACCTTTGACACAGAATTGCTGCTCTGGCATTTAGGAAGGGAAGATGAGCGTAATGTGGCGTAGAGCTCCATATATCATTACGTAGAGGTGTCGAACAACAGAGCGGAGGGCCCAGAGGTCCAGGCCGTATTTCATTTAGCTTCTGGATGCGAGAGAGGGGTTCATTAGCATGCATGGCCACAGGTTGTTGTTGCTTTCTTTCATTCTGTGCGTGTGTGTCAGAAGCACAGCCTTGATGGCAACTGACTCATTCTTATTAGTCTTTAGCTAGTCTACAGTTGTCCACTCGTTTTGTCACGATTGCCTCCCTCAAAGATCGCAGGAAGCAAAATCCCTGCAGTCCATTTCAAATCAAACAATTTGATGCAAGTCTGATGGACGGTGTGAAGACAAAAAATAAGCAGATGTTCCCTTGCCTGGCTGTATATAAATGCATTTAGTCCTCATGTGATTAAAATAACACAATACGTTCACCTCCCATGACGAAGCACAATGTTTTGTTGATGCCTCCGTCCACTCTACGCTCCTCCCCGACACAGACATTGTGGCTCTGTAATTACATCAATTCACCTCCTTTTTTTCCTCCTGTCATTTATGAATATCGACCTCACAACTCCACAGTGTAACTTCACTATAGGGTTGTGCTAAGTAGCTTGCACCAACGGGTTTATTTTGCAGCTTGATGGATGCAGGGTTTTTAAGTCTGTGATAAGAGAATTTTAATAAACTCGCCTCAGGTAGATAACAGGTAGATAGCAGCCTGTTAATGTAGGAAACATGTGAATGCAGTCCTGTACATGCAGGGCCCTAAAACAACGTGTATAAAGCATAGTTAGTCTGTCTCAGCAACCCAAGCCTCAGGCTAGTAAATCTCCACCAGATCATAAAAAGAATTAAAATCTCCACTATGCTAGCAGCCTTTGTGCTATCTGGTGCAAGGCGTGGGTTTATCGGAGCTTTTTACTAAAAAAAAACGTCTGCTTGCTGGATGATAAGACCGGACCGAACACTAAAGATGTGGACTGCAAACCCAAAGCTGCTCAATAAAACTGTAGACAGAGAAGTGTTAAGGCTTGTTTTAATGTCTCTTTCAGAATGCACAAAACTATTCATTATGTTTCAAGTAAAAATATCAATCAGTGCAACCTCAAGATGCTCTTCACTTAGTTGTGGAGGAAGGTGCAGAGATAATCCAATCTCTTTACCTCGAGTGCCTTTTAACAGCGTATTGAGGGCGCAGTGCAGTTAACCATTTGCTGTGACACATTTAACTCCCTGTCTTTTCACTAAATAGTTATTAGCATTAAGTATTAGTATTCCTATCAGTTTTGCTATTAATAAATATGATTCATTTTTTCCTCCCTTTTTGTTCTTGACAAGGAACTGGAGGCGAAGCAAAGAGGAGCACTGCAAACGCATCCCCCTTTTTTCTAGGTCTAATCCTTCTTAGTAGGGGAGCGATAAGCGTGTTTTGACTTAGCCCCAAATTTCCTGTTGTTTATGCATCCTTTGCCAAACCACGTGGATCCCTGTAGAGCCGGATCATCTTAGTGAAGCCAGTTTGGCAGAGCTGCAAATATACCGCTGCCTCCTGGTCCAGGTCAGATCGCAACAGTGGGGAAGCAAACAAAATGCCCGTGCGTCTGTTTTCTTTCATTTTTCCCTCCCTCTGTTCATCATTGTGTAAGCGTTTGCTCACAGATAGGAATCGGTCCGAGCTGCTGGCTTTGTTGACGTGCGTCTCTCATTCCTCTGTGGTGCTCACAAGCTTTTTGCACTGCATGCAGGGGAGAACTGGAGATTGGTGCAAGCCCCACACACCCTACAGTTCTTCACTGGTGTGAGAGGAAAAGCCTCTTATTCTTGCTGCAAGTTCCCACTAGGGCGTTTTTTTTAATGGTTTCACAGTTGGGGGGAAAAGGGGAGGGGGGGGGGGGGGCGTGATCTGTTGTGAAACTCCTCTACATACAGCAGCCGTGTGATTGAGAAACAGTAGCTACTGGTGACGCAAGGGTGTCCATTACATCGTTAAGTGCTGTGCCATCTGGCAGGCTGACTGTTGACCTTCTGCATGCTTCTTGTCACGTTCTAACAGCTCACACTTTTGGCTTAATTACAAAACAAAAGAGTCCACTACATACAGAGCACATTAAATCTGGTGTTAAAGTAAATATATTGTATTGGTGTGTTTTGAGTCATCCATGACAGCCACACTCAGAATGACTATGCAGCTGTGAGCTGTTTAGCTTGTCCAGTCCCTTCTTGTTTGATCCTGATTTTTTTCACTCTGTGCTATAGATTTGAATGTGCCTATTTTAGATTGGTTAACATTACTGTCGACTTGGGAAATCTGCTATTAAAGTTACGTTCTCGGGTTATATAAGGGATTACAGTCATTTGCTCCTCCGTTAGGCGCGATGGGAAACAGAAGATGTTGAAGAGTGCACCTGATGACGGTACACAGCATCTCAGCTCTCGGGCTACCACCCACCTGGGTCCTGAACCTGTAAGCTGAGCTAGGATGCTCATTAAAAAAGGCTCTGTGGACCACAGATTAGCTCTCAGCACAACTTCCTAATAAGGCTTCAGGGCAGAAATGAAAAGGACAAAAGTGGCCTGCTGTAAAAACATTTTTTTAACATATATTTTTGTCATACCCTTGACAGATTCATGTGTGAATGCAGCACAGGTTATCTGTGCCCAGACATTCTTACCTGACTACATAGCCTGTGGCAATGGGAAATGTCAGCAGCCTGAACGCAGTAGAAAATGCTGACCCTATAGTAAAGCTACTGCAGCAAGAAAAAAAAAATCAAACAAGCATTATTGGACACAACAAAAAAAAAGGAAAAAAGCACAGAGATGAAGGGTTTGGGGACAGTGCTGCTGTTACAGGGATAGTTGTCATCACTGCCAGTTTGCCTCCACTAGCCCTGTAAAAGATTGACATTTAATGCCACCAACCTTTTTTTTTTTTTTTTTACATTGTATGAAATTGTCATATATATACGTAATTGTAATTTTTTTTTTACAGTTTGAGACTTGTAGTTGGAAAACTGCTGTAAGCTATTCTAGGACAGCAGCAAAAAAACATAGAAATGTATGCTGCCAGTTTGTTTAAAAAGATGAACCTGCACAGGTATAATTTAAACTAAAATAAAAGATTCATAAAGAAGTTAGCCGTCAGTTACACAGGCCTAGGTTGTGAGTGGTTGCTGGCAGTTTCTGTGAAATCAGTTGCTACAGCTCCATTCATGCAGGCCTAGAGACCGGTCAGTGGCCCCTTGGGAAATACCGATTGCTGGGGAAAGGTTACCAGTGACCAGTTGGTGAGTGGTTTCAGAGGGTCGCTGGCATTTGCTAGTGTGAAATTGGTCACAATGAGGTATATGGCGCTGTACCAAAAAACTCCTTGCAATTGCTTTGCAAGTTGCTGTGGTCACCCATATTTTGCATGGCAGATGCCAATTTGGCTGCATACTACTTGCAAAGTGGCAGTGAAACTGAAAACTGTGATGCAAACCAGAAACCTTTTTCCTTCAAAGTAAAAGTTGTGCTTTTTAAAAAAAAACATGCTTTGGTTGCAGTGGTAAGGCACAACTTTTACTTTGAAGGCAAGCGTTTGCGTCGCACTTTTTCAAGTTTTACTACACACTGTAAACTCGGATAAGTTGAATCTACTTAAAAAAAACCAAGGTAACTCATTGTCTTAAATTTTTTAAGTAATGAAACAGTTGAATAAGTATGTTCACTGTACTTGAGGCCCTTTTGGAATGGAAGATCTAAGTTGAATGTACTAATAACAGAGTTTTAGTAACTGGTCACCAGCCTGTTGCAGGGCTAACACAGAGAGAGAGACAACCATTCACACCTGTGAGCAATTAACTTAATCCCAGTATGTCTTTGGACTGTGGGAGGAAGCCCACGCAGACACAGGGAGAACATGCAAACTCCACGCAGCAAGAGGCCCGGGCTAAGGTGGAATCAAACCCAGATTATTTGCCTCACAACTATTCTAGCTGTGAGGCAGCAGTGCTAACCACTACGCCACCGTGCTGCTCAGTAACAAAAATATTTCTTACAATGTTGAACAGTGTCTGTTTACATTTGGTAAATAAACAAACATGATACAACTCAGCCCTGCTGAACACTGGTACATTAACATTTACAAATAACATTTGTCCATGGAACAATTAAAAAAAAAAACTGTACAAGTAGAGAACCAGAAGGTGAACAAACAAAAACACCAAATATCTACTCTTTCAAACTACATACAGCCAGAGGCTTGGGCCAAGGTGGAAATGAACCCAGACCTTCTAGATGTCATTCTAGCTGTGAGGCAGCAGTGCTAACCACTACGCCACCGTGCTGCTGCGTATTAATCCAGTCTGTTAAAACCGGTATAAACTAGATTTTTAGCAGGTGCAAAACCTGATGATATTAAGTTGTTTGAACTCAAACACATAATTACAACAAGATAGACCATCAAAAAGTACAGTCTACTCAGCATTAACAAGCAATGTTCACATTCTAGGTAATTTTAAGTAATATGAACTCAATATTTTTAAGTCAAATCAAAATCTGGGTTTACAGTGCAGCTGGGAGAATAAAGGGTGAGTGTTTGCAGATAAATCATTGTCTTTCATGCAAACTATGGGAAACCGCATCAATCTGCTTGTGATTAAAGCAATCACGAGAAGGTCTTTGGTGCAGCACCCTCTTTGCAACCAGTTTCACTCATCATTCAGCAGTCTCCAACAACCAATTGCTACCAGTAGGGAAATAAGCATTTTTCTCTTGGTGGCTGCTTGTTGGCTGCTAACTGTTCTATAGACCTGCCTCACTGTTTTATTTGGTACCTATTGTGTTCATTTCCAGGTTCATATTTTAACTTATGGGCTCTATTAGAGTAGCTTTGAATGATTTTTATTTATGCTATACTCAACCTTGATAGATCCCTTCGGTTCATTCACTGTCTGAAACGAGCCTTTTAGCTCCCCTCCCCTTTCTTTTTCCAGCTTTCTTTTGATTGGCTGCCCCTCATAAAGGAAATATGGAAAATAGGTCCCCGTTAAGACTTGTGCATATTCTTTTATTGCGCTAGCTGGAGGTGATAGGTGATGGGTATGTCTTTCACATTAATATTAATTTGCTTCGTTGTGCTGTGTGCCGTGTTTTGTGTGCTTTACTGTCACATTCTTCTTTTGGACTTACTGTTAATTGAAGATTTCACTTTAAAAGGATTTAACATGAAGAGTTAGTTCACATTGCCATTCAACTGAACTGTGCCTCCGTACTATAAAAAGGAATGAATAAACTGTAAACATACACACAAAAGCATGGATACAGTATACTATTTCTTTCTGACACACACACACACACACGTTTTGATACAGTTTGGCCTTGTAGCTTAGTGAAACAGAGCTATAAGAAGGGCTTCTGTTCTACTGATGAGACAGTAATTAGTACTAACTCCTAAGGGAAAGCAGATAGACTTCACACAGCTTGACACGCTGACTCTCTTTCTCCGTCTGTCTCTCTCTGTCTTTCTCTCTCTGGTCCTTCACTGCCCAACATGAAGCAGCATTTCTGCATCCTCAAAACAAGCACAATCTAGCACATTCAGCTAACTCTGTCAGCCTGTGTCAGCTTTGTGAAAACCTCCACTGCATGAAGTTATGTAAAGACAAGACACAGTGTGACAGGGGAAATATACATGCAAATAAAAAAAGAGATGGAGCCCATTTTTAGGTGTTATATTTGGAGAAAGTACTCCGTGTGTGGAGTTGGTGTTTATTCAACCTGCTCTGTTTGCCTGCTTCTCTTGACTGCTTCAGGTTGTTTGATTTTTAAAAAAGAACACAGTGAAGGACAGCATCTCCATAGAGATTATGCATTTTCATTAGCCAGTTAGACACTGTCATGTGTGTTGCTCTGGTCCATGAGGGGATGGGCACTTGGGTGAAATAGCCAGAAAGATTCTGTTCGCTTCAGCAGTTTTGCTGGAATGATTGAAAGTGTGTGCGAGGGAGCGCGGTGCTGGGAATCTCATATTGCTGTTTCAGGACTTTTTTCAGGCTATAGCAGATAGTTTTTAAAGAAGCCACTTTTCACTTTTCAAGTTTTTGCCAGAACATCCAAGTATTTATTTGTTGTTGTTTTTTTGCTACTAGTTAAGCCGCGCTTGTGTGAGTGTGTCAGTCTGATCTATTCTGTTTTTTTTCATGTGTGTGGCTGTGAGAACATATGTAAGTGGATAGACCTGCTGCTGAGTGTTGTGGGATTACCTGTTCAGATTAGCCCAGTTAACTCATTTATAAATGTAAAACCCAAACCTTTTAATAGGCTTTGAGTTGTTGTTGTTGTAGGCAGATTATATTTGACCTACCTCAGCCAGTGCATGCCTTTTGATACCTTTTACATAAGCATTCTACTTCTGAAGCCTTTTACTGCAAAACAGAGTTTGTTACGCTTAAATCTGGTATGGTAATGGAGGACTCTGCTGCTATCAACTACTACACTGAACGTGAATGCACTAAATGACTCATAACAGCTATATAGCATGAGAACAGGGTCTGCTTGCTGCATCTTTAGTATTAGTATTTAGGATTTTCTGTGTATATTCTCTCCTAATTCATCTTGTTCAGAATTACAAACCATTGTAATCAATACAAATTTATTGCAGAGGGAATGTTAAGCTCTCTAAGCTAATTAATGCTAAGCTAGCTCAACAAGCTGACTACCTACTAGCGAACTCACCAGTTTGGTTGATTGCGACTGGCACAAGAAGTTCATACACATCGATCAACGTCCTGAATTCCTGTCTCGTGACTCCACTAACTACACCTTTGAGAAAAAGTTTTTATTTTAACAGAGGAGATTTGATAATAGTAGTAGTGCAACATGGCTAATAAAGGTATAATAGCTTCTTTTACTTTGGTTTCTCTGGATATCCATGAGTTACTATTGGTCAAGCTGAGCAGTAGTTTCTGGTGCAGCTTCACATACCTATATCCAAGGTTCATGGAGAAGAGGAGTCTGAAGGTCATCCTACACCAGCACTTAGAGTATTTAGAACAACTTTTATGCTTGACTTACATGTTTCAGCTTGTGGCTGTCACCGGGGTCATCATAAATAGCCTACATTTGACAGACAACGGTGTAAATATGAGGTATGGATAATAATCAGTCACATACATCCATATACAGCCCATCCTTGTAATCATCAAAAAGTGCAACTCAAGGGTGGTATTGAAGATTTGTGCCTAAGTAGGCCCAATTAGTCAAAGCTATAGTAAACTGGGATTATAGGCAGGGGTTTCCCATTTGTTTTGCCTCCTTGAGCAGATTCACTAAATTGATTTGGTGTTTAACTGCTGAATCATGCGGCGTTGCAACCACAAGTCAAAAGTGAGAACACACCAAGATTTTGAACCGTGACTTTCAAGACAGTCTTTTTAGTTGTTAGCCTAGAGCTTTAAGACCTCATTAGAGGGTCTTTGAGAACTACTTAGATGTAAGACGATCATGTATGTCACCAGACTAAATAGCGCTCTTAAAAAATTAATTATGAATTCTAAAGCTGATGAGGGGGCAGTGAAATGGAGCTATATTAGAGCTGTTTCATGTTAAACCTTTGCGGCAGCATTCTGAGCCACTTGTAAATGGTCCAGGGGTTTTACTTATGCAGCTGAAAAAGGAGTTAGTTTGTTCAAGATGAAATAAAAGCATATCCACCTCCACAAATTCTTATATATTTGCTCCAGTTTTTCTTTTGCAGCTTGTTACTCACTGTTTCCAGCGAGGCCTCAGTTCTGGACTCCCGCTGTTCCCCTCCAATATCCCACCATTTAATCCCTTTTTGCAGTACAGACAGCTCTACACTGGGTGAGCAGAGCAATGCTAATAAATTCACCCTTAACAAGACTGCGATTAGCCTATTGATTCTTTCCACCAACTTCCTTGTCACTGCAAAAATTGCCTTGCACAATTACATTTCTGTGACACAGCACACCGACAGCTAACAACCTCAGATTTAAATATGCTTTGATCCCCTTGCCCTTGAACGATGAAGGTCACTCAGCTTTTCTCTTTCCACTCTCTTTTCATTCATATATCCATATAACTATAGCAATAGCAGGTTCTTCTCTTTGTTTGTCTCTCTGCAGACTGAAGAAGAAGTCTCAGTCAGTGGATATTGCCAGTCAAGGCTTCTCCCCGACTCTGGTGCCCGCCTCGCCCCTCAACAAGGCTGCGCCACCTGTTGCCAAGACAACCACTGTCCTCGCAGTGCAGGAAAACAACACCACCAACTCCCAGCGCCGCAGCCCTCGTTGTGGCGAGCTGAAGAGAGGCTACACCATAGGTAAATGACACAGGGGCTGGGACTGTGATCCGTTTCTGTGTGCCAGTGGAGAACATTTCGCTTGAATTTAATGTCCAGTTATTACTTTAGTCAGCATTAAAATGCACTGTCTGAATTGCTGACAGGGATTTCTCACTCAGCTAAGCGTCCCTTTGTCACCTCTTCAGCTGGCTCTCCCCATTACACAATTCCTGATTCATTTCCTTCTTATAATTTTTAATTATGTGGCTCTGATGAGATATGTTCCTGTGATGAATCCTATTTTTGGTGGTGGTGAGTTCTGTCTGCTGTGGCTCTCTTCCTGTGTCAGAGGGTAGGTTGGGACTGTGACCGTTAAGTGCACTTTAAGGAGCTGACTTTTTGCAGCTAATGAAATGAGTGTGAGCTGAAGTAATTTCCAAACTGATGAATGCGATGCATCTCTGGTCACTTCATTGATGAGATTTACTTCACAAGCTCCTTGGGTCGAGGGTAGAAAGAGGACGTGTGCTGCTGAAAGTGATGTGCGGGGTCATTTGTATTTGTTGCTGTAGGCCTGTTTTTTCATTTCCCTTTTACTTCCTTATTTTGGCTTTATTTGGTTTATTGAAATGTGTGCATTAAAACACTCATACTTATTCCAAATACATTGTTATTGCTGCTGCTGGACTTTATCTTTTATGTAGCAGGCTGCCTGAGTTTAGGATTGCTAAAGTATCCATAGTTGTGGAATCAGAGCTGTGTAGCACCAAATATGTCCAAATGAATTTCAGGGAAAAGTGTATAAATATATGAATAGGACATTTTAGTTTGATTTAATAATACTGCATTAAAATGGCTTCTTGGGTATGAAAATTTCAGCGATATGATCCTATTAAGTGCATGAATATTTGCGAAAAGAAGCAAGAAACAAGGGGAACACTTATAGGTAATGGTGGCGATATAAAAGAAATTACAATAAAACAAAAAGACTTAAAAAAAAAATAAAGCAATGACCTTTGAACAGCTCCGTGTCTGGCACTTAACATCACCTGGCAGATCAGAGAGTATTGAGTGTTCTGCCAGATGGTTGAGTTTATTGATCAGCTCAGAATAATAATTGTAATTATAACATGCAGGTTTGTAACACTATCCCTATTGTATTTTACCCAATAAAACATATTTCAAAATAAAAGTACAATACATGGCAAATTAAAGTACTCTTATTTTCCCCTACACAATGTCTCAATGAAAAAAAAAAAAAAAAAAAAGAACAGGCCATCATGGTGGGACCTTATAAAAAAGGCTGGAAAATTAGTGAAAAATTAGGGAATTGTTAACGGAGAAATTTCTAAAAATAAATAGAACCAGGAACATAGAATATCATGACAAAGTTGATTTATTTCAGTAATTCCATTCAAAAATTGAAACTTGTATATTATATTCATGCATTATACACAGACTGATATATTTCAAATGTTTATTTCTTTTAATTTTGATAATTATAACTGACAACTAATGAAAATCCCAAATTCAATATCTAAGAAAATTAGAATATTGTGAAAAGGTTCAATATTGAAGACACCTGGTGCCACACTCTAATCAGCTAATTAACTCAAAACACCTGCAAAGGCCTTTAAATGGTCTCTCAGTCTAGTTCTGTAGGCTACACAATCATGGGGAAGACTGCTGACTGGACAGTTGTCCAAAAGACGACCTTTGACACCTTGCACAAGGAGGGCAAGACACAAAAGGTCATTGCTAAAGAGGTTGGCTGTTCACAGAGCTCTGTGTCCAAGCACATTAATAGAGAGGCGAAGGGAAGGAAAAGATGTGGTAGAAAAAAGTGGACAAGCAATAGGTTTAACCGCACCCTGGAGAGGATTGTGAAATAAGACCCATTCAAAAATGTGGGGGAGATTCACTAAGAGTGGACTACAGCTGGAGTCAGTGCTTCAAGAACCACCATGCACAGATGTATGCAGACATGGGTTTCAGCTGTCGCTTTCCTTCTGTCAAGACACTCTTGGAACAAGAGTCGGCATCAGAAGCGTCTCACCTGGGCTAAAAACAAAAAGGACTGGACTGCTGCTGAGTGCTCCAAAGTTATGTTCTCTGATCAAAGTCAATTTTGCATTTCCTTTGGAAATCAAGGTCCCAGAGTCTGGAGGAAGAGAGGAGAGGCACAGAATCCACGTTGCTTGAGGACCATACGCACCAAAACTAAATACTCACAACTGAACCTCAAAAATTCAAAACTGCAAAAAGCTACCAAAACTCAAACCACTGGGCAAAAGACCCAGGACCATGACAGTAGCCACACTGACTGACAGAGAACATGGCAGAGAAAGTTCTAAAACAAAAGTGTATTTACATTAGCGTTAAAAAGAAGAGCAAAATTGATCCCACATTGTATGATGCTTTGCAGTGTAGTCAGTTCAAGCGGGCATATTCTAATTTAAGAAACAGACATACAGTATTACTGCTATGTTTGTTCATGGAGGTATTTGTAACCTCCCAAGTATGTAAATGAAAAAGATTTCCTAATTATATTGATGCATATATTTGTGGATTTGTTGTGTTTCCTTCCAAATATAATTGCTGTTGCAACTTAGGTGTACAGAAATGTGATTTCTTTTAGATTTACTGTGAAGTCTGTGAGTTACTGTGAGTTTGACTTTACTTTGTGATTTGGCTAGTTATTACAAAATATCACAGAAGCATCCATGAGGTGATAATATTTTATATCCAAAAGGGCAAAGGTCAAATCTAGACAAACATGGATGTAAATTGCACGCTGACTGATTGGCAAAGGCACACAACTGCGAGGTGGTCATTCTAGTTTGATGCCCTTTCAGCTCTGTTGTTAGAGCTCTTGCCACATTTGAATTTCACTGCATGTCTGAGCATACAGTCTGATTTATCTTGTAAACCAGTGCAGCAGCTTCAAACTTTGCAGTGGTGGCTATCCTGCTGGGAGAAGACAGCTTCAGGGTTGAGTTTCCACAGGATCGGGTCACTCTAGGGTCGCAATGCATCACCGAGCAGGCGGGATTCGGCTCGAGGTGTGCCACTCTGCCGGGTGTCACACCAGTGAACTTTCTGCAGTCATCGCACATTGATGCCGCTGCTTTAAGCAGGGCATTGACCAAAGAACGGATTGATCTATTAGCTCAGTTGGCAATAATCAATAGAGGAAATTGCGGGATAAAAGCTTGGCAGGACAGGTGGCCTGGCTGTTGATAGTCTGGCCGGCTCTTATCGTCCATTACCAATTCAGTGACAGCGGCTGGCTCTTTTTAAAAGCACAGGGTCGGAAGTCACAGTCATTCAGCCATTAAATGAAATGTGACCGTGACTTATTGTGCTTTTACGGCTTTTAACTACAAAGTAACAAATTGTACAAGCTTCCAAAGCATGAGTCATAGCAGTTAATCATTTGCTCTGGCTAGCGTTGGCCTAGATAAGCCACAATTAGATCAAGGCCCAACTTTTCATATGACTACAGAAATACTGCATATGCCAGTCATTTACACAGCTGCATCACATAATGAGACATTGATGAGCGACTGTCCCATCGCTCCATTTCTTATCACGATTGGATGCGAAGCCCTGTGGCATTTTTAAACCCAGGCCAGGCTGCTCCTGCAGGGATGATCATGCTAATTTATTCTAATGGGATAGCAATAATGTGGCAGGCCGCTCGCTGCGCTTGTCTGCCAAGCTTCAGACAGACCTGTCATTAGAGGCACAAAGCAGATTCACAACAGACGTTTTAATAACCCAGCCAATGAGCCTCCTACCAAGGCGACACCACCTCTGAGGGTAAGTGTTGATAGTGTTCTTCAATTAAAAGTGCTACAGTCATTCCCGCATCCTGTAACTCCGAATGAGGAGCGGCAGCGTCCAAACATGCCGCTGATGAGGATCAGCCGCTGCTCAGGCTGCTTATTTCATTACATGATTTACTCAAGACGAATTGCTGGAACCATGAATATAAGTGTGCATACATGCTGATGGAGAAAAAGGCTGCAACCAGAAGAATGAAGTAAAGAAAAGCAAATAAAGAAGAGAAAATGGAAAAATATGAAAGGAAAGAAGTTCAAGGACAGGAACAGGGTGAGTAAGTAGGGAAGGAGAGAAGAGTGATGGAAAGAAGGTTAAGGAAAGATGATGTGTAAAAGGAATGAATGGAAAAATGAAAAATGGAAGTAAAGAAAAAAGGTAAGAGAAAGCAAAGAAACAGAGTGAAAGGAAGAAAAGGAAAGGAAAAGGGAATAAAAGTCAATGGATGGGAGAGGGAAATCGAAGATTAAAAAGGGTAAGCTAAGCAAAGGGATGAGTGAGGAGGAAATTTAAAGAAGGGGAATAGAAGCCAAAAGGAAAAGAGATGCGATGAAGTGAAAGGAATGGAGAGAAAGCACAAGAGGGGAAATTAATGGAGCTATAATGAAGGAAAGTAAAACTAAAGCGACGGAACAAGTGGAAAGATTGGTAATAGAGAGGAAATGAAAGGAGAAGAAGGGAAGAAGGAAGAGGCAAAGGACTGGAAAGAAAAGGAAAGGTTCTTTAGGGAACGACACTTGACACCAGCACTCCCCAGACTCCCAGCTTCTCCGTCTGACAGCCTCCGAGTCCTACTGCCACGTCTGACCTTTACATCATTATAGCCAGCCTTGAGCCTGCACTCCAGCACTTGGTGAGAGAATGCCAAATAGGAGATGAACCTTATGTCCCCCACAACTGTAGACTCATTAAGTACGACTTACTGTGTTCCTTCCTACAACGAGCGCGTGTGAAAACGGCTTCATCACACTGCGCTCTTATTGCCGTACAAGTGCTCTTCAGTCTCTCTATTCTCCGGAGCTGACTCATGCCTATGTCAGAGCGCACGTGGGTCTGATTCTGCCTGTGTTTGTGTACCGTCTAAAGTTAACTATGGAGACCGATTATGACTACAAGACATCTAAAGCGGAGCCTGCACAGCATGCCACTGCACCTAATGGCTTCTAAGAGGAGAGTTGTATCCCTCCACAGCACCCCCACCGCCGCCGCCACCCACATTTCTTGTTATTTCTGCTCTTTCTACCATTTTGCTCCCCAGTCTCTCCTCTGCTTTCCCGCCCGTCTCCCCCGTCTCACTCTCTCCATCTTCACACTCTCTACATTGTTATGCTCTAATGTATTTCCTGTGTGTTTGACCGGGGGGTACAGGCAGAAGGGTAATCTGTCTCAAGGACAGACGGACAGCTCCACAACAGATTGCTACAAACTGTGGCGCCTACCTCTGCTGCAGTGTTGATGAGGGGCTTTTTATCACGTTATGCTCTCGTTGAACTTAATTTCACACTCAAGATGGCAAAACTTGTGCATATATGCACATATGACCGGGCCATTGGCAACAATAGATAAAACAGGACAGTTTCCTAAAGGGTTTGGGTTGTGACTTTTTTTCAAGGCAAATGCCCAGAAATATTTTTTCTATGAGTTTTCTGTATTCACAGCAGAGTTTTAAAATTTTATCTTTTTTTTAAGCGTGCTACATTCCAAACGCAACCCTGAACAGGATAAGTGGAAGTGAATGGATGGATGGATGGATGGATGGACATTCCAAACTAGTTATATATTGATTACTGATGGAGCACAATCAGACTGTCATACCAGTCAGTCAGACCCTGTTCTGAATTCCCATCAGGATCCATCATGAATAATTTTCTTTTAACAAGATAAATTGTGTGAAATTATTCAAGGGCTGCTGTGCACACCTCAGTGAGTGTGCGTGGCTTGCAGGCAGAAGCAGGGGCCTGACTTTGCTAATGCGGCATTGTATCTACGGCAGCTGACACAGGAAATGCTAATAAACAAGGCGGGAGCACACGTGGCAGCGCACCCTAACACCCCGAGAGCGACGGACCCTGCCAACGCCGCCTTCTGACTGATTATTCCCCTGTTAGTTATTCATTGGATTCTCACTGCAGGGTCGAAGAAGAGGAGGAGCTGGTGCAACGGTCGGAATTCCATTACCAGCCATTCAAAAGATCGAAGGAAGTGTCGGGTTGGGTGTTGGAGCCGGTGTCCTGTTGCTCCTTTACTTCTGGTACTTGTGCTGTGTGTGTAAAGCCATCACTGCAGCACTTGTCCTTGAAAACAGTGCATCCCGCCCCGGTCCCCAGCAGCAGGTGCATAGTCACAGCATGATATGGCAGGAGCTAATCACTACGGCGGCTGACAGTTATAGCCTGTGCCGCGAGTGGTTTACTCGTGTCGCTCTTGCTTTCTGTGCTTGATGTAATTGTCTCAGGTGGCACATCTCTTGTGTTTACACATCCGGACTGTAGCCAGGGGTGGCAATTACACACCAGGCTGTTTGAGACAGCCCTCTGCTCTTTTTCTAGTAAAATGGGACAACTTAGATGTCTTGTATCCATTTTCAAGGGAGATGAAACTAGTGTGGCGGGGCATTTTGTGTCATTTGAATTTCCTCATGTGTGATAAGTAAGAGGGAAATCCATAAAAGTCCAGAATTGAAACCTTGAATCTCAGAAACGCAGTGGTCATACACAGGGAAGCTGGCAGTGGGGCAAACCATCCAAATGGGGAGAAACCAACAGGCAAAATCCAGGTGGACAGAATCACACTATTGAAACACAGGAAGCCAAACTCAACCCGACACAGGGAACAGGAGGCTAGGAAAATAAAACAGGAAGTGAAAACTAAATGGGGAAGGAACAGACATGACCAAACTACAGAGGACTTGACATAAATGGGCACTGGAACACAGGGATGGGGAAACAAGCAGAGCAAAGGAAACAGGAATACTAACAATAACTATAACTAAGAACAGGACTCAAAACCCATAGGGAAGCTCAGAACACAGGGGGATATCAATGATAACAGAACTTAAGAATCAAAACACAGAACACTGGGAAAAGCCCAGGACATGACAGCTACAAGATTATGGAATACAGAGTCCATGAGTGACTCCATATTCCATAATCTTGAATTTTACCCAGCCACATCCCCATACATGCAGAATACGTATTTTTGTCACTCCTGTTCCATCACTTCCAACAGTTGAGAGGTGAATGTGTCAGATTCAAGAGGATAATTTAGTTCTTTCAAATAATATATCAATAAAGGTGGTTTTTTTGGATTTATTCGCTGTAATAGGTCACAAAGACGTTTACCACCAGGGGGCAGCATGTTTCCAGAAAGTTTTTAGTGTAGTCAGAAACAAGAAAATGCATTTTGCAGTTTGCAGTCCCATTCACTAGACTACCTGGCCTTCTGCATTAGTATCAGTGCTGTCTCTGCCTCTACCGATTTTTCTTCTTCTTCACATTTTGGACTCAGAATACACTGGATGCTACAGTACATTGACTTGCTACACCAGTGGTTCCCAAAGTCAAGAGTGCTGCAGCCCATATAAAAACCAGAAATGCAAATTGATATTACACAAAAGTCCAGCCCAGCCCTGTTTGAATCTACCTGATATTTCTTCAACACAGTTTATAGAATCATATTTTTGGTTTTGTCCTCCTCTTTTGAAGATGTTACTTAATTTTGGGAGGATATGAGCTATTTTTAAACACAGGAATTTACCATAAGTAAATTTAAACAACACTGTTTTTAAAAAAGTGTGTTAATGTAAGTATTACTTTTTAGCTCATCCAGCCCAAGGTCCGAGCTTAAGCCGTGAAAGAATTGCTAGACCACCTACAGTATGGATCAGAATTACACACAGTGATCTCCTAATGGTTCTTCACCCAAATTGCCTTCAAGGTCAAGATCCCATTTGCAGAGGTGGGAAGTACAAATAGTTTATTTTACTTAAGTAGATTTTTCAGGTGTACTTTACTTGAGTATTTATTTTTCTGACTACTTTTTACTTTTACTCCCTACATTTTTACACAAATATCTGTACTTTCTACTCCTTACATTTTCAAAACAGACTCGTTACTTCAGGTTTAACGCATCTGAGAGAAGTTTTCATTTCTAGTCACTGCGCCGTCAAGCATCCAACACTCTGATCCTAAATGGCGGAACAATAACACATAAGACAATCCTACTGGCATATCCTCCATTACCGGGACTTACCGCGTACAAAGAGATTAAAGAGGCAAAACCGTATAATTTATGTATCATTTATAGCGCTATAATCAGGGGTTCCAGTGGGCCGGACCAACTGCTGATGTCAGTAAGTTGTGCTCGCGGAAAACTGAAGAGGAGTAATGTGGCACATAATTTTAAACGCAACGTTTCTAAATGCTCGACAAATATCAGCAAACACAAAAAGTGTCTGCAGTTTGTCACACATTGTGTGTGCGAGCTAAAAGAACAGCTGCTGTGTTTCCAGGGAGAGAAAACAAAGAGAGAAGTTCACTCAGAGATGTAAGAAAGAGGCCAGGAGAGGAAGAAGAGAGGTTAGATTTAAAGGTAAGGACTGCAAAACAAACTGAGGTATGCTAAATTTGTGTAATTCAAATATTGAATGAAAATTCTGCAGTTTAGTGCAGGATAAACAGGTCAGCTTGTTGTACTGTATTTACAGTAAAGCTCTGTGTTGGACTGGTGCACAGAGGCTGTGTTCATGGTCAGAGTTACAGGTTACATCACCGCAGAAGAGATGAGTTTGAATCAAAGCTGCTGATGCTGAGATTCATTCACTGAATCCAACATTTCTACAGCCTGTATGCTGTCAGTGTAGGGGATGGAGATCAGCTCAGATAGCTGTGAAATACTGGGTTACATCTTTGTGAATTCAGATCATCCACACAGAGCAGTAAACCTCAGAGCAGCAGCAGGTCAGCTGATCACAGCCTGCACACCAAGAAAATTTACTGGAGCTCACAATAGAAAGTTGTGATTCTTCTCCCCACTACAGCTGATCTTAGGCTTCCTCCACCTTCTGAATCCCACTGTAACCCCTGAGTATCCTCATGTTTGTGTTTAGGTGTGGAGGCACAGTCACCCTCTACTATGGAGGACACAGAAAATAGAGCTGTTTTTAAATTCCCTTTCACAGCTTGTGTCCTACATAACAGATTCAAACTGAGTGCATTCATAAGGATTCAAATTTACCGTTTGTATTTTCATGTATTGTTTTATATTATTACAATAATATATAATGAGGTTCAGTTAGCATTGCACAAAAACATCCCCCAAAGAGCTACTGCCAGTACTTCAACTTTTACACAAGTACTTGTACTTAAGTACAGAATCTGTATTTTTGCCACCTCTGCCCATTTGTCACTTTATGTGCAGTAACCTGTGAATTCTGATGGACTGTGGGGGTGAATGAGCTATTACAACATTGACGTTTGTTACTTTTAATACTGATTTTGCATAAATGTGCTTTCATATAGGTTTGCAATTGCAATTCTTCTGCAAGGATTTTATAAAATGAAGGGGGAAAAAAAAGAATTAATCATGAAACATAAATAAAGCTGTGTGAGTCCTGCCCACAGTGAAAGTCCAGCACTGAAGCAGCTGACAGAAATGAAGCAAAGCCGGTCTTCATTTTAAAAACTGAAACACTTCCAAACAGCCGACACGGCCCCTCTGGTGCGTCTCTGCTCTCTTTTCTTCATCCTTTAAGTCTCTTTACTTCCCGTTAGTGTTACAAACTGTTTCACTAATTATTGCGTGACTTGATGTTTACCCTGTTTAATAAAAATGGTTGTAGATAATTAATTGTCTGACAGATTTTCCCTACATTTCTTCTACTGGGTTCCACTGTTTTTTTTTTAATCCACACAGGTTTTACATTTGTTAAAATAAAAAAAAAAATAAAGTGCAGCTCTTGTGCCATTTTCACTAATGAGGTGCAATTTTGAGTCCCTGCCTTCCAATAATTGTCCAACGGCCACTCGTTCAGTTGTTAACAGACTAACTGGTGACATCAGATTCACTGATTTTGACATTAATGTGTTCAGTGCAAATGGACAGTATGGAGGGTATCCTGTAAACTTCAGCCATTTGCTGTAATATAGCTGTCTGATGTAACCCTTTCTGTAACGTTCAGGTTGATGTAAAGCAGAAAGGAAACCGTTCATTTCATTTTCCCCTAGAACTTTAGAAGTGGTATTTACAGTCTGTAAAGAAAGCTCGACAAAAATCATTTTAGTAGAAATGTATTTCTTGAAGATGAGTCAATATTTAAATGAGACAAATGGAAATATCCTGTTCACTCACTGCTGAGCTGTTATTACAGACCGCATGGGATGCAGATCGTAAGGACAAAGGAGGCCACTATTCTGTTGTGAAATCCACCTTAAGTGTGAGTTTGCGACGATGCTTTGCATCAGTATCAAACCTTTACATGCTCTTCCCTGAGTGCATGAGAACGAGATTGGGTGAAGGTTTGTCAGAGAGAATAACTGCAATAATGAGAGGGGAGAGAGGGAGAGTAAGAGCCATCGGTCACGCTCTGGCAGCAGCACCCGCAGCCATGCCACGGTGCTTTTGCCAGCGGTGCTGCTTGTGTGCGCTGAGATAAGCCTGAGCCTTCTTGCCTTGGCGGTATAGGCTGGTCACGTAGAACCAGAAGGCAGCTTAGCCCAGCTGCAAATCCGGCGGAGTGTCTTTCTTACACTCGCTCTTACTTTCACTTCCTCCCACGCAAGCCTTGCCTCCTCGTCCTCTGCCTTTCTCAGGGTTTCAGGCTTTCTCTCTCCTCAGCATCTCCCAACTCTGTTTGACACTGCATGCTCGCATGAGAGATCGGTGTTTATCCTTCCTAGCAACCACTGAATTAGCAGAAACATGAAAGAGGTGCAAACAGTGTGAGTCATGCAGATGTTTGGTGAGGATGAGCCACAACTAGCATGTTTGTGGCATGCAGGCTTTTCAGGATTGAGGTTATGTGCAAAAGGCTATAACAGAATTTAAAGTGAAGACTTGCAGCTTTACTTGAAACAGAGTTGATGTTTGGTAGCTTTTTTTTTTTTAAATCGATTCCAGAGCCAGATTTAAACTGCAAAAAATACAAACCTTCATGTTAGCTTAGTTAGCTTTAAAAAAAAAAATACACCCACGAAAGTCCTTTCATGCACAAACAGGTATGTCATTAGATTTTCAGCATTAAAACAATACAAATCATCATGCTAGCACGAGTTTATTATTAAAGTGAATGAAAAGTTTAACTCCAGGTATTTACAGCAATACAGCCACATGAGCACGGCGCCCTAAACACACTCAACAGTCTCTGCACACACTAGGGGTTAAGGCAGTTTGGGTAATATTGTACAAGAACCTCCACAGTTAATCCTGTGAAAGCAGCTATGCCTACAGGGTAGCATAGTCTACACTGCATGTTGATAAGAAAAGCCTCACAACAGCATGCCCCCGGGGGCTGCATTTATACCGAACAGCAGCAGAAGCAGTCAGATCACACTGTTCTCGCAAACCTTAATTGGGATATCTGATACTTGTGAATGGGGTTTTTCTTTTCTTTTCTTTTCTTCTGTCTGTAAACAACACAGTGGTGATTTGTTTGATGCAGGTGCTGCCTGTGTTAAGCACATGCAGTGTTTTCAAGTTTGATGGCGATGCATCACGGTGTGCATCCGTGCACTACGAGCCCATGCATGAGGAGTGTTTACGTTTGTGCGTGATTTGATATATGTATATACACGCTGCACTGTGAGAGAGGTGGACTGACACATGCACTCTGCGCACCCACAGAAACCCGGGAGGGCTCAGGAACCATTTTCACAAAGGTTAATAGTATGCTTTAGTCATCCCCAGACAGCAATGGAGCCGCTTTGACGTTAACTTGGTTACAGGGAGAGAATGTCACCTCTGTTTTACCAGGTTTTGACTATTTGCTCTGTGCTTATTATTCTCAGAGCCCTCTCCACATTCTTATCCAGACCAGACTAGCTGCTCTGTGGGATTAATCACCACTCTTTGGTGCCCTGTGACTTTGATGTAAACGGCGTTTTCTGTGCTGTATTGTGTTTGTATTGCAAAGTCGGACAAGGAGGCTCACTAACAAATTTCTGCAGGACTTGTTTTTATGTGTCCCCCCCAGAGAGGACGAAAGAGGACACGGACATCTCTGGTTCCATCAACACTGCGCTAACTAGGTTGCATCCAGAGTGAATTAAGGTGAACATCCGTTTAGCTAAATGCCACCCCATGTCTTTAGAAGAGAAGGCATTTATGTTGTTATGCCTATACTTTAAACAGGCAAATGCTTTGAGACCTGTTTGCTGTGGACGGACTTGTGTATGCAGGACACACACGCCCCTGGTATAAGAGAATCAGTTATACTCAGGCTGTCTCAATGTCACAGAGATCAGAATGGCGTTAGCCCCGCCACAAATGTCCTTTTTTTTCCTTTTTGTGTGACTTTTGTCATTACTAAGTGTCCCCAGAGGTGAACATGCACTCCCTAAATAGTCCTGTGCACCTCTTATGCTCTTAGTTTTCCAGAAGGAAATGATATGAGATTAACTTCAAATGTAATTTTATATTCACCTGTTTCAAGGACACTTAATGTAGATTCTAATCCACAGCATGCTGTCGTATGTATGACTCAACACTGTGTAGATGTAAATCGCCACACTGACTCACATCTCGGCTGGCAGCAAAAGCCACAGAGATTTGTAGCCGCCAAGGCCACTGTTACCCCCCCCCCCCTTTTTTTTTTTTCCCACTTTAGACAGCAACAAAAACATTAGTGTTTTCTTCTGGAGTGCAAGAAAGCATTGGAAGGAAAGAGGCTGAATTTACTGCGGCACCACTGTAAAAGATCTGTGGGTCGGATTTATCGGCCTGCTGGTGTAATTACGTTGACCGGGAGTCTCTCGGTGGCCCTCTTCTCATTGGGCTCAATTTATAAATGCCACAGAGCCAGTAATCCCACTGTTTCCCCACTTAGTTTGAAAAGGGCTGTAGCCATCCTCTGGCTAGGATTGATTACATATAGCTCAAATGAAGAGTAAGCAGTTTTCCACTGTCGAACGCCAGGACTGGCCCCTGCTATTGATTCATTTTACAGCGGAGGGAAAATAAGATCTGCCACTTCGCATAACTGTTGATATTTGTTTCTCTTTGCTCACAAATTTATGGGCTCCCGTTATTTAAGAACAGCTCTATTTTCCCTGTATCTAATGTGCATATAAAAAAAACAGAACAAACCCTACTCAAACGATGGCACAGTGAGGCATTATTAGTCAATGCCTTTAAGGAGTTGATAAATCACACAGTTATGGATGATATTTATGTAAAAAGTAATTGAATTTACTCCAGCGTAGGAATCTGCAGACTTGAAATGCTACAAGCTTTAATGTGGATGCTTAATGATATAACTAACTGCTTCATCTGTAGCTTGCATTTTTCATAGGTGGTCTTTTTCAAACATTCACTGAAAACTCGGGTTACATTTTAAGAGGTAGTGCACACTGTAACAACAAAATTATTATTGTCTGTGTCATGAAATTGATAATAAGAAAACACTATTAACATGGCGCACCTCCCCCAGGCCCTGCTTTTCAGTTAAAGTCTGTGAAATCCATCCATCTTCTTCCGCTTATCCAGTTCAGAGTCACAGGGGGCTGGAGCCGATCCCAGCTGCCATAGGGCAAAAGGCAGGGTACACCCTGGACAGGTCACCAGTCTTCCTCAGGGTTGAAACCGTGCTTATTTTTAAGTAAACAGTGACAAAGACCATCAAGACTCCTCATTCACAGAGCTTTACTCTGTTTTTGCTAATCCTGTGCTTAGCGTTTTTGATTTTGCTGCAGTGGTTTGGTGATTTTGACAGGAGCTGAAGCTTCAGTGTGCTGCATTCTTTCCCTTCACACCAGCTTGGCACAGTTACAGATGGCAAGATAATAATGATAAGAAAAAGTGAGAGAATGAACTCTCCATCTTTGGGCAACAGAACCACAGACTGTATGTAAAAGATGGATGTGTATCTACTGTGACATCACCTCTTGGTTTCTGGACTCAGCGTTTTGATGCCTTTAACTGTGTACATTTAACACACAAAGACGCACATATCAGATAATAAGCACTAAATAACAGACAATAAAATGTAAATGCTTTTTCTTCAGTTCCCTTTAATTAGTCATTACACACAAAATTAAACATTTATTAAAAGTCATGGAATATTATTAATAATATTAACATTAGCTTTTCACCTGCTTCCCACACACCTGATCATTAACACCACCTTACTGAGATAATAGGAGCGTTTTACAGCAGCGTTTTACGCTCTGAAAGGTACACGGCAGTGTTCAGGACTAAGATTAGGAAACGCTAATCCACCGCGGTGTGGAGATTTTCTCTAAACACAAACGCTAAACTGGGAAAAACACTTTACCCTGCATGACATTAAAATGCTTACCTTTGCATGGAGGTCTGGGTGACTGGTTTGCAGATGTCGTTTAAGATTTGTCGAGTTTTTGCCCGAGATAGTTGCCCCACATGATTTACACATCGTATTGTTTGTCAAAGGACAAATGTGTCCATACATCGGTTCCTCTCTTTCTCCCTGCTGACATTGTTTATATAACTCAGTTCTATCGGAAGTAAAGACAAATCACAGGCTAGTTTGTCCTTCCGGGTTTAGAGCAAATTTGTGCTACTGTGCGTTTGTTTGATTGGATGTTTTCCTAACTTGTCCTGCCCTTTCACAAATTGAATACGTTCTGATTGGATTTCGTCCCCGCCAAGCATTTTCGTCTCGTTTTCATTCCTTGACGAAACTGTCAATTAATTTCGTTATTGTTTTTATCATTTTAGGTAGTTTTTATTTAGTTATCGTCTCATTATCGTCATGAAAAAAGGGTTGTCGACGAAAACTATGACGAAAATATTTCGTCAACGAAATTAACACTGGTCAGCACGCCTGTCAGTGAAAGCAGGCATTCCTCTAACTCTAAGCTTCAGCAATATCCATATGATTATTTTATAAAAAAGAAAATTCACCCACTTTGCAGGTGTTAAAAGGTAAATTATTCATAAAGGCTAAAACAGCTTTTTGTACTAGGCTGGAAGCATTCTTTTAAATGCCATTTCGGTATTTTAACCTTCGAGTCTGTGGGGTGTGACTCCCTCTTGGAGCCAACCTCTAGAGGCCACTCCAGGAAGTGCAGTTGTTGGCACTTACAGCATTCATCTTTCAGCCCCTTGCATATGGGGCTATAATACTGCAGTCAGTTTCAGATGATTCTACAGGGGTAACGACCACCTCCACCTCAAAAGAGTGTGTGGCAATTTACCTCTGTGGCAGAGGTAAATTGCTCACTAAATTTTTTTTTTTTCCTGTGGATTGAGTACAACTGAGAAACTCCTGCCTCACAAATCCATGTCCCTAGTCAGCCCCTCTTCACTTTCCATCTCTGCTGCTTGTAAAAAAAAAATTTTTTAGCCTTTTACAAAATTATGCAATGGGCTGCAGGATAAGTTACTGTACAGGAGATTTCTTTACACTTTTTTAAACTACCAAGTGGACACCCATAAAATTATACATTATTCATGCAATAGACTCAACTGAGTAATTTTCATTGTTAGTAGCGGACTCCACCTTTCTCACACAGGACTCAAATGCCATACTAACTCATCAGATTTACAAGAAGAAGAAAGAAACAGCCTTTATTGTCCCACAGAGGGGAAATTTGGGAAATAGTGTCAACAAATGTATTGATTTTAAATTGATGTTATTGAATTCCTTCTATCCCTCCTCACCACCCTCCTGTGCTTTTGATTAGAATATGGAGTACTTTATATTGTACATGCTTCTGGGGCTATGTTTGCCATGGATTGGTTCATCCAAGAGGAAGAATAGCTGGGGGACAGGATTTAGTCGGCCAGCGCAGCAGGCTGTCTTTTTGCCACACGGGTCATTGCTCTTGACATTTGCTGGATGGCAGGGCTCTGGAAAACTGTGACAAAGAAGTGAAGCAGCAGAAGCTACATACATCAGGTTTGAATGCCTTTTTCTTTATTCTCTACAAAGTATTGCTGCAAGTACAGCAGGGGAGAACATAGAGTCATCAAAGGACAAACCTGTTATGGAAATGGGCTTTAAAATGGCCCTTCTTGGTTTTGATTCAGTTAAATTCCTAGAGGTTATTTCAGATAAGTGAGTTGTCTTTGCTTTTGTTACTGTCTCAGCAAAAATCTGTTTTTGCCTTTGTAGTTTTTTTGTCTTGTAATGCATTTTGTGAAGACCCCAAAACATGATTGAATTATAAAGACAACACAATAAAACCACAGTGGATGTTGAGTTAATGCTGAATGCCTCAGTGCTTAGGTATCAGTCTTTAGACATGACCAGGTACCGGCTGTGTATTGTGAAGCTGTGACCCTACAATAATACAGAGAAAACCCAACAATCAAAACGACCTCCTATGAGCAAGCAGTTGGTGACAGTAGGAAGAAAAAACTCTCTTCTAACAGGAAGAAATCTCTGGCAGAACCAGGCTCAGGGAGGGGCGGCCATCTGCCATCTGCCGCGAACGGTTGGGGGCGAAGGGAGGGAAGACTTCCTCAGGAAGATCTATGCCAGGATGCTGGAAAGGAGAGATTGTCTGTTAGTCTGATAAGTTTAAGTAATGCATGGATGTTTTCTTTAAAAAGTAGAAACAGTTACCCATCTTGTTTGAAAGTTCCTCTTCTTTTCCATGCTCACCTAATGGACAATTTAATACATCTGTAGCCATTTGCAGTCCCACGCACTGCACAGCTTAATAGCCAGATCATTGTGTGGGGGTGGAAACATGAAGTTTGTACCACTGGGCCAGTGGGTTAGCTTCATTTATCAAAGAAATTTGTTACATCCAAACAATATGCATCAGGAAAAAGTCACAGACACCCGAAACATTTAAGATTCCATAGAGGATTTTAGATCCATTGGTTCTGGTTGTTGTAAGCTAAAGTTGCTATCTTTATCCATCCTAGCATAGCTTTGTTCAAAAGCCTCAAGCAACATTTTTTTAAAGCTAAGCAAAATTGTTCATTCTGTTAATTTAAGAAGTACTTTCAAATATTTTTAAAAGACAGTTTAGGGTGAGTAACTTACCTTTTAAAGATGCAGCCTGTCTTTACACTAAGCTAACCTAACACAGCCCAACTTTAGCCCCATCTAGGTTGACTTTTAACTCTGAGCAAGAAATTAGTATATTTTCCAAATATCCAAACTGCCAATTTTTTTTTTTCTTCCTTTTTTGTCATTTCTTTTTCACCCCTTCATTTTTTTGTTTTTCTCATCAACCCTGTTTTGTGCATTTTTAAAGGGCTACTGGCTTTTACTGTTGAAAAAAAAAATTTTGAAAAAGGTACAATCATAACATAGTTATGTTATCATCTTTATCAGCTTTACTTCGTGCAGTAAGAGACTGTAAGAAAGCTCGCTATGTCAGACTTTAAAAGTATTCTGTTCTTAGCTCCATATAAAGGTGCAGATTTTTTTTTTGTCCTTGAAGATATTTGTTTAAAAAAAGATTACATGAAATTAATATCCAGTGAGCTACATCATAAGCTGTGTATCGATGGAACGCCACCACATTTGACTTTAGTGTGTTTCATTAACGGAGTGCTTCATTAGAGTCCCTCCCTGCACAGTTATTACATCGTCATTTGGTCCTAATTCACTCATGTTACTACTGTGGACTCTTCCAAAAGGTTGCATCCATTTAACCGCACTAACATCTCACACCTCGAGTGATGTAATATGCCCCCGGCTCGTAACTTCACCAACAAATTATCCATGTACTGCATCTCCTGAGGGGAGAGATTCATTATCCAATTTAGCATACTTGTGGAACAAGTGATATCAGGTGATAGATGAAAAGAGTTTAGGATGAAGACAGTTTTACAGCAGACACAGAGTGCAGAGGCTCTTGCATCTTTGTCGGATTTAAGATGTCCATTTGGCCCTTAATTCCCCCCACCCCCATCCCACAGCACTTTGCTGTATCTCATCACAGTCTGAGTCCAATGCTCATCCAGGGTGAAGAGGCTCATGTAGAGCAGTCTTTGTGCTTTTTGCACTTTCGTTGAAGCTGAGTGATTCATTTTAGGCTAATGATGAAATTTATGACTGTGTCTGCGTTTAAAAGAAAGCAATTAACTCCTTCTGAAGAGTTCAGCTTGGATAATAAAGTGGACGCAGACATAATAGAGCATTTGTTTTGTTTATGTGCTTCGGTGTTGTAGCCCCGCTTTCTGCCTCCCTGTCAGGTTTATTGTGAGCTCAACCTTCAGTGCAAGGCTGGGCTTTATTATTTTAATAAATTGCCTTGTATGAAGAGAGCAGTGGTGCATGTCTGATGCATGTCCTTCCCCTTTCTTTTCCTTCTTCACCCCCTCCCTTCTTTCTCATCCACCACCGTCCTATTTTTCCTCCGGCCTTCTCTCTTACTCTCATCCTTTGCACTTGTAATTAAGCATCTTCTGGAGGCTGTAGCTAATCATAGACAGAATTTTGGTTGGCAGTAAAATGAAAAGCATGCCCACAGAGAAAAGAGACAGGTCAGCAGACGGATGTGGGCTTCGCGCTAAGCCTGTGGTCATCAGTCGCCGGGGCCACCCAGCCTCTTGCGGCGGCTTCAGACAGGGCGGACGCCCACAGAGGATAGATGACCGTGAGTGGGGACAGTGGAAGTGGCGGAGAAAGATAGCCCGCTCTGACGCCACCGCCCATCGATCACCACTAGCCACCCTGTAGAGCTGTCCGAAGAGAGAAACAAGGCAATAACAGTGGGGTGAATTGATGTGGCGGCAGGTCAGAGTCAGGCTGGATGCTACAACAACAACCTTAACCATCACCTTCTTGTTTCCTGTCTTTGCTAGAGGCATTAAGCTAAAACACAGAAGTTTATTTCAGCACTGGCATCATGTATCAACTTAAATGTGGAGCCTTTATTCATCCAGCAATCTCATTTAGCCCCTAACTCCAAACAGTTTCATTGCAAATCTGATGTTTCATGCTTGAGCTTGAAACAGTGCTAGTCTTGATACTAAGCTGGGCTAGTGGTCTCAGGGGTTCAGCTCGACAAAGTTGAGTGTGATATTGATCCTGTCATCTTACTCTTGCAAGACTGGACTTTACGTATTCTAATAAAAACTAATTAACATATTTTCCTACCTATTATTTTAACCATCGCAAAATTAATTAAACTTGCATTCTTTCTAAAGACCAACAGGGGGGCGACTGCTCCTGTACATTTATATAGAAGTCTATGATAGAAAGACCCTTCATCTCCCTGGATCTGTCACTTACTTACTGACTTTATGCATAATTGCTAGTTTGAATTCTCAATGGATGCAACATGATGTTTATTTTGTAAATTATGGCTACCATTAAAATCAGTGAGTGCTTAAGGGTGGTCCTACCTGGAGACAAGTCTCCACTGTATGAGCATGCAGTGTGGCCCAGTTTCTCAGGCCCTTTCTTCCATTGACCAGGTGCCGGTGCCAAGTGCTTGAACCGTTCAGCGTTTTTTCCACTGTGAACTCACTCGGTGCTCGACTGAAAAACGGGTTCAACTCCAGCACCGCAAGCTAGCTGGTCTGGAACCAGGAATGTGTGACACAAGCAGCAGAAGGGCGTGACTCTGCCATCTCAATGTAAAGTTTTCTACCGCTATCAGTGATGCCCGCCCCACAATCATCAAGTCTGGTTTCAAAGCACCAAGATGCCAATGTCCAACATCCTCAGCTCATGACTCAAATGCAGGTCTTCAAAAACCAATGTATGATGCCACTGTGGTTCTGCGCATCTCTCCTATACAGTCTGTGCTTAAATGCATGGTTACTAATCACTGCTTGCATCCCACTGATAAGAGTTTCACAGATGATTTAAATATCAATACCAATGTTAGATTGTGACTCACGGGCCAAACAGCCTAGCATAAATGTTTGTATAGTCTCATGTAAGCAGCAAGATGGAAGATGCTGCACAGTGTTTATGCAAAATCAAGACAAACATTTGAGTGACAGCAGTCAAACTTACATAATCACTGCTCTGAGTAATTAAAAGGCACATTTCACCAGATGATCTGGTGACTCAGCTTGGCATTGTCCTGGCTTTAACAGGCACCACACAACATTCGATTCATGTTTCCCTCTCATGAATATTTGGGTCCTGCTGCCAATGTGAAAAACATGTTCATCTGTTGTAGCGCTGACAGGCTTTTGAGAGGCGAAGCTTTACTTCCCCAATGAAAAAGCCTATGAGAAAGCGGGATTTTCTGACAAGGGCTGTTAAACACCTGTGATTGCTGCCATTGTCTGGATGCCTCCGCTTGATTCCTCCTGGCAGCAAACTGTCTTTACTCGTCGTCATCTTGTAAGAGCTGCAGGATAATAGAGCGAAACGCTCATGAAAAACAGGACAACGTGTGCTGTACATTCTGTGTTTACACTCCAGCTCCGTTAGAGGCTTCTAGAAATGCCATGTGAGCCCTATTCCCTACAGAGGAACCTATCTCACATACCTTCATAAACCATCACTATGCCATACACTAAAAGGCTTGTTTGTGTTTGCCAGCAGGTGCATTTGTGTCAGTCGACTAAACTCCCTGCAGCATTTTTCTCGTTTTTTCCACTGTAAAAGGAAAATGTTAAGGGAGAAAGAGCAGATTGTGTGAGAAATGGGCATACAGCATGTGTGTGCACATGCTAACGCAGACTTTACAGTGCACGCACATGCTCACACCAGCCTGTTCCTTCAGCTCTGCTTATGCAACATTACTTGTGACTTCCGTCCGTTGATAGCAGGGAAAGTGGTGGCAGCTCCCCGGTGGCCTACGTGTTTTTTTTTCGTAATGAAAGCGTCCCTCTCTTCAGGATTAGGCACCAGCCAACCTGGCTCTAAATGGGAAAATGCTGAGATTAACACACCCAGATGAAGACAAAGCCTCACACACAAGACCCTCTTAGGGCCTTTGCTGGTAGCAGCTGACATCAAGAGGGTTTATATATATATATATACACAGATACTTGTATAGCAAGACTTCCCCATTAAACAGAATGATTCCCTGACTACACTCTCAAATGCTGATCTGATCCAGTTAGAAAATGAATAAGAAAGGTTATGATATAATTTGTGCATGCCTTGTAAACACATGCACAAATTAGTACATGTCCCTTTAGGATATTGCAAATACACCTAATATAATGGTCCATAAGTCTCACAGAAACAGGATCATTTGCAAAGATTCACAACGACATAACAGCATAATAAATGTCAGATAACTAATTGGCTCCAGGGTCTCTTTAATCACCTCTAAAATACAAGAAACACACACATCAAACATGCTAGCTTATGTAGAACAAAGTAACTTATATAATTTCCATGCAATGATGCTCATGTAGTTGGATGAGCACAGAGGGAATTCTTTCATTTTCCCTCTTTGGTCACACTTACAGCTTAATTAGAGAATGGAGGAGTTCTTGGAGAAAATAGGTCTTTATAACTAGATTGGGTGTTATTTTTTGGCGTGCACTGCTGTACAGTGTATCTCTAATCCTATGGGGTTGCAGCACAGAGAGGGGGTACCCGGCCGGGCTCCCTCTGAGGATGTTACGGATGATTTGATGACCGCTCTGGGCGGCTGTACAGCAGCACAGTACATCACGCAGCTACAAGGTCCTGCGTGTGGGGTGGGGTGGCACTGGGCCAGTCTAAACACACTGCTCGAGTGCCAAGTGTACCAGCAGGGCCCTATGCAAGGTCAGAGAGGAAAAGTGGGCCAGATGCTCCTGACTGAAAGCCCATCAAGTTACTGTTGTTGGAGTTGATTGTGTTTAAGTTTGCGTGTTATATTCTGCAGGTTATGTGCAGTTGAGTTTAGACTGAATCTGTCTCAGAACCCTTTTTCTTTTTTCCCCCCACGCAACTGCAGGGCAGCTGAAATGTGGAGCGATAAGGTGCCAATCATTGTGATAACCGATTAAGTTGTTAATTAAAGAAAATTGCGAACATTCAGACTTTCTAAGTGTGTCTCTGATTTATTTTTCTTGTAAATTAGATATCCTTGAAATTGTTAATTGGGGACATTTATGGGACATTTCTCAGCCCTATTACAGACTACATGATTAATTGGCCAGTCATTAAATCAAATGACATATTAATGGACAGTGAAAATAGTCGTTAGTTGCAGCCCTGCTTATTTGCACAGCACCAAAAAGGCATTCGTAGTACAGTAGGTTATGTCAAGGTTAGTGTTGAGATGAGAAGAAATAAGAAAAGATTAACCAAATAATCTAATCACATATATTCAAATCTATTAATTTAGCCATTTCTTTGGTCATGCTTGCTCCTGCATCCCTCTTACTGCTGAACACTGTGACCCACGCTACTTAAGGTAACCAGCAGATGGAGCACTTTCAGTATTGAAAATTGCTCAAACTCAAAGCTCACTGCTTCAATGCACTCAGATGTAACAGCTGTGGTAACCTCAGCTGGCCTTTTACACATACCAAGGATGAGACACAGGTGCTCTTCCTCCCCTTTTACGCTTGCAAAGGAAAAAAAAATCTTCCCATCTTTACCTTTTCTCATGTGAGTGTGTTGCTGGATCATTGCAGGGTCTTCTTAACACTCTTTACTCACCAGAGCAGCTCTGCCCCCCCAGGATGAATAATGGATCACAGCCTCTCCAGTTCACAACCTGAGCCTGCTTCCCAATCATTACACCCTGTTCTGGTCCGCCGACTTTTCACTTTTCCATGTTCATTTGTGCACAGCAAATGCCATCTCCGCTTATCCGTCACTGGATGAGCAGATGTGTACATGTCACAGGTCTCAGAGTTCTCACTTTGCACCCTTGAGTCACTTACAGTGTGGGCACGGCGGTGTACTTTGCCAACGGATGTGAGAGTCTCAATTTATTAGTATGTTATTAAGGTGGGATTCAGATGGATGTCAGTCTCCAGGGTGCCATAAAGCCCCACACTTGAAGGCAATCAAATCTCCTAGCAACAATGTGGAAATTGGTGTGGGCTGTGCTGGGTTGCATTTTTCTGCCCTACAATTGTTTTGTTTTTTTCCCTATTTGTAAAGTTTTTTTGTTTTGTTTTGTTTTTTAAGTTAAAGTCTGCATGCAGTCTGTAAGTTGTGATTCACTCCACATGAACTTCAGCCTATAAGGAATTTCTAAGAATACAGAATTTGACCTGAAATAACATAAGATGTAAAACCTGCCTGCAAGATGAAAATTTGCATTCAAATGCTTAACTGTGGCTAAAACTAAGCTGAAAACCCCTAGCCATGCACTCTGTATGTGTATGAGCATGTAATATGTGATGTATAACTCAGTTTAAATGCTTATGTGTTTGTCCTCTTGTGGGCAAACTGCTACACAAAATAGAAAAGCACAACGAATTCAAACCCAATAGCGTCTGATGTCTTCAGAGCAGAAATTATAGGTCTACTGTATAGTATGGCTGCTTACATCTACAGTTTGTGGGGTGCTATAAACTAATAAATCAATATTCCCGATAAACAAACTTGTTCTTACCTGTTTTCTTGTTGAGGACTCGCTATACAGTCAGTAAGCAGTAGTCACCATACTACTAAACCACAATAAACCAGCTATCTATGGTTGCTTGGAGCTAAAGCAAATGTAGGAGCCTCCTGTGGAGCGTAGTCAATGCAAATATAGGGAAATGGGGCAGTAGGCTGCACTGCTCTATGCGCTTGTTTCCACTAGGGGCTAAAACAGTCCGCGCTTGTTGACGTGTTTGAAATAGTTCCTGTTTAGGAATGTGTGGAGTGGCGGAGCTTCGTTCACACCACGAGTTTGAGACTCACTTTTTTTTTTGTCAGCATTGCTTTTTTTGCGCCATGACCGTGGCCATTTAAACACTTTGAAGGCTTTTTTTGTTAGCTAACCTAGCTAGTTTCTGCAGCTGTGGAATGGACTACATATTTTCTATCACGGGCAGCGGCGCGAGAGTTGTCAGGGATGCGATCTCTCAGAGACTGTGGCCCGGACCCGGACAGGAGTCGGTCCGCCTAGAGCAGCACCAGGCTGGGACCACACATGACAGAAGTACCGTCTGCTCCAAGAGAGGTCAGTCTAACTCTCAGCTGTGCTCGCTGAGAGTTTGACGTGGATGCACTCAACTTTTACAGGAGGAAACCAAACCTGCATGCCTCGGAGCCTAGTCCCAAACTCCCTTTAAAAGTCGTCGAGTTTAACGCTTATTCGTTGCTTTTTTTGTTCACATACCAAGCAGCACACATTTCAGTGTTTTGAAGTAAACATAAACTCCCACGCTTAGGTTCAGCGGCAATTACCTCGTTAAATATGCCGTATTACTACATATTTTCAACTTTTATTCCGAGTTTCGCCCGCCATTTCCGCAGCAATCTGTCGCTGTTTTTCAGTGCAGTAAATAACCGCTTATTAAATTAACCCGAACGTTTACACTAAGATTCGTATATCACAGCACACACGCTGACATATTGCGCAACAACGGGACTTTGCAAGTTCGCAACTGTCAAACACTTGTTGCCATCGGCACGCAGCCCGGTCAGCTGACACCGTGACTTTTAATGGGCCCATTATTAAACTCGGTGCACTGGTCCCTGGCAGCGCCGTGCAGACCTTCAGCTGGGTCAGCTGTGTTAAATAGCCACCTTACAAATATGTGAGTAACAAGTAACGGCAGTGAGCAAATAAAAAGTGTTATCCTTAAACATTTTCCACTCAGTTAAATCTCAAAGCTGAGACCAATTGCCTGTCTGTCAATGACTTTTTTTTTTTTGCAGTACTCCTATATTACATTGTGCAGTACATAAAAAAAGGCTTAAGATTCATGTGTATTAGTTTTTGAGTATCCATTGTGCAACCGTAGCTCATGCGCACGTGATTTTTTTTAAGTCCTCCTGGAGTGGCTGAGAGTCTGTATGGTTGCTGCTGCTTCCTTCCCTGTTTTCCTATAGCTGAGCTGATGTTAATTAATAAAGAATCAGCTAGGTTCACGTCCTCTGTGCTTGCATTCTGCCTGTCCACACTGCATGTAACAAGTGAGGCATTTCAAATATTTCAGATCAGCAGGCAGCGCATGCTTAAAGCATCCAGCCAGTGAGTATCTCCTCAAGGCGTTTCACATCAGGGAGTATCTCCATGTTAATGAAGATTGGATTTTTTTTTTTTCTCCCCCTCTTTCTGCTTCGCATCTCGCACTTAATTTATGATGAGACCCATCAGTGCCTCCCCTGACTTTGAATTAAAAGCGCAGAAATGTAGTGCCATTGAAGTGAAAAGCAGAAACGGCTCTGAGCTCTCTGCCCTCTTTCCACCCAGATATCACAGGGAATGCTTAGAATTAATTGGTCGCTCTGAAAACAAGGAAAGTTGCAGCATGAGGGCACACTCTGGTTTAAATGTACAGGAGGTTTTGAAGCTCGTGCAGAGTCATCGGGCTCCAGAGCTCGGTGGCGGGCAGGTTAATTGTTCGATCTAATTAGGACAAAGATTAATCAGATGCATGCTTTGCTGCTCTTGAAATGCCACGGATGGCAGTCGGGTTCATTAGTAGTCCCTGTGCCGCCGCCGCACCCCCTCTCTGGACAGCGGGGGTGGCTTGGGACTGCAGGCTGCTGCCCCACTAAGAGGGAGAGAATGAAACTAACTAGACGTGGAGTCAGGTTGTGGAAGTGAGAATATGATGTTAAAGACAAGGGTAAGGGTGGAGGTAATGAAGCAACTGTGGGTGGGCAGTGTGCTATTTTAGAGGCTGATAATGGCCCAGCTGTGCAGTCCACCGTAACCAACCCCTGAGTCGCAGACAGTGACATCACCTGTCTGTGCTCCAGCTGCTGTGTGAGGAATGGGATAGCCCTACATATTTCATATGTAGTTGAATAATAAAAACTTTGTGTATTATTAGTAATGTTTTGCCAAAGAAAAATCAGAGGCATTTCCCCAGTCTCCGCCTGTCACAGAAGTCAAAGTCAGATCTGTGGATCAAGTCACAACTGAGCTGACGATGTTCCAGTATTTCCAGTTCCAAGTGCCCAGTGGGTTATTTTCTCAGGCGGAGTCTGCAGAAATGCACGCCTACAGATAGCATTCGTAAAGGGCTCAAAATGTCAGAGAGTCCAAGAGAGAGTCCTCATGCACTTTATGATTTGACAGTAGGACAGCCCTGAGCCCTTAGTGGTTATGCACCTCAAAGAGCAGAGCCAAAGAGGCTAGATTCAGCCTTGAACTGAGACGGGTTGTCAGCTGCTCCTGTATACAACTGCGTGATCAGTTGATGACTTGATAAAACAGTGTTTCCCTTGCTAGTAGGCACTAGAAATACTAGTCAGTTAAGCTAATTATTCATATTTTATTGATATGTAATACAAGATAACTGATGGTGTGAGATATTGCACAGGAAATTCGGCATCATCTCTCGCTCTGTAACAAAAAGCTGTGAACAAGCAAGCTGGAAAATGAGACAGTCAGAGTAAATGTTCATATATTTACTCTACTGGAGTAATGCGTAACCACTTTCTGCACAGGCATGTGGACTTTAGCCTTAAAGAACTAAGCAAACTAGCCTGGCATTGTGTGTGTGTGTTGTGTGTGCAATGTTACTGCGTGCACAAAGGCCTACAATTCTCAGCTCCATTTGAAGTATGATTGTAGAATATGATTATAGATGATGATTAATAGTTTCAAGCGCCTCTTAAATATATGAGCAATATTTGCACAGACCACATTTGAACTCGTTGTTTGAATTGTGCTCAATGTCGACTGTTTTCTCAGTGTTTTCTGACTTTGCAAGATTTTTTTTTTTTACCCCCCCAGTTTAACTGACTTAATTTTCCATCCATATACAGCGCTGTAGAAGAGTATTTTCTTCCTGATTTCGTAGTTTTTTTGCATATTTGTCATATTTACATGTTTCAGATCATCAAACAGATTTTAATATCAGACAAAAATAACCTGAGGGCATAGCGATGTCTCATCCAGGACGTCACTAAAAAAAACAAAAAAAACAGAACAACATCTAAAGAACTGCAGGCCTCACTTGGCTCAGTTAAGGTCAGAGTTCATAATTCAACAATAAGAAAGAGAGTGGAATCATTTGATGTCTAAATATTTGGGAAATGTAGATTGCCTACAACCTAAGTTTTCACAGGACTGCACAGAGTCTGTGACAGTATATCCGTTTGTTTACAATACTGTATTGCTAGATTCTTGCAGTACACCGCACTAGAGGGAACTTATCTTAAGCAAACTACTTTCAAAGGTCCCATGCTAGGAAGCCTTCATGTGCCCTCCCACTTAACAGTGCACCAGCCGTGCAGCCTTGAACTGTGTGAGAATGCGTGTCAGAGCGCGAGATCGCAAGGGAGGTCGGCAGAACTGGGAGGCTTTCCTTTATGAGGAACAGAGAAGAAAACAGTCAGAAGCAAAGTTTTGGTTTCCTCCTGCAAGCTGATTCTTTCTGACGTGGAGAATCAAAGGCTGTAATAAGATGTAGTGAGATGTCAAAGTCATGCACAGGCTGTGTAAATACAAAGAAGCACCACACCTGCAGGCATTAAGTCACATGCTACAGCACTGCGTGTTGTTGCAGATCAGGTCCACCAGTGATCCTATTCAGCTGTAATCAGTGCATGTCGCACTTTCTGGATGTCCTGAGAGTTTACACTGGTTAAAGTGACACAGTAATGTGTAAGCTTATAATGTACTTTCTCTCCTGCAATATCAATGTACACTGCTCAAAAAAATTAAAGGAACACTTTGAAAACACATCAGATCTGAATGGGAACAAAATCACGCTGGAATAGCTATACTGATATGGTCTGGGTAATGTGTTAGGAATGAAAGCATGCCACATCGTTTGATGGATATGAAAATTATCAACGTACAGAGGGCTGAAGTCAAAGGCACCCTGAAGACCACAGTGAAAAAAATGATGCAGCAGGCTAGTCCATTTTGCTGAAAATTCATTGCAGCAACTCAAAATGGTACTCAGTAGTTCGTATGCCCCCACATACTCTTGAGACTGCTGGGAGACACAGCAAACCTTCTGGCAATGGCATGTATTGATGGGCCATCCTGGAGGAGTTGCACTACTTGTGCAACCTCTGTAGGGTCCAGGTATCAGCTTATGCTACCAGTAGTGACAATGATCCTAGTCAAATGCAAAACTAGTGAAAAAACAGTCAGACAAGATGAGGAGGGAAAAATGTGAGTGGCCTCCACCTGTAAAACCATCCCCGCTTTGAGGTTGTCTCATTGTTGCCTCTTTAGCACACCTGTTGTTAATTTCTTTAGCACCAAAGCAGCTGAAAGTGATTAACAACCCCCTCTGCTACTAAACTGACCAGATCAATGTCCCAGAAGTTTATCTGACTTGATGCTGTACTCTGAATAAAAAGTGTTCCTTTAATTTTTTTGAGCAGTAAATATAAATAAAAGACCAAAAGGCAGGAAGTTCAGAGAAGTTGTTCTTCTGTTTTCATAGACAGATGGGTAAGATAATTATGGCTGAAGATTATTTTGGATCAGATCCCTGAAGCTGAAATTTCATCCCCAATATACAGCTCCAGATTTCTATTTTAAATAAAGCAGTGTCCATTTAAGACCCTCCATTAATAGCCACACGTATCCAAGAAAATAAAAACTGATTATGCACATAAAAAAAAAATCAACAACTTTGTATATAAACTCAGAGTTACCCTGCTTTTCTGATTTGTTTATTGTCTTGCAAGCCCTTAAAATATAATGTAGCTCCTGCTGCAGTGTGCATTGCTTTGTTGGGCACTGGAACACATACATAAAACACTGCTGGTAATTCAAACTTGGGCTTGTCTCTGGCTGTGCTGTCACACTGAAGTGGCCACATAAACAGATTGTGCGCCCAGACTGTATATTAATAGCAGATGATTCATCTGTGCCACGGCGCAAGAGCAGGTTTGTCCTCCCGACTTTGAACTCCTCAAAGCATCTTCAGGTTCTTTCTCTCCCTCTGGGGTTTTCACTTATTTGTCACTGTTCGCGTTCGCCCTTAGGCTGACACCGATTCCGCTGCAATTATCAGGATGATTCAGAAAGTGCAATCTGCTGATCCTCTCAGAGCCGTAATGAGTGATTTTAATCACCTTCATTCCCAAAAACAGTCCTTGAGCAGTTGGCGTTAGCATGTCACTTGCCCTGCAGCCTATTATGAGGCACTCCTGGGAATTTTGATGGCTCTGTCAGGGGAACCTTAGCGGCAGGAGTCCCAGAGGGATCGGCCAACCACGGCACCGAACACCTGCTCTGCACTTGTGTCTAGGATTTAAACTAATGACCTGTTCCCTGACCCTTTAAGGGTTCTTTGCCCATGCACACTGCTCTGCAGTTCAGAGTGAAACAGCCTCTGTGTCTTTTAGCTGAAAGTTAGAGATGCTGATGAAAGCAGGGCTGACTGGAGTAGGTGATTTTTAAAAAATTTTTTAACAATGTGGTGAAAGGCCTGAAAGGTTTGAAATGAGATGTCAGGACACTGAATAACATTATGCGCTGTATTCCTTGGTTGCCGGTTTTGAGATTTCAAGACAGCAGATGTTTGAAAGAGGCCAGATGAAGAGCACAAATGCACAGTACACTGAGGCTTAAGGGGAAGTAATTACAACCTGTTCTGAGTGACTCAACTGCTTCTTCTGCATCTTCATCACTCCAGCTGAAAAGAGCATCCAGCCCGAGTAAACATGAAGGTAGTGATCTGTCTACTTACTGAAAACATCACAAAAACAAAAACCAGATGCTGTTAAAGAGTGTCGCAGTGATGACGGCTGGAGTTTTTCTCTTTTGAAAGCCCTATTTGACTTGAGCACTTGCAGATTTTCTGTGTGTAGTTTGAAGTTGTTGGGCTTTTTTTTTTTTTTTGTGCCTGTGTTCACGGTTTCTTGCAGTTCTTCCCAACACTCTTTGACAAGCCGAGCAGTGGGGGGGTCTGTGCGAAGAGCCATTTGATCTGCCGTACAGATGACGCTGTCATCGCCCTGCGGGAATTGGGGAACACCTGGTGATGTCATTCTTCATGGTGGGAAAAATACCTCAGAACAAAGGAATCTTTACAGAGCTGTAAATTGTATTAACTTTAGCATGACATTCATACAGGCCAGTACCAGCCCATAGATCAGGGTTCTGCTTTCAAGAATTTAGTAATCATGTTGCCTGCTAATGCGCACACATAAATCCTTTTGAAGATTATGCTAAGCTTCATTAAGATTGCCTGGCTTTCTCAAAAAGTCAGTAAAATTGGTAAAAATGTAGTCTGACATGCTTATTTTGAGAACAGCTAGTGCCTTTCTCTATTGTCCCTGTCAGCTGATCTCCCTCTGTCCTCTGGGCACAGAGCAGGAGCATGCTCTCATTAATCCCTGCTGTACTCAAAGTGCTGAAGTCGAGTATTAGGCTAAATTCTGTTTATGTAAATATTTGGTTGATATCCAGATAGAACTGCAATGCAGTGAAATAATTCAAGAGCTAAAACATAATGACAGCAGGCATTAAAGACAAAATGTTTCATTGATTAATTAAATTAAATAATTGCCAGATTGATTGATACGGAAAGTCATTGTTAGCTACAGCCCTGCTTGTCTGTGTAGGTTCTCAGTCATCTAGGTCAGAGGTCCCCAACCCCCGGGCCGTGGACCGGTACCGGGCCATGGGACATTTGGTACCGGGCCGCACATAAAGAATAACTTAAATTATTTCCGTTTTACTTATTATCTGCGCCTAAACTATATTTTATTTTGAAAAATGGGCGGATTCGCTCCGTTACTTCCCTCCATGACTTCCTCTTGACGTGTCAAGACGTTTCTGCTCACATGATACGTCACCGCTAAAATTAAACCCAGAAGCTTCAGGCCTGTCTAACGAAATCGGTTGGTTGACCTACATAACGCTTCTTTAAATTTTTGAGTGCTCAACAAGAGTAGAAAAGCGCTATGTAAGAACTAGTCCATTTACCATTTTTATTTATCAACACCGGGGATAGCAGTGAGGTAGACCCAGCCATCAAACTGACTCTCCAGCGCTTGACACCGCGGCTCTGCAGCCACGCTCCATGTGAAATCGGCCGAACCCAGTCAAACCAGAAGCCAGCAAAAATGAGTATCAGAGAAACAAGCTCAGGGGGCTTACACTGATTCAGTGTTATGGTGAGTTGTATTTTTCATGCGCTTTATACAGTAAAAATCACCTAAGTCGAAGTCGCACAAATCGGGTTTTCGCTCTAGTTGGATGGCATCTGCAGGTCCTGATTTTTCCTAACATTAATTCCAATATAATCATCACATAAATCCGTCGGATATTCACCTACCTCGGATGAAAAATCTGGTCCCATTGTAATAAATTTCCAGTTAAATGTGATCGCATAAACTGGATGAGTTTAGCGCTAAAACCCTCCTCAGCTCCTTTCCGCCCACTTCCATGCATCGGCGCGTTCATGCACAACTACACACACACTAACAACGCCTGGAAATTGTTTTAGTGTTTATATCAGTTCATTTCACCGGGGACAATCGTGGCAAGTGTAAGCTACAAACTTGCACTTACGAGTAAAATTTCAGATTATAAAATTTGCAGAAGCAAATTCATAGATGAAGCAGAAGCCATTGCAGCGAAATTCGATAATAGACCCCAAACTGGGCCATTTGAATCCGACTGAGGTGATTTCTACTGTATTTGTTTTTGCGGTGTATCTTATTTTGAAGGCATGTTTTACCATGGCTCTAACAGCTGACCAGGGAGCGCTGTGGGCAGAGAGCCTGTTGAGGCGGGATGTTACGAGAACGCTGCTGATAGAGTTGCATACGAATACAAAGTGGATTCCCGTTTTTTATTATTATACGTAGAAAATATCACACTTGGTTATGGTCGTATCATTTATTTTGACGTATTTATTCACCACACCTTAAAAGCCGGTCCGTGGAAATATTTTCTAACACTAAACCGGTCCGCGGCTCAAAAAAGGTTGGGGACCACTGATCTAGGTTGTGGTAGTCTCTGGAGCTTGAAAAATGGTGACTGGACGTCTTCCACAGTGGACATAGATGGCTTCTTTTAGTCCTCTTTCAAACCATCTGTCTTCCCGGTCCAAAATGTGCACATTGGCATTCTTGAAAGCGTGTCCTTTATCCTTTAGGTGCACATGTACAGCTGAGTCTTGTCCTGTCCAGGTGGCTCTTGTTCGTATGGAGTGCCATGTGTTTGTGAAGATGCTGTTTGGTTTTTCCAGCGTAGAGGTCCGAACAGTCCTCAATGCACTGCACAGGATACACTGTGTTGCTTAGCTTTGGCTTGGGAGTTTTGTCCATGGGATGAACCAGTTTTATCTTAGAGTGTGGCTGGGTCTGGGTCTGTCCATCACTGAACAGAGGTGGTGGCATATGACGCTAACTGTCCCCCATCTACAATGCAGTCCTGAGCTCCATTCCCAGAGACAAGAAATTAAGTGAAACTGAGCAACTAGGCCTGTGACGTCACCAAAAGCATACTCGACCTAAACTAGTGTCCACCTTATTTGTTTGTCTGCTCAGAGCTGTCAAACACCAGTGTTTAGAATTAGTGCAGAGAGCTCCTTTCAACAACATAAACGATTAATTCGGGTCAGTTTTTCCTTTTCTCTGTCAGCAGGAATTGAAAAGAATCAGGAGATGCTCCTGCAAGAATAAAAGAAAAAAAAAGTGTTACCAGTGATGTGAAATCCACATCTGAAGAAGTGCACATGGCAATGTTTTGAAGTGCAGTGACACTACACTGTAGAGGGAGTGTCGATTACAAGTCCCATAATCACGCATTTTTAAGACTGCCAATATTACTGACTGTATGTTTACACATCAAAACTTTATATATTTTGAACGTAAAACAAAGCAAATTATGAGGATCAACTATATCTGTGTACAGTGATAGAATAATAAGCTAGGTGATACAGCAAGTGCTCCAAATAAAGCAAAAAAAAAAAAAATGACAGTCAAAGACTCTGCAGATTTACACGTCCATTCATTATTAACTTAGAGACGGTGGTGTGCCGTGGTCTTCCAATTAGGACTTCGCTTTCCCACCGTTACCCTGCCTGATTTCCCAGCTTCTTGGGACAGTCAGCTGGGGGGCAGTTAATGGTGGCTAAGCTGCCTTCGGTCAGCACCGACGACAGGAGCCTGGCTAGCTACAGGATTTCAATCATGTTTCACAAACATTTCTGAAATCAGCAGGCACTCATTCCACTGACCCTTATTCTTTACATTCATTATCAGATTGAACTCTGCTTATCACTGTTCACACTCACTGACTCACAGGATTGATTGCTCACATCTATTTGCCAGTAGGTAATCGGTGGTAAATGTACTTCTGACCCATCTTGGGGTCAGTGGAAGTTGTGCTGTTATTTTTCAATGGAAATATTTGTAGATTCAGCAAGAGCACTGACCAGTGTGCTTATGGCTCCAATCATTATGTGTAAATGTTTGACGAAGCACTGTCTTTGTTTTTTATCCATGGGTTGAAAGAACCACAGTTATTCTCTCTCTTTACCTCAGCTTCCAACTAGGCTCGCTGCGTCATAAAGGATAATCATTTTCACATGAAATAGTGTGTAAGATGAGTTTTCTTCCATTGCTAAGGAGAAAAACAGTCCATCAAGTTGTAACGCCTCATCCCTCCTGTGTGATAGTTAGTCATGCAGATGGATTTGAAGAGACGATGTCTTAATTTTTCCCCTGTGATCGCCGCAGACTTGTCTGGCTTAATGGAAAGTGAGCTGTCTGTGTTGGTAGCCTCTGTTACTGGTTGGCCATTACAGACTGTGGTTAAATAGGTGGAGCACTTTACATTACATCACTTTGCTGACTGCCTTTATTTAATTGAGTGTTGGGGGAATGTTGTCTGATTACTAACTGAGGTATAACTAACATTACTGCAGGGTAAAAGTTCTCAGAATTGTCCTTTAGTGAAATTTTACTCACGTATTATGAGTAAAATGTGCTTTAACTCCTCTGATGGTCAAATTTCCCTCTTCGGGAAGTTGTTCCTCTGACTTTGTTTTTTTCGTGTGCTTTTAGGCTGGAACGTGAAAACAATGTGGCTGTTTTACCGCTGATGTGTTTCATGTATTTGCTAGGAGTGGTTGAATATGCTGATAGCAGCTTCTAGTATACATTTGCCTGGTATCAGGATTACTTTTAATTAACTTCTCCAGGGCACACTATGTGAGCAGCTACTAGTTACAGCCTAATCAAACTGCAAATTATATGTTTGTTGAGAAAATGATATATAATACATGAATTTGCAACATTAATGAAAGCTTTCTTAAGATCAATCAAATAATTTTACTTTTAGTGGACGTTAGTCAGAAAGACTTTTTTTTATGAATATTCTGATACCACATAAATGCACAATAAATATCCCCTGAAAAACAAGTTGTGGTTTTATAAAATAATAATCTATCTGTAATATATGTAGGTAGCCATTAGACTACAGGCAGTGACAGAATAGAGGAGCCATTCCCAAACTTCAAGCTGTTCCTATTTTAATATATTTATTGTAAATAACTGCTTGCGGTCCATCTGCAGCACCAACATTTCCTCACATTGGGAATCAGTGCCTTAATGAAAAATGTTTTCGATTTTTTTTTTTTTTTAAATATATATATTGTGAATAAAATGTAAAACTCACAACTAAACACATCCTTGTGTAATTATTTATACTGGTGTGACACTTTAACTGGTGAGACTGATGTTGTTCAATAAATAAATGATGGAATAAGTAAGCTGGCTTTATGACTTCTTAAGCACTTTATAACCTTCGTATCATTATTTATCCTTATCTACCTGTTACCAAAATTGTCAAAAATGTATAGGCTCGCTGGATGTATGGTACTGTTATAGTTTACCGGTGAGTATACAAGTATTACTGTAGCTTCCCTGGGCATATCACAGCTCACCTATTGTGTACTCGTTGCATTTGGCCTGTTTTACATCTAGACTTAAGAACAGGTCCGTTTGCTTTTGGCTCCATAAGAAGATCTGATAATGCAGAGTTTGTGTTTCTCATCGCTGAGCTCATCATTTCTCCCGCTATCGATCGTTGCTGTAACCTGAGAGGTTAGTGTTGCTGCTGTGGTGCAGAGCGCCAGGGCTCCGAAAGGCGACGAAAACCAGTAAAGACGTGCTTCTGTAACAGAAAGGTAGACCACACAAGAGTTTTTGCCAGCCTCACTTCTTTTTCTACCATCTGCTTCTCTATTTAGGCAATCCAAATGAATATTATATTAATAACTAAGTCTGATTACATAATAATAACTGCACTTTTTTGTAGATCATCACAGATTAGTGGCAGCATTGCCTTAAAAGATGAATCACGGAGTTGCTGTACACGCTACATTGAGCGTACATTATATATGTATATATGTATCCTAGTCATCAATCCAACTGATGTAGCCGGACACACACACACACACACACACACACACACACACACACACACACACACACACACACACACACACACACATATTCACCCTTCCACCCCTAACTTTGACTTGGAAAGAAGTATTGCTCAAAGTGCAATAACCTTAACAGCAGCGGGTGGAGGGATCACAGTGTGATTAGTGAGCCGGGAGGCTAAATGTATGTGACAGCGAGACCTCCTGGTTTCAGCTGCGGGAACTGTGGATCAAAGGGCTTTCACTGCGTGTTAGCAAGAAACAAACTACTGCAGATAAGTTTGTCTGTATCTGCTTGTGGATATACAAGATACCTGTGTTGGGCTTACCTCTCTACTTGTGGTCCGTTTGATTTATCTTTTTAAAAGATGACCACTTTTGTCTGTAAAGACTCAGAAAGAAATTTTGATATTAAAATACCAAAATTAGCAGTTGATAGTGATTTGAAAGTTCAGACACAAGTTGAAATGTGATTTCTGAGTTTATTAATGTTTCAACAGAAATTAATTCTGTTTATAGCCATGCTGGGACCATAACTGTATGGATGACAATGGCATTTGTGCCAGAAACTATTTGATGGGCTGATATCAAACCTTAAAGACCTCCATGGACCCAGGAGGGTAATGCCCTACAGATGCTCATGTTTACCTGACCTGTACTGTAGCACTGGATGAGATTTACAAACATTTTGCTTTTGTTTAACGTCATTGTTTGTTCATATGATGAGATGACTTTCTCTTGGACTCTGAATGTCTGTTGTGGTTGGTCAACTGTATCCTAGTGTTAATACTGGTCAACGGTGTGTGAAGTTAATAAAATACAACATACAGTAGATATAGCGCATAATTGAGCTTTGTGATTCTTGTACATGCTTTACAAAACAACACAAGGTTGACTCTTTTGGATGGGTTGACAGTGTGGTACAGACTTCTATATCCCCTTTGGGATGGATTGCAACATCTGTGGTGATCACTGTCAGATCAGAATACTTGAATTTACGACTAAAGACAAGTAAAACAATTATTGCATTCCCACCAGCCTACACCCATCTTTTATATACGGTCTATGACTAAATAAGACTGTGACCTTTAGCTACCCTGCAGCTCTAGATTCTTGCGTGTTCTGTTTTTTTCAAATCCTGCATTTAATGAGTCTCTATATACAACAGTTTGGAGGTACTTGTCAATTGTAATATTTGTTACTGAGGACGCATTTCCATCAGTACCCAAAAAAGCACACCAAGACTGGATACCCATTCCTACCCCTCTTCATATTAGAGTTCAATAATTATAGTTATTTACAGTATAACAAAGAAGCACATCAAGTGATAATATCTGTGAAGTTGCTCATCATTGTGTAACTGGTTAATAAACGTCATTATGGTCACAGTGAGGCAGTTTAAGTGCTTTTCTTTTCATTCTGAACAATATAATTTTCCCACCAGCTGAACCTGCTGGTGTATAATCCAGACAGGTTTGCCACTGTGGTTCCTTCCAATAACACCTTTTCTCTTTAAGTCTGCATCAGGTTCGTCACTATGGAAACAGTCATGTCCACGCTGTGAGAATATTAATTGAACCGAGTGTGTGCGCGTTAGCGGTGACACACCTCAGTGCTGATCAGTGTCTGGGTTACGGCGTAGAAAGTGTGGAAAGGGAAGAATTTAGGCCACATTACCGTACCAGCAACTCAACGGGGGTGTGATTAGTTGACACTGGGAGAGTGTTAATGAGAGGACAGGGCAGATCCGCTGCCTCCTGTTCTGGCATGGACGTACCCACACATAAACACACCACACACACAGAGACACAAAACTGCAGTTCAGCAAAGTTTCCCATAAAAGCTGAGTGGTGTATAGGCCGGCCCATGGAGGCTGCAGGTTTAATATACTGTGGGGCTCGGTGGTACAAAGAGTGTTGCCTGTCACACACTGTGGTCTGTGTGTTTAAGTTGACAGTTCCACAGCACTCATGCACTGTATATTCATTAGAACAGAAAAACTGCAGCTGCTTAGTGTTACACATCAATAATAGCCTCTTTCTTCATATAGTACTGGTGGCACTTAAATTCTTCTCAGCAGTATTCATACGTCTTCTGAGACACGAGGTGTGTTGATTAAGAACGATGAAATTTGCTGTTGTTGTTGTTGTGATGTAATGCTTTTGTGTTCCTGCAACTTGCCCTATGAGAAGTAATTAGAGGATCCATAAGTGTAATTACTTTTTCTGCAGGTTGGAGGCATTTAAAGTATTAAAAACTGTGTAGAAGAATAGCTTGGCTTTATTGAATGTAATCTGGTCATTTAAGACTGCAGCATGTATCTGCTTTATCCAGGGGCTCTCTGACGCCCACATCAATACTCCTTTAGCATAATGAAGAATATCAGTTTGCATGTTGTGCTGTCAGTGAGGTTTCAGTGTGTCTGGCCTTGTTTTTGGTGATCTTTGAGACGCTGCTCTCCCTCTCACACCAGGGATGTCACTTTCTGGCCTCTCCACAATAAGCAAAGTATTGATGTAGAACTACATCAATACTTTGCTTATCGTGGGACAGTACACTTCAATGTACAGCTCCGTAGATTCAGTACATAATAGATGACTTCCTTTTGCACACAAGGAGGAGGCTTACTGCACTTGCCACTGCATTTCACCATTATTAAGTTACCATGCCCAGTTAATAGCTTGAAGTCAAGATAACAGCAGCACCACAGCAGTGTGTGATAATCAGCATTTTTTTCTTGTTTTATTTTAGTGCATGTTTCACTAACATGATGGACAGTTCACAGTATCAGGATGTCTGAATAAGAGCTTGCTGTTACATGATGGATTCATAAGTGTGCATAAGTAATAATAAGATCATTTGATCAATATAAGGTGCACTGATTGCAAAATCTTTAAAAACTCACTTTAGAACCTCTTCCCTGACCTCCTCCCCACTTCTTCATCTCAATATATATATATATATATATATATATATATATATATATATATATATATATATATATATATATATATATATATATAAATAATATGTGTGTGTGTGTGTGTGTGTGTGTGTGTAGATGTGCTCAGCCCTGCAGGATGTTGGTTCATATGAGCTGCCTGTGTCACCACTCACTTAGTAACACTTTGCACTTTGACATTGCATTTCTGTATTTTACAAGCTATCATAAACTGTGCCAGAGGGCTGTTGATATCGTCCATTTCCTTTAATACAAACAGATGTCGAAGTCAAAGCTTGTTTAATTCCTATTGATGTCTGGGATTACCGCAGCTCTGCCCACTGTTTCTGTTAGAGGGAATGTAACATGCCGGTGTAGTTTTGCACACAAAGAGTGCAAGAAAGTAAAGTTGTTGCTAATGTATTAATTTGTCGCTATCATTTAAAGCATTGATTTTTGTATAAACTGATTGGTTAGGGTTAGGTTAGAGAAAAGGCAAAGCTGCATTTACACGCTGAAATGCACATGCTCGTTGCTCCAGATTGAAAATCTCAGCAGCCAATTGCCATGTCTCATTATGCAGACATTCCCGATACCCAGAGGATGTGTTTTAATGACAGTGGTGATCCCCTTCTTGCACCAACATGAGGTTACAGACTGCAGTTTTGAGGCAGACAAGTTGAACACTTAGTAAGTTCAGGCAGCTTTGCCACAGTAGAGGAGGGAACTCGCTAATTGGAACGTCAGTGGTTTGATTCCCATCTTCCCCAGTTCTGCATCTTCATGTGTGATAGACAGAGCTGCTGTGTGCATAGAATAAGCTCTATGTGATTAGTTGAATGTGCCTCATAGTGGAAAAAACACACTGAGCAATCAGAGTGGACTAGCAAAGAGCCATGTTAATGTCAGTATCAAATGGGCTGCTATATTAGGTACACACTCATGTTCACCTCAGGCTGGTTTATAATAACTTTTGTGATCCCTGAAGTTTACCTCTAGTGCCATCATCAGTGCAAATTTTTTTAATACTTTGCTTTATGACAAACTCAAAAGACCTCCGTTACCCTCTCATGTACTTAAGCAAATGTTACGATGTCAGCACAGTAATTAAATATGAACATGTTGGGGCTGATTGCACCAACATACATTTGTGTGTATTTAATCATTTCATTGTGCCAGTTTAGTGGTCTGCCTCCCTGAGAACATCTTGGTAAATAATAACCTGGTACAGCACATTCGCCTGGCAGTGTGTGTGTGGTTAACGTTAAGTAGAACAATGTGGGAGTTTCCATTCTCATGTCCTAATTTTGGAGGGAACAAGCTATATTATGCTAGGTAAGCTAACTGCCCTGTGCTGTTTTTTCGAATCCACCTTGGCCCGGGCCTTTCTGTGTGGAGTTTGCATGTTCTCTCTGTGTTTGTGTGGGTTTTCTCCAGGTACTCCAGTTTCCTCCCACAGTCCAAAGACATGCAGTTAGTGGGGTTAGGTTAATTGGTGATTCTAAATTGCCCATAGGTGTGAATGGTTGTCTGTCTCTCTGTGTTAGCCCTGCGACAGGCTGATGACCTGTACAGGGTGTACCCTGCCTCTTGCCCCATGACAGCTGGGATAGGCTCCGCAGTCCCCGCGACCCTGAACAGGATAAGCAGAAGAGAATGGATGGATAAAACAAAATACAAAATATGCCAAAAAAAAACAAAACATACATTTAATCTTTACTACTGATCATTAACATTAATTCTTTACTATAATCTTTATAATGACTGCTCTGATGGTGCAATGTGTTACAAGTTGACTGCATTTCATTTCACAGGGCTTTCTATTACTGTGGCCATCCACAGATTACCAGAAACTTCTCCAAGCTTCCTCCCTCACAAACTTTGTCGGAAAGTCTGCAGCTTTGGTAACCGGTCCTGTGTAGCACCTGTTTAGTGTGGCTGTGGTGCAGAGCTCTGGCCTCCCCTACTGTTTGGGGCGGGGTGTCTAAAAATAACATCTGTTGAGAGCTGTATATAGCCAGCAGGCACGGAAAACAAGGGAGCAAGGGGAAATTGGCTGCTTGTGTATTCTATCAGACCATGAGGGAATGTTAGTCAGAGAATTGTTGACTCTCCTATTCCCTGCCTGCTTCAGTTTTTCATGGCTGTGTACTAAAATGAAGGGGACTATATATTTAGCTGCTGTGATTCATACTCAGCAGATTGCGCGGGTACAGAGCGCCGCTTGCTTTTAGAGTCAAATACAGTAGCATTTGCATTTAGCTCTTCTCCAGAATCACTCAGATTGCCTTGCCATCGCTTGGCAGCATTCAGCTTTGTTAAGTGCACAACATTCTCAAAGGTGTACCTCACAGGGACACCTTTCATTCTTTTGTTTTTCTGCTTGGTTACAGCTTAATCACCAAGAAGACACATTCATGGCCACTATAAAGGATATCTGTGTTTCACTAACTGTTACAAGGATGTCCTTGCAAGAGATATTCCGTGTACAGCTATTTGTTGTTGACTAAAACTTTTACAGTCTTTTCATTTTTTTTAATTAACTGTGATTAAGAAGAGGAAGGTAACTTCAGAAGGAGCTGTATAACTTTTTATCTATTTAAAAAGGACAAATGGTCCATTCTTCCATCCATCCATCTTCTTAACCTCTTATCCAGTTCAGAGTAGTGGGCAGGCTGGACCCTCTCCCAGCTGTCGAAGACAAAACAATGCTCTCTAATTACTTATTTCCATATTTTCTTTTGTCCTCACCTAGCTTCATTTCTGAAATATGTCACACAGCAGGGGATTCATTACAGTTTTCATCACATGGACACAATAAACCATGAAGCCGCACAAAGGTGAACGCTAGAGCTGACACGGCTAGGAAAATCAACTTACATGTTCTCCCATATGTAGTGAATTGTGATGAATTTATTAGTGGCTGCCTCAGTGAGGACAGACTTCCTCTTACTGATACTTGCCCTCCTGCTCCGTGCAGTGTTGCGTAGCCATGAGACAGTGTCTGGGATGCAGTTGCTTTTTTTTTTTTTTTTCTTTCGCTAAGTTGCTCAGAGAGGCATGAGCTCTTGTGACTGTTTCCATTAGTGAGAGACAGCCTTTGTTTTTCCTGACACACAGCAGCTCCTTTCAGTGTCTGAGCCGGTCTCACAGCCTCCTCGCACAGCTGACCCGGTGTTATTATAATTCAGCCCATTAATGAGCCAAGTAAAATGTTCCTTATGGGAAACGAGAGCAGTAAAGAAAGCTGATGCTGCGGTAACTGTTGTTTTACTTGGTTGAACCACAAATTAGATAAATGGTGACCTTGGTTTACAGCTCTTTTAATTTTTTTCAGCTGTGTTCTTCAGCAAGGATGATTGTGAGTGATCTGTAATTGCGCTCATCATTTCTTCACACCTTTCCACCACTCCATCTCCCAGTGCGCCTGATTATCATGCTGTCCCGGTACATGATGGGCAGTGTCTCACTGTTTAGGCATTGACAGCAAAAACATGTTTTTCACTGAAGAACAAAATTCCAACACATCTCTAGATTCTGATGGATCACATGAAATACACTGGCTGTGAATTATGGACTTGAGAAGGAGGTTCCTTGTATTGAAGCAGAGCTTATATTGTGACAGCAGATGCTGCTGGTTTCCTGTGGAGTGGGATGAAACCAGAGCCTTTGTTATTGACGATGCCCTGGCGCTGTGCTCTGCTGCGTGCCTGGAGTGTGAATAAAATGCCCGTTTCTTGTGCCACCATCCAGGGTGAAGTTTAATTTTGGACCAATCACCAGCTCACCATGTGCCGACACCCCTGCAGCTGCTAATGGAAAGCTGCTATTCTCTCTCACCGCGTGTCTGTCTTGGTCCTCAGAGCTTTTTCATGGTCTCCCACTCCTCGCTTTCTCCAATATTTGGAAGTCTGAGGCATCTTCAGCATCACAGTGTGTTGTTAGCCCACTCAACTTGGACCAGCTAACAAAGCAGATCAACACCTCTGCTGTCTACTTACTGAGTCGTGTTATGGGTTGCAGTCTGCCACACTGCCATAACCGGCAATTAAACAGAGGCACAATGGATTATTCATTCATAACAGGAGAGCATGAAATCACAGTGATGACGGGTCTCTTCTAAACAGCAACACAAACCCCATCATCCGCAATCAGCAGCTCCAGTTTGTATTTTCCTACTGAAAGCAATCATCCTGCAAAGGTTTTCATTTAGATAGAGGATAATTGATTTGGCACATGCTCGCAGTTTGGGCAGTCAGTTTGTTTTGATCAACACAACTCGTTATCCGAGATTTTCAAAGTGCTACAGGTTATCGTGTATAGGAGTCTTGCTGGACTGAGTAGATTAAATCAGATCTTGTACTATTTCTGAGACAGTGGCTTTTATATTGAATGAATTGCTTTCATTGTTGATTGTCTAAAAATTCCCTAATTTAAATTTACACTGTGTAAAATTTTCACCGCTAGATGTCAGTAGATTTAAGATTGCCATCAGCTGAGTTTTGTTTTCTTACCCCTCCCAATTCACATGCATAATCCTTGCTACGGTGGCCGCTATAGGACAAAGATGTTTTAGTCAGCCACGAGAGATCAAAAACATTAAAATTACACTGATCCGCATAACGATCGCAGCTGGCCGGCGTGTTTCTACAACTGTTTGTGTAAAAAATACATTTTTGTACACACTATATTTTAACATATTTGAAAATATCAACACTTAACAATAAATCAGGAAATAAACGCCCCAGAGTTTTCCCTATTGTGTAAGGTTGCTAGTCCACTGTTTACCTCAGCTGTCAGTCCCGGGCGAGAAGCGTCCACCTTTATTTAAGCTCCTCTCCGATGACAGCGATGCCGAGGTGATTTGTTGAGGCTATGCTCAGCTGTTCTGTCAGTAAGTGCTGATGTTTTTGCTGCTGTTAGCCGCTGATAGCTGCTGTGAGCCAGCGTTTGTGAAACTGTCTTGAAATGGATGTAACACTGTTGGGCTCTGAGGCTCAGTGAATACGCTCTTATATGATGTGAGAGTATAATCAAACTGTTTATCAGAAGCAAAGTGTGATTTTAGGACACTTGAGCCTAACATTATACCAGCCTTAGCTGGTAATGTTAGCTTATAACCAACTGTTGTTGTTGTTTTTTAGCTAGTTTGTCAGCTGTCCGGAGATGGGAGGGTCACATGTCTAATCTGTTGACAAAAAGTAACTGCGACAATATCAGGAATAAATAAGAATCTTTATGCACATTTTTGTGTGTTAGTATTGACTTCAGTTCAGGAAATGAGGCTTGAGAAGGAAGAGGATTGCATTTTATTCAGATGCTGGTGGCGTTGTCGCTTCCCTTCATGTTTGCGCTTCATTAGTGTAGGGGACCGTGTAGGTATGATGATCCTTCATATCTTGAGTCTGAAGGTGCAGGCATGAATTTAAATCCCTCTCCATGGCACATGAACGTTATGACATGTCTTCTCCTCCGTTTTTGGCGTACTACGTATGTGGCAGTTCTCTAGCCATTCCATGTATATTTATGGATACAGTATCTTTTTTTCTATTAAATAACCTAAAAGAAATTACTGACTGCACCTTTAAATATGATGTCTGAGCCAAAAGAAACACACTCTACCACAGTGATTCCCATTAACATCCTTTAACTGAAGAATTTATAATGAGGGGTCACATGATGGTCACTGGGACAGGAATTGATAAAATGTTCAATTATTCTACGCCTTTTGGACAATTTTCGTACAAAACACAGTGTAAGTTTCAGAGATGGATGGATGGATTACCATCGATCAGTGCACTTGGAGTTACAGTAATAGAAAAAAAAAGTTTCCAGAGCTTGCTTCGGAACAATAGTATTTTCAAGTTTATTCATGATAGTTCTCTTTACATCCTTGTATACATTGCAGACATGAACTCCTCACAGCTTATAGTTTTAATAGTAGACCTGCCATGATGTATGGATTAGAGACGAGGGCACTAACAGAAAGACAGGACCTGAAAGAATAGGACCAGAAATGAGTATATGAGAGGGACAGCTCAGGTCGAGTGGTTTGGAGACAGCGTTAGAGAGGGAAGGCAGAGATGGTTTGGACATGTGCAGTCTGATTATGGCATATGTGTACATTTTCATAAATGTAAGCCACAGTATTGTTGCCATACACCTGAAGCAGCTCTGATTTCCCCTCCCCTCTCACTCACTGCCAGGCACTCCTAAGCCCCAGAAATAGCAGCACTGGTGTATGACTCATGTTTTGAGCTATCTCAGATGCCTGATGAGAAAGGCACGAATAACGGGACTCATTAGTCATGTGCGGCACCTATGAAACAAAGACTTAAGAGAGAGGTATCTGAGGGCACTCGGTCAACATATGTCATAAATATAGAAACATCATAAATATTTCACTTAAATTCAGTAACCTCCTCCAATCATCTCTTTTCTTGGCTCACACCCTACATCTTGAATGAATAAAACCTTATGTAGTATTCCTGAAGCTCACTGGCCCATGCTCCTTGTTCAAGTCAAAGAACAATGTTGGCCTCGTTTCAACATCTTCTTCACTCCCAAGAGTCTCCGTCTTTCATCTCCATCCTATCTTTTGTCTTTCATCTACTGGTTTTCAGTATTCCATCCACCCTCTTGCTCTATGTCTTCGTTCTTCAGTCTTATCCCGCCCCTCAGCTTCTCCAGTTGTCTAATTCCACCTTCTCCTGTCCCCATTAACCTTTAACCTTCTGCACCCCTTAGCCTTCCCAGCTTTCCCAAATCATACATTTTTCATATTCTCTGACTAAAACCCCAGTTGCCAGAAGTGCCCTCCTCCTATTCTCAACCATCTAGCTTTAATTGTATTCCTTTACATACCTGCCAGGTCCTTCCAGGAAAGGTAGACAAGCTGTAGCTGTCATTTTTTAAATCCCCCCCAAACGCTACACCTCTTCTTCTTCAGCTGTCATTATTCCATGCAACATCCTTCCATTACTCAACCAACACAGCACTGAACCCTCCCTTCTCCTCCTTCCACACTCCAGTTCAGCCTCCTTTTTATTTTTTCTTCCATCTCCAGCTTTAGCACGCCCCTCTTCCCATCTGAATCCACCTCCTTCTCCTCCTCTTGGGCTCGCAATCAGAGCGGCGGTGCCCTGATGGAGGTCATCCTGGTCTCTGTCTGCTGTGAGAGGCAACAGGGGGAGGAGGGCAAGGTTTTCAGCGGCTGTCATTGCGCTGCATGGTGGGCTAGGAGGAGAAGGGAGAGACAGAGAGAGGGGAGGGAGAGCAAGGAGAGGACAGTGTGATAGAGAGAGAGGAAGAGCAGGCGGGTAGAAGCAGAGCAAGAACGAGAGAGAGAGAAAGTGGTCCGGGCGCTCACAGCTCACATTGCTGGCTGGCTGGCTGGCTCACTCACTGTTGACGAATGAGCTGTCTACCCACGGGGCTGGGAAACGGCAGCTTGTGACAAGCTGGGGAGAGAGGAACATGAATGTAATGCGTACCTTGCCTCGTTTGCTTTCAGACACTGGCCAGAAGAAGACTCCAGAAAAGAAGGATGGGAGGCGCATGTCGTTCCAGAGACCCAAAGGGACCATCGAATATTCTGTGAGTAACACACTAGCAACTCTCCGCTCTTTCCGTATGAATGTCGTTACGTGTTTTTGATGCCTTTCTGCTCCGCTCCTCTGCTGCTGCTGATACTGCTGCTGCTTCAGTGCGTGTCTCCTGCTTGGTGGATTCTGTCGCTCTGACTGTCTCCAGCAGTATTCAAGCCGTAGTGGTTGTTGTGTTTGTGTGTTGTGAAGGCACCGTGTCTGACCATGCTTGGTGGCTCATTAGTGAGGGGGAGAAGCATTTTGTGGATTTTCCCAGTCTAGCACGTGTATCTCATCTTCAAACTGTTTACATAAAGAGGGCAGAGTGTGTGTGTGTGTGTGTGTGTGTGTGTATATAGTATGCATAATGTGTGTAAACAGACATGCAGGGTAGCTGATAGAAATCTCATGGAAACAGTGTATCCTCTGTTAAAGACTCCCTGTACGGCAGCACAACCCTCAGCTCCATTTTGCATGTTGATGTATAGAAAGGAGAGGGGAATTGGAGCAGCTCTGTTCTTTCCTTCAGCTGAACTAGAGCAGGACAGGCAGGCAGGAGTGCTGGCAGGATGTGCATTTGTTTTTCCACATGTTCTGTGTGCTGCGAATCTGCGAGCATTCCACCACAGCGCTCGCTGTGCTCACGAATGACCTTCCAACTGCGTTGTCATTTCTATTGATTTAGCTGTTGTGTAGGAGAAGGAGGGGTGGTGAGGCAATATGGGGAGAGGGAAAGAGGACTCTGGTTCCCTGGCATGAACTGAAAATGGAACTCTGTGTGCTTTGCCTTGTTGTGTTCTTCAAATGACCCTCAAATCCAGCTGCAGTCAGGCTGCCTTTCCTCGCCTTTCTCTTCGTGGCAATGTTGAGGAGTGGGATTGCTGTGGCTGAGCTCCGGCCGTCTGCCTGTCTGCTGAGGAGTGAGGAGGAGATGAAGAGAGGAAGGAAAGGGGGAATGGAAGCTAGGGAGGGACTGTAACTGTCATTCCTCTACCCATCCCTTTTCCTAACCCCACTTTTTTTTGTTCCCATCAATGTTGGAAAGCTTCTTGCTTCAGGGGCTACTGCAGGCACCCACAATCCCAGCTCCAACACCACCTTATCACCACCACCTCCACAGCTACTGCTTAGCCTAACCTGTCAGTCATCTGAGACCTGCTGGTTGACAAGGGCCTTGTTTACCTTACTGGGGCTTGAACAGGCTTAACGGTTACGGTGACAGGATATTTGTCAGAGCCAAAGTATTGTGTCATGACCCCCTCATACTGTATGAGCACAGAGGCCACAAAGTCAGCAAGAGGGACAGACATGCTGGCGTTCAAGGAAAATAGGGAGACATTTAAAGGATTTATATCTCAATCAAAGGCTACCCACCCTCTAAATTACTGCTGGGCTGATGGATGGATTGAGCACTCTTCCTATGACTAGATCCTGTAGTTTCATAGCGAGTGGCAGCCTAAAATGTTCACGGTGAATATAACCAAATCTCCCTGACACTGCGAGAGACACATGGCTGCCAGTGTCCCAGTGATTGAGAAAAAGCTTTATCTTAAACTCATCTCCCACACTGGGGGGAGGGGCGGCAATGTTTCCTTATTTCGCTCTCCATCAGATAAGTCTATAATCTATCGCGCAGCACCCTGGAAAAAGAAGGGCTTCCTCTTATGCCACCTTATCAATACAATCTTCGTCCCTCCACTCTTTACCTCACATCTGGGCTTCTTTCTGTCCCCCCTTTTTTTTTTTTTTAGTATTGAGAAATCACCTGTGCAGCTGCAACCCATCTGCCTAGACACTGATAACGCCAGTTCATTCAGCCAAGTCCAGCTATTGGCTGACCCACAACCAATTAAAAAAGTGTTTGAAGTCTCTGGAAACAACAGAGATGGATGAGGAGACAGAAAGATACAGACAGAGAGAGACAAAGAGTAGCACAGAGGTGAGCAAACGGCAGAGTGGGGACTGTCTTTCACTGAAAGTCAAACGAAATGAAGGACTGAAAAAGTGCAGGCCACATGTGCTTATCTCCTCCCACACTAGCTTTATTCCACCATGGACATAGATGCTCCAGTTGGATTGCTATTTTGGATTTTTCCTCGAAGACCCATCAGGTGTCCTGACTTGCTCATGGCCTCTTTTATTGCATACTCAGTTTTACTTTTGTTGCCTTGACCATCATTTCTATTTGATATGACAGCTTTGTAAAGTAAACTCTCATTTATTCTGGAAGCATATGTAAAAAGACGTCAGACAGGGCCAAGTCCTAGTGCAAGTTTAGGCACATGATTTTGAGGGGAAAGTGCACTGAGTGTGTTAAGTAGTAATCACTGAGTACTCTGGGATGCTTCCTGCAATGCTTGGTCTCCATTTATGCCTCTCATGTTTTATTTCATATTTTATAGAGTCAGACTGTTTGACTGGGGGCACTAGTCCAAAATGAAGCGGGGCCTATGGAGTGTTTGCCCCAAAATTTAACATTCACTGGATGAAAAAAGTTAAACGAGAGTACAACCTGGAAAGACTGCTGGTCAGTCAGAGTACCTAGAGAAAACCCACACAGGCACGGGGAGAACATGCAAAGTCTGTTCAAAAAGGCCCCGGCCAAGCACAGCATTCAAACCCAAACAGTGCTAACAGCTTAAACTTCCTTTGGTAAAGTAATTTTTTTCAGGTATTTAATTTTTGAAAAATACCCTAAGGAAGAGTTAGGTTTTTGAGATCCTTGCACCATCTTGATTCTGTACATCAAATGAGCATTAGCAGAAATGTTATAGCATTAGTCAGCTGATAGCAGTCACCTTTTACCACCACAACCAGCTGGAACACAGCTCCTGATACACACCTCTAAGTTTTTGTTTTGATTCAACTGTACGACTAACACCTAATGAAATCACTATTTGGAAATGGATACCATCAGGGGTGAGTGCCATAACCAGTCAGCATACATTAGCAGAAAAAAATGATCTTCTCTGGTACAAAATCTAAATGATTTCTGACACATGATCAGTATTATAGCTGCCAAAACCTAAATGGTAGTTGGACTTTTTGTCCAGAGGCAGGTGTAAACAACATTGTAAGCGCCGTAGCTCCATTTATACCTGATTATGATTTCGGTATTCGGGCATCAGTAGGAAGTGAACAGATTCTGATGACTTAAGCAATCAGCTAAGCAGGCAGCGGTGCCAAACACATTCTGGGTGCTCTAGTATTTATTTTTGTTAAAACTGGATGCTTGTCTTGAATATTAGGCAAGACGTGAGAAGCTTAAGCTGGGGCTGCACCTACAATTACTATTGTCAGCTCCAGTAGATAAAACCAGGAAGTTTGTCTGGAAACTGCAGCACATGTTTACTAACAACAGTTCCAAAAACATTTGACTAACCTGATGAGTTTGTTTAACATGTCTCTTACTGGCATGCCCTTGTGGCATAGATTCATAAGCTACTTTTCCTGTTATTGAAATATCTTGTTATTTTCCAATTACCTGCCTGTTGCAGCAAAGCCTAACATTATACCAACTAAGGCTGGTATAATGTTAGCTTATAACCAACTGTTGTTGTTGTTGTTGTTGTTGTTTAGCTAGCTTGTCAGCTGTCCGGAGATGGGAGGGTCACAGGTCTAATCTGTTGACAAAAAGGAACTGCGACAATATCGGGAATAAATAAGCATCTTTATGCACATTTTTGTGTGTTAGTCCTGACTTCAGTTCAGGAGATGAGGTTTGAGGAGGAAGAGGATTACATTTTATCCAGATGCTGGTGGCATTGTCGCTTCCCTTCGTGTTTGCGCTTCTTTAGCGTAGGGGACTGTGTAGGTATGATCCTTCATATCATGAATTTAAATCCCTCTCCATGGCACATGAACGCCTGTGACATGTCTTCTCCTCCGCTTTTGGCGTACTACATATGTGGCAATTCTCTAGCCATTCCATGTATATTTATGCATACAATATCCTTTTTTCTATTAAATAATCTAAAAAAAATTACTAGCTAAATATGATCTCTGAGCCAACAGAAACACACTCTACCACAGTGATTCCCATTAACGTCCTTCAACTGAAGAATTTATAATGGGGGGTCACATGCTGGTATAGTATTTATACTACATGATGATAGTGTTTATTTTCCAATTACCTGCCTGTTGCAGCAAACAAAGGCAAATATGCCTTATAAAATTACCCTCCAATTGTCTTTCTTAGACCTCTTTCAGCATCTGTGATTTCAGGAATTAACTCTGGTGGGTTCAGTCATATCATAACCAATGTCCAAAACAACAAAGTTTGCATCTAGAAGCTGAATTGGAATTATTTTTTCATGTTGAGTCATGTTTAGTCCATTTTTGGACTGAACTTCCCTACCCACTCTCCCTCTTTATTGAAGTGCTCTCAGCAGAACTGGCTCAGCAGAGCTTTCATTATATTTTGTATAGTGACACTAGAGAGCAGTTTGGAGGGGAAGGGCTGTCTGGATACCAGATTTGTAAAAAAAAAAGAAAAAAGAAAGTTGTCAGAATTCAGAATTCAGGCCAGCATGAACAGTCAGATGTAAAAACTGTATGTGATCTAGATGGTTGTAGAAAAGTTGGGATCATATGATTCAGTTATTTGAAATAATACTTATATTTAGTTTTACAGCATGTATTGCTGGGTAGTGGTTTGAGTCTGTAGGGCCCTATTAATGACAGGGTCACTCAGTTAGTCATTTTGTAAGTCAGTTATTCAATTATTTTGGTCCCAGTAGATGGACTGTCAGAATGGCCAGACAGTGAACCCAAATTTTTGTACATGGTGCCCAGAGGATTAATAACAGTAACTTTGGTGTTCTCAAAATGATTGCTCAGCACCATTGACAACAATTGTGGTTTTCTGTGAAATGTCTGAACTGTTGGATGTCATGATGCACCTGATCTTCCCTCAGGATCTGTTCTACTAACTTTGGCAATCTGTCGTGTAAACCAGACTCTTGGTCTTAGCTCTGGGAATATTTTTAATTTAGCAGAAGAGAACAGCTCTTAGATGTTAAGTGTTGTTTAAACACGGGCGTCCATAAAGGGATTTCCTCACTAAGTCTAAAAATACTCACCGAAAATCTTGTAAGTCTTCTTTGTAAGTCCTGTATTCTACTTTGTGTTATCATCGTGGGATGCAGGTATGTCACGACCTATATGTTTGGAGGGTGAAGGCTTGTAATGATGGAGACCGTGGTCACTGCGTATCACCAGTCTACAGGTTTAATGGGTCACTCCTGGGCTCAGAGGAAGCGCTGTGTGCACTGGACAACTTGAGGGACATTAGATGAGTCATACACAGAGTGTCAGGTGTGTGTTTGTGCCATGCATGCCTACACAGAGACACGCACGCGCACACACATTAGCGGTAATCTTAACACCACGTCCTCCTGACAATTAGTCATTTTGATTCCATTATTCACTGCTGGGTAGGAGAGGGGATCCCACTGTTTGAGCTCTTTCAGCAGCTCCCTGTCTGAGAGCAGGAGAATAAGTCAACAGATGATGGAGGAACGATTAAACTGAAGGGGTGTGCGGAGGGGGGCTTTAAAAGGGGTGGAGGACGGGATAGTGGGGAATGCATGTGGAGAAGATGGGGACTGATGGATAGGTAGCTGGGTGGATAAAAGGGGAGACTGATTCATGGCCTAGATCAAAGCATTGTTATTGCACATGGTCAACCTACATGATGGACTCTGTGTTTTTTGATTTAAGTTCAATCGTCCTCATTTCCAGCTCCATATTTTCATTGTTTGACCTCACTAGAGTAACCGTGTATGATTTACACTTCCTTATTTTTCTCACACTGGGTCTTTAGTGCAGCCCTTGGCTTCATCCTCTGTTCCAAATAAGCTGTTTTAGCAGTTCCTTGCTTAAATTTGGTTTAGAGGGAAGGTGGAAGTAAAGGATTTAAGGCCACCTTCTCTCTAAACCAAATTTCTTTGGATTGGCTGTCCTTCACAAACAGAAAATTTGAATTGCGGGTGGGTGGGGCTTCTGTTCTCACGGCCATGACCACGTTAAGGCTATTCCCTCTGACATCATACAGATCCAAGAGTATAAAACCTATCTCAAACAGAGTGTTGAGAGCAGTCTGAGTCCCGTGCTTTTGGCTCACAGGGATTACTTGTGCATGCACTGACCTCATTACTTAAAGCTTTGCCCATGTTTTATATGAGCGTTCACCCTTATAACATTAAATGGTAAATGGACTGGTACTTATAAAGCACAGCCATCTCCAGATCCTCCAACTAAATGTACTTTTCTAATCTTACTGGGCACTCAAAATGCTTTTATACTGCAAGCTACATTCACACACAGATGCATCAAGGACACTTTGACATAGAGAATGAGGGAGCCAGGGATGAAACAACTGCCTCTCCAAATGGTAGATGACTCAGTCTACATCCTGAGCATAGCTGCCCCAGTAAATGTATGACAGACAATAAGAAAAATCATAATTGGTCCACTTCAATAAATGGGAAAAGTAGAATGATAAGACATAGAGCAAGAGTGTGTCATTGCTAAAATACTCTTTTAAATAAAAAAGAAATACCACAACCTGCCTGCACCCCATAAAACCAATGGCGGGATCAATGCTTTCAGCAGGCTTATTATTTTACTTTATGAGCTGTGATGACATTTCTTGTGGTAGTTGTCGAACGATATGAGTCAAAACCACAGGCCACCACACTGTGCATGTCTTCATATAAGCAGAGTGCAATTGTGAAGTCAACAGTTGGTACTGTTGCCTCACAGCAGAAGGGTCCTGAGTTTGAACCCAGGAGGGCCCTTCTGTTTAGCGTTTGCGTGTTCTCCCTGTGTCTCTTGGTTTTCCCTGGTATCTCTGGCATTTCCTGCCATCTGATGTACATGGTAAATTCTGCCCAGTACACACTTGCAGCAGAGATTCTTAACCTGCAGACTTTTTCTTCCTGGTTAAATCAAGGTTAAAGAAAAAAAAAAACCTGCATTTACTGTGCTGAGCTGGTCTTAATGGTATTTTTTTATTCGACTTATTTTATACTTGAGAGTACTTTTTCTTTTTTGAATAGCTTGTTGCTCAGTTGAACACCATTGAATGTTTTCATTTTTGAATGAATAAATAAATAAATGAATAAGATATAAAAACTTCTTAATTGCTCTTTTCTTCATTCACTTTTAGCTCATCTGGCTGAATGACGTTTTTACGTTTTCCCAAAGAGTCACTACTCCGAGAGAATTCGTCAGATTTAGTCAAACTCGCACATAATGGCTCTTCACCTAAATTGCGCTCAAGGTCAAGGTCACATTTGTTTTACGAGCAATAAGCAGGCCGTTTTGATGGCTTGTGAGTCAAATGAGCCAGTACGTCATTGATATTCCTTTTTTTCTTGTACTGAAAACATATTTTATCATGACTCCAAAACTGTGGCACATACCAAGCCAACTTTTGTCCGTTACATCCTGTTACATTCCCCTAAAAAGACCGGGAGATGTGGGAAAGTAACAGAAAGGGTCTAGGTCAAAACAAAAGAAACATGGAGGAAAAATTATTGAAGGGTTTTTTTTTATTAATATTTAAACTGAAAGAGATGGACAAACTACTGTCACCTTTAAAAGAAAGGAAACATAACAAAACCCAGAGGTTAGCTACCTAACAAAGTTTAAAAGACTAAATCCCACCAAAAAACACCCTCATCTCCACAAAGCAGCCACAACACGTAGCTCACAAGCTGCATCACAAAGGCTCTCTGGTACTGTCTAGACTGACTAAGTCTATGTGAACTTATTTAATTATCTCCAAAGATGACTTAAATATTTGTTAATGGCCATGTACATTCAGAACTTGTAATTTCACCTGCATGAGTTCAACATTTCTGGATTTTTTTTTTTGTGTGTGTGTAATTAAAATTATTTCAGTTAATTATAAGGTACCTCTATGTTAGTCTAAGTGTTTAGATTATTTTGTTTGACTCACCAGTTATACAGCTCTCTCAGCATTTGCTGTCCCCACCACAAATGAATTACCGATGGGCCCATTTGACTTCATTCTAGATGATCCTGACTCAAACACAGCCTCCACTTTGGTTGTTCCGTTGTCACAGTGAGCCTCTTTCTGCTTTAGCTGTGTGTCGTATGTGTTGGTGAGTCACTGAATAGACCATCAAAGGCCGAAGCAGCAGGAAGAATCAATGAGACGGCAAACTTGGCTCTGTGTCACCCCAAAACAAACAGAATAATGTGACTGTCTCACATGTGACTTGCCGCCGCTCCACATCGAGGCCTGCAAAAACAATCAGCAAGGTTGTAGCTGCGCACAGTGCACATACCATTAGGGTAGTAACGACAAAGTCACCATGGCAACTGTCATGCTAAAGCTGAGCTGCATTCTTCATAATAAATTGAGGAGCAATAGCTGCTCTGACGTTGCATTATGGGTGATTAAACCGTACGCGTGGAGTTTTATTTTCAGTTTGATGGCGTCACAGTCGATTCTTTTTACCCTTGTTCCCCCGCTTTAATTTGTTCTGTTCATTCGAAATTTAAAGCGTACAGAAACAAGTTCTGCCTGCAAGTGTGCATCAGCCAGGACCCGTGAATGTCTACAATTAAACAGCTTCTGCTTATAGTGCTGTGATTACATCTTATTTCCCTTGTTGACCTTTAGCAGTAGCACTCGCAGATTTGCTCTCATGTTCCTTACTTAATGTTACATGGCAGCAGACGGTTTAATGGGGCTGTTTGTCTTTAGCCGGCCAAGTGACTGCGCTTGTTGAATCTGTTAATTCTGTCCTGCTCAACAAGGTGACCGGTAGTTGGATGTCAGTCACTCTCGAGATGGCTTCTGTGGCCTTCCTCTACCCTTCTCCTCAAAAGGAGGGATGTCACCTTAAGCGGAGGAAGCTTAATTATTCATCCGCAGTTTGAGATGAATAATAGGTATTATTGATCCAGGGGATGAGGGGATTCACCTGTCTTAAGTGGCCATGAACCTGCTGGTGATTACTCTCTCTTTTCTTCTTCTCTCCCTCTCTCACCCTGCTGTCAATGTGTCAATAGCAGGTCTTTATCAGTGGGTCACATTTGCCTGTCCCCTGTCCTGTTCCACTTAATTGAGTTACAGATAGCTTCTCTTACAGTACAATCAATAGCTGAGTCTTTGAGGTTTGGTCAAATCAGATGTGCGTGTCTCATTTTAGTGGTGTGTGATGCTAGCTGTGCTGCTGATATTACTGGCATCTTGGAATAAAGTGATTAATTAGGCGTAAAAGACAAACTTGAATCATACTATTATAACACCACATTCAGTGCCAAGATCAGCCCACCATCTGGCTTTGCCGGTGTTTACTTCATTGAACACCAGATATTTATACTCGTATTGATCGGCAGCAATTTGATACAAAAGCCAACAGCTGTCATAGGTTAGAGTAAGCTTTGAAATATCTATTTGTGGAGCAAAATGCAGAGGTTGTTTTCACTGTAAGCCAAACATGTGACCTTATGCTGCAGAATGGTTAAGAAAACCTTTGAAAAAAGGGAGCTTTAAGAAGCTGCAGATGTCCTATAGGTTGGCTTTGTGCTGGGCAACAGAGCAGCTATAAAGCTATAAATAAATATTTCATGGAAGAGATGGCAAATAGCACCTAGGGAGAATCAATGCTCTCTGCTGAAGCCACCTGGATGTACTGCTCTGACTCTGTATGAGCCCTGCTGATTATTAACTGTTCACCTTCCAAACTACAATGCACAGAGAAGCTCCCCTTCCTCCCGATGGTGGACAAATACCAAGGACACATCACACACGTCGGAAGCACTAAACAGAGGGTTGTAAATACTTCTAGGATGGGATGATTCATGATTAGTTATGATATATCACAGTAGTAATTTCTAATGTCGAGGGCACGCTGACATGACCAGATTATCCTGCTTTTCATGGCCGTGTTGTAAATACAAGTACGAGTATTTAAGTATGTATTTGTGGATGCCATTGTCTTCTCACAGAGACTTTGCCATCATGGATCTGATCTTCTTGATCTGGAGCTCCCGTCCTCCCTGTGACAAGATATTTATCAAGCTGACATGCTGCTGTTGTGTGAATGAACAGTAGGACTCTCTCTGCAGAGCCAATGAGATGACAAATCATGTTGATCCTCACTACTGTCATAAGGTGTCCAAGAGCAGTTGTTAATCACAGAGCTGTGTGGAGGAGTTTTAGCCCTACCCGTCACCACAGCCCCCATATGTCTTCCTTGTGGTTCCCCTTTCAGTGGTTTCTCTTCTGCACTGAGATAAAAAGCAAGGAGGTGCTTCATAGTGCTTTCATTCAGTTTGCTAAAACTACCAACAAGTGTGGGATTTGTTGGATATGACAACGCCTGTAGTTGGTGGTGTAACAGCAAAAGTAGTTTAACTAAGGGTCTCAGGAGTCTCGGGGCAGCAAAACAAACTTTTAATTTCAATGAGTAGTAGGGCTACTGCAGTAGTATTATTTGTTCGGTTTGCATTAGTTAGAGATAATTTATCTGAAGTTCATGAACAAGACCAAACCACTAACACTCCCCTTCCAGTCCAGATCTGTAAGTGCTTGTTTGCCCCGCAGATCCACTTCTTCACATTCCTGCACCACACCCTCCCTCCGTTTTTCCTCTTTCTAACTCCATCTGGCCTGACTCGTTGCTTCGTTATCAGTAAACATTTCTCATTTGCATTTGGGGGTCCTTGCTAGTGAACAGTTACTTTATGGATAACCGCTATACACAGACCTTTCATAAATATATAAAATTTGTCAGTAAGGGTCATTATTTTTGGTGTTGGAAACTTTCTGGTTTCTGTTCTTGGTCATTGTACCCCATGTGTTATTGCCCAACTGCCCAATTGAGCAGGCTATGCAGGTAAGCAGTCGGTAAGAGGGTTGGGTGCTAACCATTACGTCACTGTGCCACCCAGTGCAGTGGACAAATTAATGAGCTTCATTATCCTATTTGACCAGTGGGTAGAAATGAACTCTTAGCCTGGAAATCTGCTGGCTATGCTGGTAGCCCTTAGGAAATTATCTGTTACCTCCAGAGGCTAAGTCAGCAGAGCCAATAGCCGATGGGTTCCCATATTGCTCAAGACGGCTTTTTGTTGTTGTTGCTATTTGTTTTTTTCCCTCTGAATCACCGCATCCAACCAGTTCATAATACGACAAATATGTAAGTATTTCAATGCCAAAATGTTGTTTTTGCAGGCAGTTCTTGAAAAGTCTGTAAAGGCTGTTTACATGCAGTGACACAGTTTCTGTAAGATGTGCATTTGATTAATTGGATACTGTTTAAAAAAAAAATATAACTGTGAACACATACTTGTTTTTCAGTAGTTGGTAAATACTGTGGGGCACTAGTGGAAAAACTGAAATGATTCTTTTTTTGTGTGTGTTTGTGACCTTGACAGTATTTCTGTCCACAATGTGCCCGTTCATCAGCTCATCACTTTGCTCCGTTTGATACCTTGGAGAAATGTGGCTGTCTGTGAGTTTGATGGCGCTTGTTCCTGTATTCGCTGCCTGTTTGCTGTGCAGCTTCCATTTATCTTAATCTCAACTTTGATTGAATCATTGAATTAAATCTGGCCTGATGAACAAGCAGTGAAAATCTAAAGGTAACAAATAGCATTTTGAAATATGAAGGATGCTTTCTAATTCGATTTGTTTCTTAGAAAATGAACAAATTAACATTTAATAAAGCTGGATGATTGAATCAGCTCAGCAGACTGCCGTATTGTTGTCTCCTTTTTGACCCTTCAAGGAGATCTTTCTCTGGAACAGGGCAGAAATAGAGATCTGGATACACAGTTGGATGCAAAGATACACTTTTGGATACATGTTTCAAGTGTGCAACATTGTACCGTTTTTTGCATATTTCCTCACTAAAGTTGGTGGGGAAAAAAAAGAATTTAATTAGTGTGTCTGTCTTGTTTATGGAGACTAAAGGCGCTCTGCAGGTAAAGCTTTCCATCATCTGTGGTGTATTTCTGCTTACAGTGAAAGCTGTTACCATACTGCACAATGCATTTGCAACGCTGTTTTGTTGGGCTCCACGCATTGCTGAGTAAGGGGGACTGTTTCCCAGCAGTGTGACTGACCTTTGCTCTTATTAGTTTGTTCCCCCAGAGGGTAGGACATCCAAATCCTAAAGTCTGCTTTAGCACTCGGCACACACTCTGTCAGCCCAGATTAGTCTAACCCTAGCTAATTCGGTCTTCACACCACAGCCCTCATTAGGACAGGACGATCAATAACAGTGATTCAGTAGTTAATTTATCAGCTTCTGAGATTTCTGACACTTTTCAGAAAGGTTTTTGGTTTTGACCCCTGTCAGGCTCTATGTTCTTGAGCTTCCAGATACTCTCACTTGCACGCTTTTAATTGCTCAGTAGTGGAAGATGTTGCCACCAGTAAGTGACCAGTATCACAAGGCACATCAGCTCCAAAAGCTAATGAGCTGTGCTATGGAGCCCAAACAAGTGACCCAGCAGTATCACTGTCACTGTACTTCTATGCTAATTAGCCTTTTGCTAGTCAGCGCTGCTGGATTTCTGCCATCATTAGCTACTTTTGTTAGATGACTTTATTGTTACTTACTCTAACAGGGTCTTCCCAGAGACAGCGGAAGCCCGATTTATCAGTGGCTTCTTCTTGGGTGGGTAATGGGATGACTACATCGTCAGTTCAGTGTTTTTACTGACACAATTTAGAAATTTTTAACCAGTTAAAATAAAGTAGTTTTATTAAAGCATTGTGCTGATTAAATTGATTAGTGTTAGATCAAAATGCAGCACAAAGGTAACATGTCCAGAGTTGTTCCGGGCTCAAAATGGGATGGGGTGACTATGAGAGTAAGCGTGATTCATGCATGTATCATCAGACAAAGAATCTGTATTACCTTAATTAGCAGAAGTCAGAGTGTTTTCCTTTTCTTTTTGGCCAGCTGATAAACAGAGTAAACCTAACTTAGAACAAAAACTTGTTTGATCATGTTTTTGAAGGAAGGAAGGTCAAAAACCTTTTGATGGGTGACAAAATTTTCTGTATGCAGTGAAACTCATGATGTCTCCAGAGGCCTTTACAGAATCTACAGCAGATTTCACTTAAATTCAGACACTGTTCCCATCAGCTGAGGAGCTGCACATGATGACGATTGCTTATCGTACCCATGTTCTGTTGGGGTGTGACAAAATATCAATATTCTAATAGACTGTATTGCTTCCTCTTGTCATACTTTTATGTAATACACTGGTGCCAAATACCAGTATTTGCATCAACACATGAAGCCACTTGCCAGTTTTAGGTATCATGGCTCTCCTTGGTGGCACTGATCAAAGAGTGAAGTGAACCAGCTTCCAGTGAAGAAGAAGAAACTCACAGGTGGAAAATGACAGAAAGGTGGGGAAAAGGTAACCAGAAAGCCACCAAACTGAATAACTACATTACAAAACTGGAATAATAATACAAAAATCCACACTCACTGACACCACAATGCAGTGAATAAATAGATAACTTATGCTCTTTGCCATTATTATTACAATTTTTTCCCCCTTAAGTTGCAAAGATGTGTGGCGTATTGTAGGTTAGGGTTAGGATTGTCTCTCAGGTTATCAGGTATCACCGTTACTGTGCATGTTAATCTGTTATTCCCACTGTTGTCTCCTACCCGTCCCCAGAGCTCATCTCCAAGTCCCAAGTTTGTAAAGATGCAGAGGCTAACAGACCAAGGATCAAGCTTTCAGTGCTTGTTCTAACAGCGCTTGATTTACTGTGTTCTTCTTTCTAAATCAAGTGTGTTTTACGTATTTGACTTATGAATTCCTCCCAGCTCATGTACATTTAATCTCTCGATTTGTGAATTTGCTGAAGAGTGTAGTGTTATTGTTTCATGAAATGCTGCCTGACACCCATGCAGTGCAAAGAAAGATGCAATAGTTTCTTCACACTGACTAGCAGGTGTTTTGGGAGCTTTAGCTGGTGCTGTGAAAAAAGAAAATCTCCTGTTTTCTAATAGCTCCTGAAGTTGTGTATTCTCTGCTTCTTCCCCTCAATGTTGTGTGTTTCTTCAGACATGATCCTGAGCATGTCATGTGTGACTGCCTCACTCGCAGTGGTTCTGTGTTACTAATGTTCCAGCTTGTCTGTCTTGGTTCCCGTGTTCAGCTTCGTGTGTGTGTGTGTGGGTGTGTGTGTGTGTGTGTGTGTGTGTGTGTGTGTGTGTGTGTGTGTGTGTGTGTGTGCGTGTGTGTGTGTCTGCTTCCGCCTGCCTGCCTTTCTGTCTGTCTGTGCAGGAACTTCTTCCTGAAAACGCTCTGTCGTGTGAAGAAGAAACTTGTCATTCCTCTGTGCTTTTCCTGGAATGTTTCCATAGATAAGAACAAGAGCAACTGAGGCAGTCCCATGACTGCTGCACTAAAACACACAGTGTCATTATCCTGTCCTAATTATGCACAGTTCAGAGTCAGCCTTGCCTGTCTGGTGTTCAGGGGTTCTCTCCCCCGAGCTCACTATTTTTTTTTTTCCACCGCATTTCTTTCACATGCAGGCTCTTTCTGACATGGTTGTCATCCTTATTTGGAAGCCAGAAACTCCCAGTGGGCATGTTAGATGCTTAACTAGTTCAGACTCTTAGAGCACATCTTTCTTGTGTGGATTTTAACTGGTAGAGACAAGCAAACGCACCTGTGTCACACTGCAGGATGCTGCAGCTGAGCACAGAGTGTAGCCACAACAGTACAACAACCTGCATGATGTTGAACATTAAATAACATTAAGCACTGCTTTTTTTTTTTTTGGCTTGATGTGGTTTAGGATAATTTGTCTTATAAATGAAATAAATTAATAGATGGTGTATACTAATGTGTTTATGGACCCAAAGAATGAACCAACTACAAATCAGTTTTTTCTGATCTGTCATTGAAGTTCATTAAAGCACCTGTTTGAGTCCAGATCCTCAAATATGAGAACTGGTGGATAATATTTTATTTATATCAAATACTAAATATTTTTACATTTAGAGCTGTTGATCACACAAAATATTGTTCTGTGTGATCAACAGCTCTAAATCTGTTTGTTTGTTTGTTTGTTTCAGCAGAACTATACATTCTTTTGTAGTCGTTGCAGTTTTTGCAGCATCTGCTACCTTGCCTTTGAAACACAGCCCCAGTCTGCCAGTGCATACCTCTATCCTGGCTGTGACACAGTGTTGATGGGCTATTACTTGTGGCATGTAACCAATCAGAGACAATAAAACTGACTATACTGAGAGAGGCCCCAGTGTCAGAGCTGAAGTAGAGCTTTTTTTTTTCTTCTTTTTTCAAGTCTGCTGATTTAAAAAGCAAAACAAAACTGAAAAACAGTGCAGGCCAGTAATCAGAAAGACAAATAATGCCTTGACTGCTATTAACTATTGTGGATAAGTTGAGCCCTGAAACCAAACTGATTTTATGATGATTTACTGAAAGTAAGAATATAACCTTTGCAAAGGGATCAATACAACATGAACAGTCTTCGCATCAGCATTGACCAAAGAGCAAAATAACCACAGTTCCTTTATAGTGTTGATACCATCTTGTTCTGTTATCTATGGGGAGTTCAGTTTCCCACCACCATGTAACTTCAGCCTGATAATAAGTGCGTCATGGCCTTGGACACAACCTTGAAAGAAATTTGTTTCCTACTTTGCACACTTGGTCTTTGTACTAGAAAATTACAATTACATACCAAAGAAGTACACAGAGGTTATTTGAGTTGAAAAGCAAATTTTTCATTACATTAACTACCCTACAAAATAATGTCACTATGAAATGCTGATTCTTATGAATATAATATTATATAAATAATACTCAGTCGTTGCTGTCTAGAGAAAACTAACCAGGAGTCACCTTAACTGAAAAGTTAAGTTAACTAAAAAAGTATGTTGGGTAGGTTGACTGGCCGGCCGCTGCCTCGTTCAGACCGTTCATTCAAGTGCAAAAAAAAAAGCTTGTTAGTTTGTTTTGCACAATGAGAACACCTCTGAATTAAGAAGAAGCTAAAATGAAAGCTGAATGCAGAGGAACTGCTTGATTGGTTTGCCACAAGCTTTTAAATTTGGCAGATTTCTTGTCAAGTCTGCTGCAGGTGGACATTAACCACCCTGTCTCGCTCTAACAGTAATACCTGAGGCATGTAGGGGCACAGCAGTTCCTCTGCTGTATTATTTTAAAGCTTTAGTTACTAATTGTTTCTCTGATATGATTTATAAATATATAAATCTGCTAATAAATTATGCTATATTCGTATAGGTTCAACTAGCAGCTTTAGGTAAGTAATTAGCTTATTTGTTGGCAGTGAACTTTGAAATTGCTGCTTCAAAGACAGGGACCAGGTCTGCGACCTCTTGCAGTCAGTTGGCATCTTCAAACCGACTTTGGTGCATCAAGATGGCAATAAAATGGCAATAAGACGGAGTCAGTCTGCCATCAATTTGCTATTGAATGGGGTCAAATTTGCAATTACATGCTGTATCTTTGTGGTAATACAGCGGCTGTGATAAATGTGATAAAAATTGCAATTTATCACAAAAAAATGCCCCAGGACAAACACAATGCAACCTAACATCTGCAGCCACGTTTTCTAACAGTTAACTAATAAGCTAAGTGATCGACCAAATGAAAAAAAGGTCAGATAATTCAGTAATAAAAAATAATTATTTTGATTTGCTGCTGTAGCCTTAATCATTGCACACAAATAAAAGTGCTTCTTGTTTTTAAATGTAGAAAACTTGCTACACAAGTAGTTCACAGGATAACACAAGACTGTTGCTGACATTCGTGTCAGTTCACATTTCTGCCTGCAACACTGCATCCCATGGGAATCTATTTCTGGTCAACAGCTGACAGCTTTAATCTGCATAACATCTCAAAATCCAGCGTGCAAAACACAAGCCACATTAAACCCTTAAAAGAAATCATTTCACAGCTCTTCTCTTCAGATTTTCTTTATCTGTCTGTCATCATGTGTCACGTTTTCAAGTGTCCCCTGTGCAGCTTTAAAGAAATGCCTTGAACCGGAGCAGTGGTGTGATTTTTGTGTCCTCTCTCTTGTTTTGTGGTCCAGGTGGAATCGCGGGACACGTTGAACAGCATTGCGCTCAAGTTTGACACCACACCCAACGAGCTGGTTCAGCTGAACAAGCTGTTCTCCAGAGCAGTGGTGCCTGGCCAGGTGTGACCCCCGCCATGCACGCCTTCACTGATACATTCAGTTGCATCACTTCATCACTGTCCTATAGCAGCCTCACATCCACAGCCACCCACTAACCGCCTGATCTCATAATAACTGTTTTTGACAGTTCATAATGCATTCTCAACACTTTGCCTTAATCTCACAGCCACTGAACATTTTCTGCATATGGGAATTTAGCCGGAAAAACTGGAAATTTTTAGGGAACATCACATACTGCATGCATTCATCCTTCTGCTTTCTCAAAGCAACTTGCTGACTCACTAACCACATCCCTATTCTCTATCCCTACTTAATTGCTTGCTAATTACAGCATCACTTGTCCCATTAGGACGTAGTTCATTGCAAAAGACCCATTTTGTTTCTATAAAGGAATAATAATATGTCTCCCAATGATGCTGTAGTTCCGACAACATGACACAAACTACCCATCTTTAGCCTGCTAAACACACTGCCAGTTTCCCTGGCTTTGATGTTTCTTTCTTCAGCAAAAGACCCAAATTTGAAATCTGTTTTTTTTTTTTTTCGTTTGTTTTGTTTTATGGGGAAAGTGACAGACATCCAAAATGATATTTTGTCTCTGTATTTCCTGGCTTGAAAATCAAATCCGGTCGAATGGAGATGAGCCACATATGCCAATCCCGCTGGCTCCCCGCCCTCTCTCTCTCTGCTCTCGGCAAACAATGCCGAGTTGATCTTCGTCCAAACAGTAGGGCGCGGAGAGCACTTACTGAACCTTCCTCTCTACTTCTACGGCTGAGACAGAAGTTGTACCACAGCAAAACCAGCTCCATGGTTTTTACCCTGAAGCTGTTGCTAGATTTCATCTCAAAATCTCTTCTTTGTTCAGGCCAAACATTAGAAAAGACTAAAGACTGAAGAAGAAGCTCAGTGCAAAATATCTTAACACAAAAAGCTAACCATTTTTCACAGTGCATAGTATACGCAAGAGACAATCCTGTAAGTACCTGCAGATGTAATCACTGCAGAGGTGGCATTTCACTAGAAGAAAGCCTGCCTGGATTGCTTTTTGTTAAAGAAATAGTTTGTCAGATGGGAAAATCTGCACCACGTCTATGGGCTAAATATGGAGTTACAGCTAGGACACACTTAAGCTTCCCTTAACATAAAGACCAAAAATAGTGATAATAATTGGCTGCCTTTTATCCAAAAGTTGCAAACACCAACACCTCTAAGGAATGTAAATTCAAATGCTACTATATTTTTTATATTATATTTTTTAATATGTTCAAAATCCACCTGCCATCTTTATAGTGACAAAGCTCTTGGCTGTTACTGAGCCTTACCATGTAGGTCCAAGTAGAATCTCATCACTGGTAGCTGCTTATTTTAAACAGTATGTTACATAGTGATATTGTCTCCTCTCTGTAGCTTTATATTTGGCATTTAGACAAAAGTGATTCTCTTATCTAGCTTATCTAGCGTGATGTAAACATATTTGAAAGGATCTATTTAAAACAACTGCCAGCAAATAACTATAGATATGACAACGGATGGTTTGCTGAGCAATTGAATTTTGTTTGAGAATTATAATTTAAGTTTTTTATTTTCTAAAGTTTTAGAGATCAAACAGTTAATCAGTTAATTGAGAAACTAATGCTCAGCTTTAATCAAACTAATCATTAGCTGTAGCCTGTAATAGAATAAATATACTGTATGAGCGTGGACTTCATTCACTGTAGATCATCTAAACATGAAAGCCAACAGACATTACATCCCATCCCTTCTGATTGGGGCACACTGACTTACCTTCATGACTGTCACTTTCCCTCTACATCCTTATGGTGTCAGCATGAAACTGTTCCCTTGAGTTCATGTTATTTGCCTTGTCAATTTTGTTGAGCTGTGCTTTTGTGTGTCTGTGCATGCGTGTGTGTTTGTATTTGGTGCGAGGTGCAGTTTGCACAAAGGATACGCCTGTGTAAATACAGACGTGGATTGTGTTCGCAGGTTCTGTACGTTCCTGATCCCGAGTACGTCTCCAGTGTCGGAAGCTCCCCTTCCCTCAGTCCCATCAGCCCCTTGTCTCCCACCTCCTCAGAAGCTGATTTAGAGAAGGTGACGGTATGTTGACCACACCTCTGATGCACAATCTCACATGCTTAGAACATTTTCTTTTAAGGCTAACTGGTCGTGTCACGTCACTCACAAAGTGAGGAAGTCAGTCTTTCTGCACCGGCAAACATAGTGAAACACTGTTTTTTTTAGCCGCTGTGCATTTACTGCATATGTGTGGTATTTTATCATCATGACCATTTAACTTGGCAGGAGTTGCGTATGCTCACATTAGCCTATAACATCAACTCCCCGATGAACAGGAAATTCTCATATAGTCGGCTTTTAAAACAGTCCTCATTATCTCAACAAGTGTTTGGAGAGAACAACTAAGAGAATTATGTTGGTGGGCTTCTAACAAAACTATTAGCTACAGGATATTTTTCTTCTTCTCATTGTGCTCCAGTTGCCACTGGAGCACAATGGTTGCCACAACAATGGTTGTAAAGCTCTTCTTTTCTTACGTCACACCAAGAGTTTGCTTTTGCAGCCTTTTTCATTGTGTCTGAGTTATAAGTACACTGGAAGAGGTAGTTTTGGACCATAAGCTTCTGTGTGTGCCCAGTGAGGAGTATCATCTGTTGAAAAATAAAACATAATGGACCTCAGCTGTGCTGCATAATGATGCAACAGTAAGTTTGGACATTTCAGCCCCTCATAATCAAAAGGCAAGTATAAAACAAACAAAGCCTGTTTTTGCTATTTAATGTATGAATCTCACAAACAGTTTTTTGGAGGGAATGTTTTGGGAACATATCCATCCTTAAAATATTGATTCTGTCAGTTATTGAACAGGCTGTCAACTGAGTCACTGGTTTCCTCTATCACAGGTCCATAATTGGCTCTCACGACACATTCCATTTTGGTACATAACACTGCACAACACTGCAACTATTAAACGATGCTAAGTTTTGCCCTAATGGGCCAAAATGTACAAAGACGATATCCCCCATACCATTACACCTCCCTCATCAGCCTGTTGATACAAAGCTTTCATGTTGTTTAAACCAAATTCTGACCCTACCATCCAAATGTTGCAGCTGAAATGAAGACTGATCAACAGACCTTCTTCTGTTGCCATACTCTATGGCATCGATGAGGCATTTTCACCCAGAGAACTGCCACTCACTGTGTAGTTTATCTTTTTCAAACTATTCTCTGTAAACCCTAGAGATATTTGCATGAGAAAATCCCAGTAGATCAGCAATTTCTGAAATGGCCCAAGCATTTACACAGGAAAGTGTAATGTATGAAAGAGGCTATTAGAAAAATGGTCTCTGGTCTGGTAATTAGTATCCAAGCTGACAGCACTTTTAGTTTGGTTCTCTACTGTAATTGCTTTGCACAGGGATGGAGATACATGACATTAATGTGGCTAACTAGGCTAGTTACTTAAAATCTCTGCAACACCCCTTTAATTCCCGCAGTGGGGTCTATTTTAAACAAAATGCCATATCTACACGCTATCACTTCTCTTCCCACTTGTCCTCCTCAGCTTCACTAGCTGAGCATAAAGCATGTAGAAAAGCTGGAGGTGGGTTGTTCATGTCTGAAGTGACTTCAGGTCTGATCCAGTCAGCCGTGCACATGCTGGCCTCACAGCTCTCAAGGCCAGCAGTGTGAGCCATCTCCCTCGGGTACTGCGTCTGCAGCATCTGAATGAGCCAATCCTTAAGTACCACAGAAAGCTTAGTGGTCCCTTAAGAAATATTACTGTTTGATGGTCTCCATGGAAACATCAGTCTTGTTTTGCTGTTTTTGTAATAACATGGATACTGCAGGTCTCTGCCACTCCACTTGAGTCTAGATGCCCTCCCACCACAAGCGTTCTCCCTTTGGTCTTTCTCTGGTCCCCGTCCGTTACTTTCTCCACAGTTGCCAAAAGAAAGGCCCCCGCTCATTTACTACTTATCTATTTAGGTCATTGCCAGCGAGAACAGGAGCATATTCTGCGGCGCTTGATTGGGGGGAGGATCAGAGTCACGGGCTGTGACTGCGGAGAAATTAAGCCTTTAAAAGTGATTCCGTGTCTGATATTTAGAGAAACTAATGAACGGAGCAGCTCGCTCTCCCAGACAAGCGCTAGGCAGCAATTATTCCAGGCAGAGGAAGTGTGCTTGGAAGGCAGAAGGGAGGAAACGTTACCTCACCCAATGTGTCAACTCAGTGTGTATATGTGTGTGTGTGTCTGTCTGCGTGCAAAAATATGTGTCTGTATCTGTCAACTCTGTATCTGCCTGCCTGTATACTCCTGTGCTTGTCACTTCCTCTCTCTGTGTGTGTGTGTGTGTGTGTGTGTGTGTGTGTGTGTGTGTGTGTGTGTGTGTGTGTGTGTGTGTGTGTGTGTGTGTGTGTGTGTGTGTGTTACTGTGTATCTGTGGGTGGGTTAGTCGGTAGTTATATAGAAGGATGTGGCATCCAGGTGCCGTTTGGAAGGAAGGACCTTAATAACTCCCTTTTTTTCCCTTCAGAATCCCCAGCATCTTTTAATTACAACTCTATTTTGGTGCTCGGCACGCTCGTCTCAATGAGGATATTATCGAAATGAATGGTTCTCGGAGGTTTATAGTAATGGCAGTGCAAGCAGCAAATAGCTGGTATAACCCCGATGAAGATGAGTGCCCTGAAGAGAAACTACTTTCCAATTCTTGTCTTTGAGATCATGATATAAAAGGAGTCAGATATGCCACAAGATGTTTAAAAAGCCAATTAGATGTTCAGAATAGCCTGACAAGTAATCAGCGCCATTAAAGTTCTTTTCTTGCAGAGTGTTATTCATTTATACTGACGTTATGTATATTTTGGGAATGCTGAGTGAAGCGTTCGCACGAGCCTTCAAAAGCACACACGGTGATAAGCCTGAACATTATGACCATCCTTGCCTAATAAGCTGTTGGTGCTGAATGTAATTCCAGAACAAAACCTTTTAGCACAACTAAATGTTGCACAAAATTGCACACAAAGTTGACACAGCCCTTATTACTCTCAACTGTAAGCCTTGATGCAACATGAGAGCTATGTAGAAATAACCTTTCTGCACAGAAAAACTGAAGAGGGAAAATTAGCCGTGGAGAACCAAAGTCTAGATTATAAACATGTTTATTGATTTTCTCATGTTGAGCTGTGCGTATGTGTGTCCAAACTTTTGACTGGTACCGTATGTCTGTTGGTGCACATGGCTTCAGGCAGTGTTTCACCCATTCATTGTTAGCATCCATGCTTCATGGAGGCTGAGGTAAAGGTAGACTCAGATATTTAGATTGTTTATTGTTTCTCAGTTTTGTCCTGTCAGATACTGTAAAGGACAAAAACTGAGCAAGTCTGCCGAGTGAACAGCCTTCATTTTCCATTTTAAGAGCGGAGGAGAAAAGAGGGGTTATTTATAACAGGTATCACATCAAAAGTCTATAGAGTATCTGCAGTGAAATGTGAATCCATCATATGGTTTAATGTGCTTGTTTAACAACACCGCCCATGCTTCAGTGAGCAAGGTAAAAGTTTTTATCATCCAGTTAGATTGTTTAGTGTTTCTCTGATGGAGCTAAAGGCCAGAGAAGGTAGCTCTGAAGAGTCTTCGTGCTCCCGGTCTGCCTGCTGGCCTACTGGTATTGGCAGCAGAAAGTAACATATCTTGCAGGCATGGATCATTGGCTGCCTGACTGGTTGGGTTTGTCTGCCTGCGTGCAAGCAAGCAAGCGTGCATGTGTGCATGGTTAGCTGGCTGACTTTCTGACTGGCTGTCTTATTGTCGTTGGATTATTTGGCAGCCACTAGTTCACTGGCACAGTTGCTCTCTGGTCATCTGTGTGGGCAGGCGTGCCTTCTTTATCCTTTCCAGACCTTCCTCATGCTCGCACTGACACACACACACACACACACACACACACACATGCTTACTCACCCTGGTGGTACAGCTACTACTGTGACCTTCTCTGTGTCTTCCTCTTTTGGCAACAGTTTTACCTCCCTCCTTGCTTCCTTCCTCTTCCACTGGGACATGATCTAAAATTAGCGTTGGAGGAAGTAAAACCAGTTTAGGTTACCTATTTATCTGGTTCTATCTCTGAAAACCCAGCACCTTCTACTCCTGCTATATTTTAGCACCAATCTTGAGATTTTATGCTGATAGATTCATTATATTAGCTCACTGGTGCTACAGCAAAGACTGCACTAATGGATAGTACAAACAACGGTACGGCTTGTACTTGAGGATTTCTGGCTTCAGGCAACTATTGTGTGCTCTCTTTTGCAGAACACAGCCATGCCCACAAGGTGGAGCTGTGGGTTGATTTTCTTTTGCTTGCACCATGTGTCACCGTCAAGGTCAAAGCCATGTGAAACCTGCAGATTTCCTTCCTTTGCATGTGGATCAGTATGTTCATCAATACAGCCTCTGTCCTTACTGTGTCGCTATGGCCAGGATCGAGGCCATTTTTATAGTAGCCACAGCCTCTTGTTGTTTTTCCCCATTATGGGTGAGAAGAGAAATACTGGTTTTGAAACTAAAAGAATATTGATTTGTGTTAGCCCCACCACGCGTGTCATCTAACACTGTTACACCCACCTCCTGTCCCCAGCATCACTGTGAGCTTCCTGTAGAGGAGATTTACCACCCTACATCCACCTCCCTGAAACCCTCAGATGAGGTCCTGGTCACCACATCAGCCCCCCACCCCCACCCCCCGGCTACCCTTTTCTTACCTCAGCTTTTTCTTTCCTCTGTATCCAGTTCGACACTCTTCCCTATTCTGCATTGCCACCCCCCCTCAGATGTTACTCACAGTCTAAGGCCAGCACAGCACGTCTTTCATCTTTGGATTTTCAGCGCAACAGCCGGTCCACCGTGCTGCACTGTGCTCTTTCTCTTCCCTTTGATGTCATATATCCAGAAAGGGGAAAAAAAAAAATCCTGTTTTCAAGACTCAGGCTGGAATCTGGTCACTCCGGGACACAGGCACGTCAAATACAGTCAATGAAAGTCTGTTTGTCTTCTTTATAGGATTTCTCTCTGAGGTTGTCTGAGTTCTCCCTTTTTCCTTCCTTGCTGTCTGTTGCCTTGCCTTAGTGTTCTGGTAAGAAGCCGAGGGTTAATATGGGATGTAATAAAGAGGCCGGTGAGGTTAGTATCACCCCTCACCTCACCTGCTGAGAAAATATTGGATGCCTTAGAGACCAGTGCAGAACAAATACTGGTCGTATATTAGAGAATAAAAGCAGAAAAGCAATATTCAGTACAGTTATGTGAGGTAAAACTGTACTGATCTCAGAGCTGCACTTTCTTAGCAAGTTCACAGGTGAGTCTGCCTCAGTGCGTATGTAGAAGGAGTGACCTGAGGAACCTGAAAATACAACTTCAACTTCCCTGAAAGGAAAAAAAAAAGTGATGTAATTTAAAAATCTATATCCACATATTAAGCTGTAAGCAGAGCGAAGCTACGTGCCTGAAACAGCTATATTATATATGTGTGTGTGTATATATATATATATATATATATATATATATATATATATATATATATATATATATATATATATATATAGTTTAAAATGTTTTTATTGAGAAGAGACATGTTTTCATACATTTTATCAAAAAAAAAAAAATGTGTTTCCCTTCCCTCTCTTTTTGCAAAAAGATGAGCTTTTTAGCAGTGACAGGTCCATGAGATAATAGGCATGGCTGGGCTAGCTGTGTCTGCTGATGCTCGAAACAGCTATATTTTGGTAAAAAGTTTAAATAGCTAGCTAAAAACGGGGCCGGCGGTAGCATAGGACAAGGGTGGGCTCAGCCCACCCAAATCTGATTCTTGCCCACCCAATCAAAACCTCCCATACAGCCTGCGGGCAGCGAAAGGTCCTCCCATCAAGCCACGCCTACAATAGTTTTTATTTCCACACTTTGACTTTCTCACACTCTGATTCAGGGCTGCACCCCCTCGTTTCGTGCTTTTCCTTAATCTGGGTCACACTCTAGTTTCCATGTTAATATTTTTACTTCTTTTTACCATGAGCATGTATCACGTCTATCAGTAAGTCTAGCCCTGGAGTTTCCCCGCCAGCTCCCGTCCCGCTGCTGCCCGTGCTGAAATAGCTCCCCCTGAGCGGGTTACCTGCTCCGTCTCCTCCTCTGTCCGATCAGCAGACAATCTGCTGACTAGTTTCTCTGCATGTAATAGCACAAGCACCCCTGATGCTAGTCCTACTCTAGCCATATCCCCAGACCCAAAGCAGGTCCTTCCTCTGGCCGTTTCAGCGCCAGGTCCTACCGTTGCGAACCTGAATAGCACTGTGCCCACACAGCCAGTGCTAGCTAACTATCCACAAACGTGCCTTCGCCAATACGTTCCGCTCATTCAGCCGGCGTGGTATCGCACTAGACCTCGGCTGGAATACTCTGTGGCTCGGGATGCATGTTTCTGCTTCCCGAATGAATTTGTCACAGAGTTTGCCCAAAAAAACAGAAGACTGATTCTGCAGTTTTTCACATTTTGCATTTTTTGCAGTTGCTGTTCTCTTTCTGTTGTACTGTTGTATAATAAAAAAACAAAAATAATAATAATAAAAGAAAAAAAAGTATATTCCAGCCACAGAAGGTCACAAATCTGTGTACTTTCTGTGATGTCTGAAACCCAGATAAATGGAGAGGGTATATGTATATCTTTGTGTCTACTAGGGCTGTATTCAACCCCCCCAAAAACAAACAAATATAGCCTAATATTTTGTGTCATATATATATATATATATATATATATATATATATATATATTCAGTCTGCCCACCCAACTACAGTGGGCTAGAACCGGGCCTGGCTAAAAATATGAGGCAAATTATTTAAAAGCTAAATTTATTTGATAAATAGCTAAAATTGTTAGCAAATAGTAGAAGAGTGGAAAAGCTCAAACTAATGGGTTATTATTTGAAGCAATTTCTAAAAGTAATTCTAAAAAAATAATGGCTCTTCGGCTGGATTTGCTAGCTGAAGGTAACATGTAAATAGTATAATAATAGTTAAATATCCAAAGCTTCTCCATAATGTTGCTTCAGTTCATTGAGTTCATTTACACACAGCTCTCTAAAGGTCCCACCACAGCATTTCAGTCAGGTTGAGGTCTGGACTTTGACTGCAGCAGCTTGATTCTTTTCTCTTTCAGTCATTCTGTTGTAGATTTGCTTCTGTTTGGGATCATTGTCCTGTTGCATGACCCAGTTTGGGCCAAGCTTTAGCTGCCACACAGATGGACTCACATTTAACTCTAAAATATTTTGGTATACAAAGGAGTTCATAATCGACTCAACGACTGCAGGGTGATCAGGTCCTGTGGCTGCAGAACAAGCCCAAATCATCATGCCTCCACCACCGTGCTTGACATATGTGCTGATGCTGGTGCTGTGTATTATGGCCAAACAACTCCACTTTGGTCTTGTCTGTTCAAAGGACATTGTTCCAGAAGTCTTCTGGATTGTTCAGATACAGCTTTTCAAACCTAGGCTGTGCTGCCATGTTCTTTATAGAGAGAAGGCTTTCTCCTGTCAACCCATCCAACTTGTTCAGTCTTTTTTTTTTTTAATTGCGCTGTCATGAACTTCAACATTTAACATGCTAACTGAGGCCTGCACAGTCTGAGATGTAGCTCTTGGGCCAATCTGCCCACTACTGGACAGATTGGCAGCTGTTTTCCAATTATGAATATTTTTTTCTCACTATCTCAAATTATGGACTTTAAATTGTTTGCAAATGATCTTATAACCCTTCCTAGATACATGGGCAGCAATAATTGCTTCTGTAAGATCTTTGCTGATGTCTTTCCTCCTTGGCATTGTGTTAACACACACCTGAATGCTCCAGAGCAGCAAACCGCCAAAGCTCCTGCATTTATAGAGGTGGACCGAGAGGCAGTGACAGTGTGTTTATTTTTTCATGCACAACTTTTGCATTTTTGCCTTAGTTTTTGTTGAATCATACTAAATGTCCCAAAACCGTAGAATGGAAAGAGGGTGTACTTTCACTGTAGTATCCTTGCAGGCCATATGCTTGCTGTATATCATGGAGGAATGCATTTTACAAAGTAAGAGGTGCTATCACAAGTTTTTGTTTATAAGGAAGCAGACAGCTGGAGGTGGGGCGTTGGAGGAGAAAGCAGAACAAGAAGCCAGTAGCAGCATGCTGCAGGAAGGAGTGAGCAGCGCAGGTAGTCATGGAGGAACCACAGGGAAGAAGGAGAAGTTGGCAGTTTGGTTACATCAAGAAACCATCATGTGCTCAAACATGATTGGATGCTTAGGTCACATGATGGTTTCCTGATGTAATAACAATCACTGGACAGATTTGTAAGCAGGAGAAAAAAAAATAGTCATGCTTAATTTCGCAGCAGTCAACCTCACACCAGCAAACAACAAACAACTGTTTAGTATTTCATAGGATTATCAAACATTTATGTTTTTATTTATTTGTTTGTTTGTTGTTTGTCTTTAAGAAGCTAGCATTTGGCAAATTACCAGAAAGACAAATTATCTGTCACCTTGCCGTGTGAGCAACTGCTCTCAGCTGATGGACAGCAAGCATGCCTTCGCGTTCTTCTCTCATGTGGACCGTGTGGGATGTGTGATGGGTGTTAATTCTGTTACCAACACATAACACCCCTTTTTGAGACATGCCAGATCTAATGATGGGCCATGTGAGATTGTTTGTTTTGAGCATTTCTGTGCAGGAGGACGTATTTTGACACCTGCATCTGCTCATTTTAGTGCAGGTGCATGCTGTGTGTGCACACAGGTGTGTTCTAGCCAGCCTGTTTTATTTTAGTGGGAAAGCCTCCTCTTCTTTTCGTATTTAACCCTGAAACAGGAAGGCCAGCTTGAATGAGTCACTAGGAAGTGACTTGCCTGAAAAGTGGAGCGAAAAGTGCAGTTTTGTGGGTGTAGGTGTGTTGAGTTGAAGTGGATGACACGCTGGTTAAATTTCCACGCATTTTCCCTCCATTTCAGCAGCTGGGCCTCAGATCTTAAATTCTACAGTAGATGCTCCCACGGATCAGAGAATCTGATGTAATTGTTGTTTTTTTGTGTTGTTCTTTATTTCCAGCTTCGATCTCTACTCCTTATCTCTGTTTTACATTTTTAGGTCCCTCTCGTCCTCTCCTCTTTCAGAGACACTTGTTTTGGCTGTAACAGATTGACCGGCCCCCTCAGCCTTCCCCTGGCTGCCAGTGTCTGGGCTGCTTGTGTTGGTGTGGGTCAGTAGCTGCAGGCTGTTTGTCGACTGCACCGGGAGACGGAGAGGGGGAGGTGTGGGGGTGGGTGTCAAGAGGACAGCAGACAGTTGTTCCAGGCTTGGGCGCTCTTCTTCTAAGCCCTTCACTGCTACTGTAGCTCTTCATTGCTCTTCACTTCGCCACTGGCTCTTGACGCCCTCCCCTCGTGGTCAGAATCGAGCCTCGATGATAACTCCCACACACTCCTCACTGTCCAGCTCTTCCTTTTTGTTCTTTGTCCTCACTCCAATCACGCCCTTTCATTGCCTTTAGCTTTCTTTACCTTCTTGTCTTTTTATTTCTTGACAGCACCTGCTGCTGTTTCTGCTTTTATGTCTTTCCTCATCTCCTGTTTCTGGATACTCTTGCAGCAGTCATTCAGTGCCTCAGACAGTCCATCCTGCAGCAATAATATGCGGTAATCAGACTAACAGTTGCCCCTGTAGACAGACTTAGTTACTCTCTCCCCGTGGCTCAGTCACTGCATGGCAACAGGCCGCTGGCTGACTCCCACCTCACCCTGTGTTTCTGGTCCGAAACGCACATGGTATAATAAACAACAGTAATAAAATTGCCTTATAATGTATATGTTATTGGACTGTATAAAGGAACAGTGTAGTTGAGATCTAATTTAAATTCCTTCTTGGTTGTGTGCCATCTGGCAGGCTGCAGAAAAAAAGTGCAATTATGAGGAAATGTATTTTTTTTAAATTGTATCTGCATGTCTGCAAATGCTTCATTAACGTATTGCCCAACATATCTGGTGGTCATTAAAGCTCTGCCTTTATGTTCATTAAAGATGATTTCACAGATATTTCATCTGTGCTTGTTTATTATAGCCAGGGATGGACGGAGGACGCAGGTATAGGTTGAAATATATGTTTGATGCCTTGTTTTTCTAAGACCCGGTAATTTCAGTTTACTTTCCACTGCACATATGATAACTTTCTACTTCTCATGCACCAGTACACATGCTCAGACAAACTCGTAGACTTGTTTAACACATGAACTGCCTCGGCTTAATCAGACAAGTAAAGAAGTTGTTGTGGAGAAGGTGATGAGTATTGGAGTCATTTATGGATCCCTAAACAAGCCGACTGTGCACAGGCTCCACTCAGCCCTGGGCCAAACTTCCATATTGTCTGATTTTTAGCATTTGTTTTAATAAAATGAATGAATCAAAGGATGCAAAGATACACAGAATCATTTTATAAATGGATGTAAAACTACTTGTGACAGATAGCAAAACCACTGCACACAGGCACCAGAAAGATGACAGAGAGTTCAAAGACGACTGCAGATAGACAAGTGACAACTTAGAAATGCTGAATTGTAAAGAGGCTCAAAACACAGCTGCTCTTTTCTAGTAGAGGTGGAAGGCCCACTCTGACAATCAGTCCGTGGCTAAGAGCTGAAAGCGGATTTTATATCATATGAGGGCAATTTGAAGGTTTTGCCATCTATTTATAAATAAAATTAGAGCCTCTCTAAACCCTCTATGTAACTGCACTCCACTATGCAAAAGTAAGCTCCCATAACCACCTTTAACTCAAGGGCATGTTAGTCTCTAATCAAATTACACTAACTAAACATCAGGTTAAATTAAAGCTCTGGTCTCATATGGATGTTTTTCAGATAATTACCACTGTGAAGCTGAGGCACACAGGAGGCGCATTCTTTTGACTCATCACTGGGTTTCTTTTAACCTGATCATCCCGCTCTGCAGAAAAATATCTGTTTATATATAGATAATACATTTAGAGACTCAAACACATTAGTTTGATTAAATGTAGCACAGATTAGTTACACCATTACCAAGTGAAGCAAGCTATGCCTGTTCTCCAGTTCATTATTTATGGTCTCCTTGGTTAAAACCTATTTAGAGATTTAGACAATATTATTACGCCAAGATGAAGTGGAATACAGCTTTATAGTTTTGTTGTAGTTAGTTTTAGAGTCAGTCATTCAGTCCTGGCTAAAAAAAAAAACTGTATTTGTGCCACGTTTCTTATCTCTGTATGATTTATTGTTACCAATCATAGCTTTATACACTGCTCAAAAAAATTAAAGGAACCCTTTGAAAACACATCAGATCTCAAAGGGAAAAAAAATCATGCCGGATATCTAAACTGATATGGTCTGGGTAATGTGTGTAATGGGAATGAAAGGATGCCACATCATTTAATGGAAAACTATCATCCTACAGAGGGCTGAATTCAAAGACACCCTGAGAAAGTAAAAAAATGATGCAGCAGTCCATTTATCTGAAATTTCACTGCAGCAACTCAAAATGGTTCTCAGTAGTTTGTATGGCCTCCACGTGGTTTTATGCATGCCTGACATCGTCGGGACTCCTAATGAGACAACAGATGGTGTCTTGGGGGATCTCCTCCCAGATCTGGACCAGGGCATCACTGAGCTCCTGGACAAGCTGAGGTGCAACGGATGGACTGAAGCATAATGTCCCAGGGGTGTTCTATTGGATTTAGGTCAGGCGAGCATGGGGGCCGGTCCATAGTATCAATTCCTTTGTCCTCCAGGAACTGCCTGCATATTCTCACCTCATGAGGCCGGGCATTGTTGTGCACCAAGAGGAACCCAGGACCCACTGCAGAACTGTAGGGTCTGCCAATGAGTCCACGGATTTCATTGTGATACCTAATGGAACAGGGTGCTATTGCCTAGCCTGTAGAGGTCTGTGTGTCCCTCCATGGATAGTGCTATCAGCTACAGCACTTTGTGTTGGCACATCTGCCCATCAAAGTAGTCACGCCCCTAACTTTAAGCCTTAATACAATTTAAACAGATGAATTCTAAAAATAAAAAAAAATTCACCCACCATACAGTGTTTATAAAGTGGGAAACAATCAGGACAAACCCTTTTTTTTTAACTAGACTGTAAACATAGTTTGCAATACTGTAAATTTATTTTCCCATAAAAGTCTATGGGGATTGACTCACTTTTGGAGCCAGCCACAAGTGGACACTCCAGGAACTGCAGTGTTTTGGCACTTCCAAGTTGGCTTTAGCTGTCTTTCAGTCCCAGAACTTTGCAGTTGTTACTAACACAGAAGAGTTCTGCATTAAGTTCACATGATATTCAAGTATTATCAAAGCAGTCTAACATTAGCATGCTATTTCCCCTTCATATCACCACCCATCTTTCCTCCAGGAATCTGATGGCCCCCCCAGACCAGAAGCCGTTCACCCTCCAGTGTTCTCAGCCCTGCGCCAGTCCAGAGTGGTGTCATCCACCTCCGAGGAGGAAGAAGCCCTCACAGAGAAGTTCCTCAAGATCAACTGCAAGTACATCACTGATGGCAAGGTAAGATATGAGTTTATAACACACGTGTATTTAAAAGTGTTGACAAGTGACAGACGACGGAAAACTGCTGTCAGCAAAAGCATAAACAGGAAGCAAGAGGACCGAAGTGGGTTGAGCTGGTGAGAAGAATCAAGTTAAATATGCAAACTGCCACATGCAGTAGGTCAATACTTCAGGAAAAAAAATGCTGAAAATGTCAAAGTATTAGACAAGTTGAAAGAAAAATAATGTTCAGTGAAGCTGTTATTTACCACCATTGTGCAGTTACTCAGTGCAAAGGTCAAGTGCTTTTTTTTTTGAGAGTTTAAGCCAACAATTCAGAATTATACAAGAAGAAACTAAAGATAACATCCAATCCTTCAATTGTGCACACCAGAATCAGATAAATACACAATTATGTCTGTAAGCCTCTGCATTTATTATATTCTTTTACTGTGCCCTTCTTAATAACCTCAACAATATCAGAATCATTACACCAAATACTTTTGCTTTTTTTTTTACATCTTTCCAGGTTGTTGCCATGTAGTATTACCGTATTTTCCGGAGTATAAGTCGCACTTTTTTTCATAGTTTGGCTGGGGGTGCGACCTATACTCCGGAGCGACGTATATGTGACATTTATAACACATGAACCAAAATACTCCAGCCACTTGACATCTCCGTGAACTGCAGCTTTAAGGCAGTCTTGCGTAACCTGTGGGCGCAGTGGATGGAGAGCACAGCTTAACGGCAACTGGGAGAATGCGCCACCCAACTTTCCTGGAAGTCATTGGATGGATCAAGAAAACATGGGCTTCAGTGACAAACCATCCTGTTGGGATTCAGAAAGGCTGGAATAATTGGAACTGCAGCTGACGACGAGTCTGACTAATGGGCTCGACACACGGGGAGCGACAAACGACAGCGACGAATGGGTCGCATCGCCACTGGGGTGAAACCGGACACACGGGACGCGATAGCGACGGCAGCTTTGCGAATCGCGCTCTTACGTCACTCGTCTCCAAGAAATGTGATTGGTTATGAAACTGGAGGGATTTAGACATTTTAAAAGCAGTCCGTGTCAGACACGGCAATAAACATGAGGAGTCTGAAGATTTTATTTGAACTGACAGAAATCTTGCTGTTAAGGCTCCTCTACAAAAGAAAAAGACAACCTCGGGTTCATCCTATATTAGCACAAAAGTCCTCTCTATCCGTCTGTTTAACGTTAGTCTTGCACCAACACGTTCTCATATGGCTGCCTTTTATGTTTAACTCGATAATCACTGCGTGAAATGTCATATAATATAGGAAAAGTCAAACACAGCTAAAACGATGCTTTCCTTCCTGCTGAAAGTGGTTGCAGACTGCAGCGTGTAGCATACTCTTCGCTCATTGGTCAGTCAATGAAACTCTTGCTGATTGGTTTAGTGCCACGCGACAGCGACAAAAGTAGAACATTTTCCAACTTTGTTGTGTCGCGTCGCCTGGTCGCGTGTGCACGTCTACGTGTACGAGCTCGAAATTTCACATGCACGAATGTCGCCGGTCGCTTAGCTGGAGGAGGGCAAGCGATTGTCGCCTCATCGCACAAGCTCCATAGGAAATGAATGGAGAGCGAGCGACGTCGCTCCCCGTGTGTCGAGCCCTTAACGCGACACAGAAGAGGAAGCGGCGCTTCGTCTACGGAGTGTACGGAATTGTTTAGAAGTGACACCGAGGATGAAGAATTCAATGGATTGATGGTTTGGTTAACTTGTTAGTATGTTCTTTATGCTATGGTTATCTGAATAACTTAATGTTACGTTAACATACTGTAGCGATTCTCTTAGTTAGAGAGCGTGTTGATGTTGTGGGATTTCGGACTGTTCGGGAGGTTCGTGAAGGCAGCATGGAGAGAGAGAAAAAGACCGAGAGCTTGCCTGTGTGTGTGTGTTGCTGTTCCGCTGTTGTAGTTGTGGTTGGCGTGGCTGTGGCCTACAGCAGCCGTTTTTCTGTTAATAAAGACGACCTTTGTTGTGAATATCGCCGACTTTGGAAGTGTGTTTACAACGTTACAATACCGAACACGTGTTCGTTGTGCGTCATGTAGCTGAATGTGCTACGTTAGCATAACGTAGGTGTAACCGTGTTCGTCCTGTTCTTTAATCCATTATTATTTTAAATTGCCGTTCAAGATGGAATTTGTGCTCTGAGTCTCGGATTCTATCAACCCCCCCCCCCCCCCCCCCCCCCCCCAAAAAAGTGCGACTTATAGTCCAGTGCGACCTATATATGTTTTTTCTTCTTTATTATGCATTTTTTGGCTGGTGCGACCTATACTCCGGAGCGACGTATAGTCCGAAAAATACGGTAGTATTAGTATTAATATTAGTATTAGTATTATTGCCAACATAAAAAACAGGAATTATATTAAAAGGATATAAAAAAGTACAGAAAATACTGATGTTGTGGGCACATGTGTGGGCAGATATGAATAACCCTGTAGAGCAGCACATTAAGTGAAGTGTCTCTCCTGCTCACTGTAGTTTAATTCAGCTGATAATGGCTAATGTTGCTCAGAAGGTCTATAACCAGGGAGCTCGCAGCTCCTTGAAGGGTTGTAAATTGTGTTTTCTACATTTAAGATCTTAAAAGGTCCCCAGTATGGTAAAATGGTGTGGTTATGTCTTCTTTGTCTTCTGGGGTCTGCATTGCAAAGCAAGTCTTACATATCCAGAATATCTGTTCATCATCTGCGTTCCCTTACCCCTAACATCGGCAATCAGGCAAAGCAGTCACATGAAAGGTAGTTATCAACAGGCATAATTGTAACATTAGAAAAATATAAAGAACATTGGCAACACTGGGAAGATCTGATTATAACGACAACTTGAGCGTTTTGTTAAATTATTGTGTTCCTTAAATGTGTTTTTATGGTGTGTGTGTGTGTAAGACTGCCTTTTGTTATTCACCTCCAGCTCTGGTGATGTAAAAAAAAAACATAAAGCGAACCAGTAAGTAGGCTTACTTGGAAATTATGTATAAGGTCAAAGGTCAAAGTACAAAGTTTAGCTACTCTGTTTTAGGATTATATCACTATGTGAAGGCTTGTAGAACAAAAAAATTACTTTAAAATTCCAGCAGGAAAAAAATGAAGTTGCTCTTAATAATCTGTATTTCTTATAGATACTCATCAGGGAAAGAACATAAACCTTAGACAGTCTCTAGAAACTACAGACCCTTCCCTTCCTATCTGCATACCATAGCAAAAGGTTCCAGGTCTGCTGATGCAGCTTTCCAGAGAATTGATTGGCCAGTAGGTGGCAGTTTGCATGACGTGATCTCAAACATAAGCTACAGGCCTCTGTTTGAAACGTGATGGGGCCAATTTAAATTCTGTCTGCAGTTTTCTAGCTAAATTGAGCTGTGACATTAGTGGTGAATAAAAACAACCGAAGAGCAGAGAAGAAAAATTTCACCTTTAAAAACACCCACACCCACTGGTCAGTAGGTGTGAAATACACACAGCCTGTCACACACACACACAGATCCATTGTATCGAACCGCTGCTGATTCACTCCCAGGTACCAAATGAAAGCACTGAAGTGGTCAGCGCTGGCAGTCAATAATTCTACTTGATTTAGGACATTTGTGGTCTGAAATGGATTCGGCCTCCAGTTGTTTGTATAGCAGAGTGCTTTTTGATTATCTTTCGTGCTGGATAACATGCTAAGTGGTTCTTTTTTAATGTATAAAAAAAGTGTATGATGGATCTCAGTGTTCCTCGTCCACATCTCTTTTTTTTTTTTTTTTTTTTTTTTCCTGTGTTGCTTTCAGGGTGCGGTGAGTGGGGTGTTGTTGGTGACGCCCAACAACATCATGTTCGACCCTCATCGCATGGACCCCCTGGTACAGGCCCATGGGTGCGAGGAGTACGGCATCATGTGTCCTCTAGAGGAAGTGCAGTCTGCCGCCATCTGCAAGGAGATCACTGAGCCCAAGATCAGAGAGACTGTCCCAGAGTAAGAGGAAACAAAGATATACTGTATGCACAGGCTGTGTTGTACTAGAAGATGACTTCTTGACTGCATATGTCTTTATTTAAAGTATATGCAGCCATAAATGCCAGCGCTGGCTTCTAACTCTGATTTACTCCTACATGAATCCCGATTCATTTACGTGGTGTTAATAGCTTCCACGCATCCGTCTCTTACTTTTACCTTGACAGAAATGCAGCAACCTTGCTGTAATCAATGTTTTTCTCTGCTGCGCCCATAGTCAGATTGCATCAGCAGCCAACCGACAGTTTAATTCCTTCCCCCTACACGCCAAAATAAAAAGGAAACGGCAATTACAGCGGGGTTAATGAAGTGTGCCTTTGCCCTCCTACATTGTGATTGCTCACCTCTTTATGCAGGAGGAAGCAGCCACTTGAGAGGATTCACTTGTTTTTCCTCCCACAGATTAATCTGTTTTTTTGTTGTTTTTTTGCTTTACTTTGGTTGTTTCAGTGTTGCTCAAGCCAAGTGATAAATATTTTGCAGCATTATGAACGATGTTGAGCTATTTTTTTTTTCCACATGGCCTCTAGTGGTAGCAGGGTCTGGGCAGAGCTGTATTTAGCTGGTTGATTGTTGCCCATGGAGCAGTTGTTGTGCTGGCAAATGGCAGGTTTTTCTGCCAGGCCCAGCTGTTTTCTCAGCTGTGGCCTGTCTCCTCTCTCTCTGCCCTCTCTTCTACGCAGCTGAGCAACAAGTGCCTGCAGGATGGGTTTCTGCAGACTGTGCCGGTTATACTGCACACGAGTGTTTCGTCTGTTTGTGCTTGACCTCTTTTCAAAAACAAGACACAGAGCATTTTTATTCACACCAGTTTATTTCCTTGTACAGTGAAATTAAATATAGTTTGGTATTAGGGATGTGGCTGATAATTAACCACGGGTCTGCAGAATTTCTATGCAATGAGCTGATATAAATATGGTGAACAAAGTAACAGAAACACATCAGTTTAATGCAATATCGCCACGAAGAATTTACTATGCAGCTGAGTTACAGCCTCAATCATTAGTACATTTGATCCCTAAACCTGCATGTATGAACAGTCTAATTGTCTTTCTAATGTTTCTAGTGACCTGGAGCCCCTGCCAGTAGAGAGACATCCCTCACAGCAGAAGGAACCAGACCAGCGTCTGAGGGAGCCTGGGACCAATGATAGTGGCAGCACAGCCCCACGCAGCACAGAGGGTTCCTTCTCCGAAGATGTCTTCACTGAGTCAGAGCTGTCCCCCATTCGGGAGGAGGAGCAAGCATCCAGTGAGGATCTCCGCTTAGACAAGTCCTCCGGCGCTTCCACAGAGTCTGTGCAAACCATCACCCAGGTGGAGACTGCCAGCTCCCAGACCACAGGCAGTGCCCGTGGCTCAATCAGCCAGCCGGATGAACCCGCGGTGGCAAAAGCAGTGGACAATCCACCAGATACTGCCACAGAAAACGATAGCCAGTCCCCCATGGGATCCAAGCAACACAGCGTAGAGAAGCCACCAAGCACACCCACTACCACCACCAGCAGCAGCACTAGCCAGGCCCAGGGTCCCAGCCGCAGCACCTCTCGCCCAGGGTCCCAAAGCTCAGCCACCACTGGTGCCACAGACACCACCTCTGTCTCAGCCAGTCCACAGGTGGATGCCAATCAGGGCACAGATCCCTCCCAAACGGACACTATGCAACAAGGCAAGGAGGAGAAGGAGAACGCAGAGCAGACGCAAAAGGACGGTGTGCAGAACTCTGCAGAGGGTAAACACACTTGCTGAGTTACAGTTAGGAAACGTATCATTTCTACCTGAGGTTGCAGCTGCAAGACATTTCAAGTGATGAATCTGGCCTCATGGTGTCTTTTAGCTGCACCTCTACATCCATATTTTTTTTTTGGGGAGGGGGGGGCTATCAAAGTGAGTTTGTCTGCTCTCTGACTGCCTCTGAATCGCTTCTCTCGTGTTAGCTCCTGATAACCTTTCCCTTTCAGCTCTGCCTTGATGCTAATAATTGGAATATAAAAACGAAGGGAAATGGCATCGTCTGTGTTGCTATCAGCTTGGCGGAGCTAGCCGGGTTTTATGGGGCTTTATTCAGCTCTTTGATCTCTGGCTTTGGTGGTCTGGGCCACTCCTCTTGGTGATAAGCTAAAGCCTATCAAACGCCACAATGCCACAAACACACCTGCCCCCCAAAGGGGAAACACGGCGACGATTAAACCAACATCAAAACGCTTTTTGAGATAGCATTCAGAGAGCTGTTATTTATTTTCACCTCCTTCTCTAGTTTTGCTTTCATGTGCATTTAGACAAATTCCACAAGGAGAAATAAACACATTTGTGTTCAGCGGCACGACAAAAGCATCATACGTTAGGTTACTGATGTTTTTACACTTAATATCAAACATCATAAATACCTTTTGATAACTTAAAAACCATCTGGCAAATGAAAAAAAATGCTTTAATGGTACTTGTAATTTCATAAATTGTCTGATATTCAAAATTTAAAGAAATTAAATATGGCCTCTTTATTTAAAAAAAATACTAAAAACACATCAAAATAAAGCATAATTGTTAAAAAAACTGATTTTTTTTTTTTTATCCCAAGTAAAGTCTGAAGTACCTAGTTCCATAAAAAGCTAAATTTCCAGGTCCATACACTCAAGTCTCCTCACAACAGAAAATATCTATTTCTCAGGCCACAAATGCCAGCCGAATAATAAAGTGCAGCCCAAAACAGCCTTGAAGAAGTGAAATACATAACATTACTACCCACTCTTTTTAGTTTTCGCCTGACCTTCCAGGCAGCCGCTGGTTTCCATTTGTTTCATTATGGTGTCCTCGCCTTCACAGTAAACAAATTGTTGCTTTTATTTTACATTATTGTCTTGAGTGCAGGCAGCTCAACGGGAGCCACTCTAATGCAAGAACTCGTGACTACACATCATGATTTTTAAAGTATCTGTGCTGGCTTATTGTTTCTCTTTCAGGTTTCATTTTAAGACAGCTTGCAAATGCAGTGCTTGACTGTGTGTAACTTTATAAAGGCAGCTGAGGGTTCACCGTGATGGATCACCTACGGTAGCTCCAGCAATATGCTGGTCAGGGACTGCATTAAGAGCTCGGAGTTCCTCCCAATAAATCATCTGTGATTTGGAAAATGGATTGTAAAATGTACACAATTATCAGTTGAAAAACTGCAGCAGCCTTGTTATCTGACAGTCTGTCTCAGTCTGCCTCGCTCACTGAGTCACACGTGTCCACATAACCCACTCCGGCTGAACTCGTAGTTGTGATTTTGAACAGATTTCTCTCCCCAAGAGGACGGCGAGCGAGACGGTGGGAGAGAGATTTACCATTTTCTCCCTGGCAATTATTGTCACACAGAGAGCTGAGCTGCAGAAACGGTTCTAATTCACGGGCATCTCAGCAGGGCTGCCCTTTATTCTCTGTGCATTAGCACAGCCCACACAAGTAACAGCAGCAGCTACCAAAACAAGCAGATTCAATATCAGATTCATGCATCTGAAAAATGCATCAATTCCCAGTTACATGTCCAGTCAGGAGCAGGTGCCAGTGTAATATCATATTACACTGGCCCTTCTCATTCAGCGTACAGGGGCTGTAACCTTATAATGCACCATGGGCAGAAGACCCAGTGCCACTATCAATTATACTCTATTTGATTCTGTCATCTGTTGTGTTTCTGCCACAAAATGACTAATGCCATCTGAAGTAGCCAGTAAATAAAAGACAGAAAACTAGGTCACATAAATAAAGCAGTTAATAAGAAGAGTGCGCAACCTAGTCGAGCAGCTGCAGTTTGTTGTAAGATGTCATTGGATACAGAATATTTAACTAAGCCTGAGTGGCCTGATTCTCACTCTCACTATGACATTTCTTTTTAAGTTGATCTATTTAAAAACCTGATTAAAGAGTGAGAGCCAGGATCATTAGTCTCTAAGCTGTTCCTTTGATACAGTCATTTAGCCATGCAGGACCAGATGTTTATGCTCCTATGACCATGTGATCACTTCCTTGTCCAGGTACAGGGTCCGCTGAGAGGCGGAAGCACCGCTCTCACAAGTTCCTGTGTCTGCGAGTGGGGAAGCCCATGAAGAAGACATTTGTTTCCAACGCCAGCGCCTCCATGCAGCAGTACGCCCAGCTGGGCAAGAAGCATGAGTACTGGTTTGCTGTGCCGCAGGAAAGGTCAGTACCACTGCTACACCTCCTGCTACTCCTGAGCAGAATGTGTTTGAATACAAGTTTATGAGGTTTGCTTTAGAATTGTACACCTGTCCTGTAGCTAATGCTGGAGTATTTGAGATAGAAACAATGTAAAGTGAGCCTGTATGATCCTATTATATCCCTAACAAACCACAATAGCTGAGCCACCTCACCTCCAGTGCCTTTAATATTTGAAAGCAATCAAACATGCATTCAGCATCAGGTCCAACTCCCACTGTGGCTTATGCCCGTTTCCTTGTGCCGCCTGAGCCAGACAGTGAGATGATGAATTATTTATTCCCTCTGCAGGGAAACACAGGGGCACACACGCAACCGATTGTCTTCTAAAGCAGTTTGCTGTGCGTTCTTTCCAGAAGCCCGTGATTTCTGTTCTCAGAATACATTTCGCCCACAAATGTGTTCATGAACTTTTTCTGACCCGAAATCTGTAACGCTTCACATCAACTGAAAATAGCCTTGGCTTGTTGATGCGTTTTTCCAAGATCGGTCTGGGTTGTACAGCTGCCAAGTCAGCAGTAGTCATAATTACATTAGAGCTCTTCACACTGGAAAGAGACATCACAATAAACTACGTGCTTCCAGTCCAAGTCCTTGTAATATGTTTATTTGATGTGTTAATCCCAATTGCACTAACAGTTTAATTTAATACGTCACTTTTCTTTTTTTAAAAAATGCTTTCGAGCCAGATCTCGAACAAGCTGGACACAGCAGTCACTGGTTTCTGGATATTTTGAGTGTCCTTTTTAAAGTAGAGATAAAAATACTGCACAGAACTACTTGTGTTCTGAGTATGTGTTAATAGTTTTTACTGCAGTAACACATGTGGCACTCTTCCAGGCTGCTAATCACATTTGAATCAGACAAACAGGCATGTCCTTTTTATTTAGTCATGGTACCATAAATGCCTCATTATGCATTGTGTTGAGTGTCTTGAGTGCAGAAAGTCTCCTGCCATTATTATTTACTATGAATTTGTGATATCTTGCCTGTTAAAGCCTTGTTGTTATTTTGGGTTTCTTTTTTTTTTAATGCACAGGTTACTTAGCTACACTGTTTCCCACCTGATAGCAACAAGTTTACTGTGATGCTCGTTGTTCTCATGGATATGGCAGATTCAAACTAGTAAAAAAAAAATACATGCCACTAACTATTTTTTCAGTCACGCTAAAGTGTGTGGGAAAAGTGTGCAGTCATAAACCTTTTGTATTAACGACAACAACCGCCAACGGTCCTTTTCATTATACACCACTAGTCTCTTTGTAGCTTGACCCAGATGTGCTGTGACCTGGATGATGTGTCTTTAAGTGTCCTGGCATAACTGTGGGAAGAAAAGGAGGGTATTGAATGAGCCATACGCAACCGTGGCACTGAAGTTAGCTCAGCGGCGTGTCTCTGCCACAGCTCTTTCATGTCTACCAACGTGAGCAGTGCACAACGCCGGCTGTGTTCTGTTTTTGTTTGTGACTTCTTCATGTTTTATGAAATAAGTTTAAGTCGTATTTTATCTTGAATTGTTTGCACGGTTGACATGAAGTGGCTTCCTTTTCTGTTATGTCACTGATCAGCATGAGTGGGTAGGGCGCACAGTGGTTGTCACATTGTTGGGAGAGCTTACCACTGAGATCCCTGTTTTTAGTCCCTGACTACTTGTGTTTATATTTAAAGCTGTTCTGTCTATTGTGAGTGGACCATGTTGGATTACCTGACGTGACAAGCTCATGAAAAATTCTGCATCTCTGCAGGTTCTCTTATCTCTTTAAGTTGTTTTGCTTTTTTTGCTTTTTTTTTTTGTGCTCTGTAACTTTAGTGTTTTGGTTCAGTCTAATAGCTCTCAGCTATCAAGACAGTTTGCTGCTAACTGAAGATGGCGGATACTAAAAAAGAAGTTCAAAGGAGAGTGAATGTTAGATTTAGATCTAGAAACATGACTTCAAATAAATGCTAGTCTTGCACTGTCACTGTAATATGTCAATAAGCAACTGTTAGCAGACACATTCGCTATATAGGATGATAAAATGTGAATGTTGTGTTCATTGTTCCTTGCAGATCAGATCACCTGTATGTATTCTTCAAGCAGTGGAGCCCAGACATGTATGGTGAGGGGGTCAGAGGGATTGCACAAGAGCCTGGGTTTATGGTTGTCAAGAAGAATGAGGTGACAGAAGCAAATGAGGACGAGGCCATCACCGACCTCAATGTCAAGGAGTGGGAGGTAAGGTCACTGCAGCTGAAACTGTTTCCTCCCTTTGCTACAAGTGCACATGTTGTGTTGTCACAAGCCTAGTGGACATGGATTAAGTGCGGTTCTCCACTGTGGTTTAATCCATATCCTGTGAAACAAGCAATCTTATATGGTATAATTGTTATGTTTATTGTTATATGTTAAATTAAGTGTTAAATAATGTTGATTTGCTTTCATTATGCAATGCATAGTGTAAACGTAATGTGCTCTCTCATTTGAAATGTGTACTCGTTGAGCCTCAGTTTTGTATTTGCCTTCTATATTTTGCACCTTTGTGTACCACTGCATATTTCTTGGTTTAATTGTAAATTTTTTGTGTCAATTTTCTATCACATGTAAATTCTTTAAGATGTGTTGAACACTTGCTTTGCTTGGAAATGGCGCTTCTCTGAACTTCCAACCAAAGTGTTTTGCATGTTTGTGTAATTGTTTATTCTCAGTCGCCGTATTGTAATTTCACCACATGTTGTGTGACTGTCACTCCTGTTTGTTGGCCTTCGCAACGTCTTTTCCTGAATGGCAAAAACACCATTATGAGTTGCTCATGCTTTTTGAGTTGTGAAAAAAAATCTCCCCCTAAAAAAAAGTGGCACAGATGTGAGTCCTTCCTTCTTTGTAAAAATGTACTTCTCATAGTGTCTTTTTCTAGATTTACAGAAGTGATACTAGAAAGTATAGAGGAGAGTTTCTCATTTACATTTCTGCACTGCATGGGCAGTTCAGTGTGGCCTCTACTTTATACAAGCCTGTGGATAATGAAAGGATGCATTCATTATGTGAAGAATTTGATACATGGGGGTGCATTTAACTTTGAATGTAAATAAATGATGTAGGAAACAAAGTGGACTGATTTGTTTCTCCCTGGGCTTCTGGCAAACAGAGGCTACACGATCCATTACAGAATCGGTAAATAGGAACCTGAGCTGTGAGTTTAAAGCAACCTCTTTTTCATGGAGTGTTTTTATAGATGTTTTACTCATAGTTTTGTATTTGTTTTCATGCAAAACTGACAAAACAAACGTCCAAAGCAGCTTTACGTTTAATTTTATTCGTTTTAAATGTAAGGTTTATGCTTTAATACTTTCTTTTTATTGTCACTCAGAAATCTTCAAAATATCGTAGTATACCTCGTGAAATATTGCTGTACTGTACCTTTAAATTTTGTCGGCTAGGGGATGGGATCATCAGTTTTTATCCAATAGGAACCTGGGTACCCTCCCGTCCCGCGTTCTTATTGGATATTGGCGGTGTGACTCAACTCATACGGAGTCGAGACCCCTTTGGAAAAAAAATGTTTCTATTTTAGTCAAGCGGGCTGCCAGGCTTTATACCAACTCGGGGCTGCACTGGGAGAACTTAGAGGATGTGTAATGTGACTTTCCAGCGTTAACCTCGCCCAGTCCTGCAGGAAATGTTTTCTAGAAGGGCGAAGGAGCAAGAGAAGCAGCTGACCCCTAAGTACACCTGTGTATGTTGTTTTCTTCATGTTTTGTCCACACCCGTGAATATTCCTGTGTTCTCTTGTTGTTGTTGTTGTTGTTGTTAGCATGCCGCTAGCGAAGCTAACTAGCCTGCTAGCCCTTTAGCCTGACCCGGTGTAGTTCAGTGACCGGTGTTAAAGTGTTTGGCAGTGAGGACAGAGCTCATCTCCGCTGTCTGCCCTCTTGGCACTGATGATGTGCGCGGTGTGAAAGTTTCCAGGTGGCAGCTCTGTAGTCATACAGCAGTTTATTTAAAGTTACATTACATGACATTTTCTTTCCTCAGTTATCATAGATAAACCTTTCTGCTGGCTGCCAGTTAGCCCCCTGTTTCATTACACTGCTCTTATCACTCTGGTCTCATTCGCATTTTTTTTTCATGACATTGATTGCTCAGGGTCATCATTTTACTCACCAGAGAGTGATTATGGCAGCCCCTCCAGAGCTAACGTGCTGCTAGCTCACGCGTTTCCAGGGTGAACCTTAGAAAAGTGCCTTCAGCTGCACGTGAATGTTTGATGAGGACTGCCCTTTACCACTCCTGCTGCATTATTGAGGCTAGAAAAGTTATTTACACTTGTAGCAACAGGATGAGTGGATTATCTAAGCTGTGTGAAAAATTAATGAAAAAAGGCCCTCACGGTGTTTATGACTGTAAGAGAGATCTGTGTTTATGACTGTGCGTGTGTCTGTGATCTCACACACGAGTTTCTTCCCTCTGCTGAGACTCAGTGGACTATTAGAGGCAGCAGCTCTCTGTGGAGTATGCAACAGCGTGGGGTGGAACCATGTTGGAATGAAGCCATGCTTAGTAGGTCATTGTGTTGTGTTGCTCTGTCTGAGTTGTAGTTTGGATTGTTGTTCCTAGAGGAGAGCGTTGCAACAGACTACAGCTGTTTTTGTTGTTGTTATTGCTGTATGTTCACACGTCAAAATCTTGTCTATTTTTTACGAGCCTTCTTGCTCTCTCTCTCTCTCTTGCTGTCTTGCTCGTGCTTTGCTTTCCAGCGCAGCGTTGTTTCGTCCACGTTCATGTTTAGTATAACCAAATCCATCTTCTAATAGGAAACCTTGTTGATTACATTACACAAACATGCAAAACGGCTGAGTGCTCTGAGAGACTCCATCCCCTCCTCTTTTACCCAAAGTAAACATTGCTTAACGGTTTGTTTATTCAAACCTCCAACATCCACCTTCTAAGAGGAGTGTTAAATTAGAGCGTACATTGACTTCCAACACTCAATCTTTTCTCCCCATGGCCAGCATTAGAAGTGGCAGAGTTTTATGTTCCACCTGTTCCTGTTTTTGTACTACCAGGTAGTGTCTTTGACGGAGTACCACCGTCGGATCGAAGCGCTAAACAGCGAAGATCTGCGCTCGCTCTGCAAACGACTCCAGGTGCCCTGACCAAACCCTGTCTGCCGCCCCTCTTTCTCTACTCTGCCCAAATCTGCTTCACCAACTCCCCACTGAAGGCTTTAGCTGCTGCTGCTGCTGTTGCTGCTCTTCCTGTTGCTGATGCCCCCGTTGCTTTAAATAAACATAAGTTTATGAATTTCAGCTCACGAACACTGTTCAAAGCTTGTTAGTCTCCAAACAGTGGCAATAACTAGTTGAGCAGTCAACTGAAAATAGTTTTTATCACTCCATTACAGGCAGGATGTTTGTAGTGATGAGGTTTTCACGTCACAGCAGCCTTATCTTCGTGTGTCAGGCTTCTTTTTAGACTCAGTGAACATTTTTAGTCTTCATTCCACTAGATCAGTCGTGCTAGCTCTGAATGGATATGCAGATTGCATATAGGACATGCAGAGATGGGTTTTATTGTAGAACTTTTTCCTGAAAGAGAAATTGCCTTTACTACCCAAATGAGCTGAATGTAAAGAGTGTGGCCTGCCTAAGGACTGATCAAGAGATGTCAAAGGACTACAGAACAAAGAGATGAAGGGTTAAAGTAAGACTCCCCTGACAGGATGAATGATTTCTAAGGACAATGCAGGCAGGCCTTATTTGAATGAGGACTGAAATATGATAGCATCCCAGGTACCAGTGGCGATGTGTTCCACAGTCGGTCGCTGTTATCGAGAAAGATAAATAACCCAAACAGTCCACTGGACAGAGAAAATGTCAAACATGGGGGTGCAGTATATCCACTGGGTTGATTTCCTATTCACTTAGCATTCTTCTCTCCCAGACAGTGTCTCTGCAGTGCTTCTCCCACTTGTGCCAAACTGATCCTAGTCATCTGGCATCAGAGTGTGGCAGGAAGATATTCAGCTGTCATCATCACATTGTTGGATTATCAGTGTGTTGCTAGAAAACACTTCCTTTGTAATTTTGCCAGGACAGCTGCTAGATTGAAAAGCCCCAAATGGAGGAAAAATGTAAATTTTGTTAGTGAGGTTGAGCTATGGGTAAAAGCTATTTTCCCCGCCTTACCCCTATCGCCCAGTCTGTGTAGCTGGACTTATTTTGTGTTATGGAATTGGTTTTCTAGCTCTACTTTTTTTTTTATACTTGTCTCACTTTGTGTAGCCCCAGCAGATTGCAGTTACAGTCTGTTGGAAGTTACTGCTGTAGATAGTCTGACTAGTTAAACCAGTCATATCAGTACTCTGATATGAAAAATAGTCAGTGGAAGGCAGTAGTTATAATTGAATGCATCCAGAATTATTGCTTTTTTGGAAGTTCAGCCGCTTCTTGTCGCTGCATCTCTAACATGTATTTGTGCTTGTAGATTACCACCAAGGAAGAGGTGAACTCCAAACATGGCACCGTCAAAACGGAGCTGGAGCCCGAAATGTTCAAACCCAACCTCAGAGAACCCAGCGAACTCCTGGAGGCCGACCAGATAGAGAAGGTAAATGCTGCTGCAAAAAAAACTGATCTCATGCAGCCTTGACATACAACAGACTGGGCGGCACACTAAATTTAACAAATCCCACAATAGCCTAAACAAACAATGAATACATGCTTGTTCCTCTTTTGTTATCTAGAGGCTGCATTGGGTGTCCTGTTCCTTTGTTATAATGAACATTGACACTGTAGTTTATTTCATGTTAGCGTTATGTTTACTGCTCTGTTACTGTTAATGCTCAGTTGTGTCCATTGCTGAAAATAGTCCTTACTGTCTAGTGTATATTGAAATTGAACATAATAGGCACATGAATAAATTGGTTCCTTGTTTTTACTATAACCCAGTAGGCTTGGAGGTTTTGCTACAGACACAACGGGAAAATTTTAAATTTATCAATGTTTTTTTTCATCTTATGGTATGATTATAATTTTTAAAAAGTGAACATTTTATACTTAGTCTTTAAATCGACAAGAGAAGCCTGTGTCATATGACGGACTAGAAATCTAGCATGTAAAATTCATTCATAAGATACCCCTGGGACAACCCCAGCCAGTGTTTATGATGTCATCACAAAGAGTCCTATCCATTCAGGTTTTAAAAAAAACAGCTCTGTCAGGTAGTGCAAACTAAAGGTTAAGACTAACATCAAAGCTTTAAAATATACCTGCTGGTCTACTACAGTTTTGATTTATGATGATTTTAAAATGCATATTTGTCTCTTAAATTGCCTTTTTTCCACCATGGACATAAGGTAACATTTGCACAGGTTTCTACCAGCCACAACTGATTAAAATAGTTATTTCTCTCTATATTAATAAGAATCTGAAAGTAATACTGAGATGTGGAGTTTGTTCAACTATTTAACACTGACCTATGAATCATTAAAGCATGAAGTACCTAACTCGGGATGATCCAGTGTTGTCTACGCAGACAACTTGGCAAAGAATACATTTTAAATTGTATCTTTGGGCACTTTGTTACTTGCAGTCTGTCATGAAAACATATCGAGGGCTTGGAGCCAAAGGGGCGTAAGTTACATTTTGCCAACTTTACAGGAGAGCCAAAACAAAAAAATAAATAACCATAGTTTGCTCTTACTTTGCATAGTAATTTTTTTTTTAAGCATGTTTCTTTTTACAAATTGATGATTAAGCTGTAGTAACAGACTAGTGAAAAATTTCATGTTGGTCTAACTTAAAAATTCTGATCTCAGGACAACAACCACTCAGGACAGTGACAGAGTTGTCAGTATGTAAGTCATCTCATGTGTCCTTAGATCAGGCAATGAAACATGCAAACTGGATAGTTTACTCATTTAAGGCAGGAATCAACATGTTTTCTTTCATTTATTATGTTCTGGATGAATTCAAATAGATTTGGCTTGTTAATACTGCCAATCCAAAGAATTGGAAATAAGCTGTGCTAAAGATGAAAGAGAAACGCATGAAGCAGACCTCCAAGTCACTAACCTTTCATGTTGTTGTGAGGTACACTGTGTGCCTTGCAGGCATTGCGAGTTAAAACACACGTAGTGCTCCAAATTAGTCCCACCTGGCTTATTAACCAATAGAGTGCCAATATGCAGCTTCCTTTAATCACCCTGAGGACAGAGCTCAGAGCCCGGGCTTGGCTCAAAGCAGCACAGAGGTGAGCTGAGTTGTCTGACAGCTCCAGCTCCACCACTGGAGCAAGTGCTGATCCAACCAGAAAAACGCCAAAAGGGACTGATGAATTGTTTGAGCGTGAACAGAACACTTAAAGGTCCTTGTTCTATATAGCAGTAAAAAGTTGTCACTTTAATTCCATGTTTTAGTCAGTGTCTGTTTTATCTGTCTATTAAAATGAGACATAACTTGTACTGCTCCTCCGGCGCCTTGTCAGCATTATCTCCCCCATGCACCACAGCCACTGTTAATCCCTGAGTCAGTCAGCAGCAGGGCAGCGAGCTCTCTCAGGGAGCGCTGGGCCTCTCTTTCTCTTGAGACGGCTCTCGCTGTTTTGAGCCCTGTTACTCTTCTTTAAACGACAGAGTGTTAAAAGGTCACCGCAGATGTAATTGAGCATTGGTGGCTGTGGCCTTTCTGTGTTTCATTTTCTTCCTATTTTTTTTTTCCTCCTTTCTCCGTCTCTGTATTTTTTTTAATTTATTTTCCACACACACAGCTTGCCAAGAATCTCCCTCCACGGACCATTGGGTACCCATGGACGCTGGTCTTTGGCACAGCAAAGCATGGCATGAGCATTAAGACACTGTACAGATCCATGCAGGCCCAGGACACCCCGGTGCTCCTGGTCATTAAAGACAGCGACGGCCAGGTACGCTCCCAGACTCAAGAAGCACACTACAGTAGCACACAGTTATGGTGCTAATCAGTTTCAAGAATCTTCTCTCTTGATCTTTTTTTCTTTTTTTTTTAACTTCAGGTGTTTGGTGCGTTGGCATCTGAGCCCTTTAAGGTCAGCGATGGCTTTTATGGCACTGGAGAGACATTCCTCTTCACCTTTAATCCAGAGTTTGAGGTATAACAAATGAGAATTTGGTACTTTTTTCGGCTTCTGAATGAGTAGTTTTGTCAATAATGGAGTAATACCTCATGCAATTAGAGGATATACAGGAGAACTGATGTTTGCATTTCCCCGTACTGGTGAACTTTGCAGTGCTCCCCACCACTAGAACGCTGTCAGCAGCTTGTTTTAGCTCAGTTTTACCATTTTGATTCACTGTAACTGCTCTCAGTGACTTCATTCCCAGCTTTAGCAGGCAGCTGTTTACAGTGAAAAAGCTCTGATGTGCACTCTCTGTCCGGCACCAGTCAGCAGACCAGCGCAGTTGGCAAGTTGTTGGTGAACAGAAAGAAGCATTTAGCAGCTAAAGAACCAAATATTTCCCTCATGAGTTGGCAAAGACAGAAAACAGCTAGAAGGAGAATGGTGGTGTTATATTTAGGAAGTGACTGGAAAAAACTGCTAAGGCGTGTTTGCCGGCTGTCTATTTAGGACACTGTTAGCCAGAACTGTTTAAAGCTTTAAGAGACAAAATATTTCATGCATCAGAAAATAGAAGCAGCATTAGATATGATATACCTGATGTTTACTGTGATTAAGTGTCACAACCTGCTCGTGATGCATGTGAAAGTCAAATGCGCACACTGTCAGACTGTATCCTTATTAATCCTCATTATATTTGACTTCAGCCGTGCCTGCGTTTCAGACACGTCTTTGTGTTTACGAACAGTTTAAAGTGGTTTGTAACTTCTTCTCTGCTGTGTTTCAAACACTGAGATGAATGAACTGAGAGCAGCTCATTAACTGGATCTGGGATGGTCTCAGTTTCTTTCACACTTCAACCAAAACGGTAGTTTGAAAGAATCTTTTTCATGTTCAGTCAAGAGGACCAAAATGCCAAGAGTTAGTCTGATAGCTCTCAGTTCAAATGACAGTGCGTGATTCTCTATCAGAAACAGACATGGGTGCAGTCTGTTCTCATCCAGATAAAGGCTATTGGACACTGAATATGTCATGCATTATCTTCTAATATGTGGACTATTGTGTCCTCAACAGGTGTACAAGTGGACAGGTGACAATATGTTTTTCATCAAAGGGGATATGGACTCCTTAGCTTTTGGTGGAGGAAGGTGAGCCAGCAATCTACATACCATTGAAGCAACATATTTGCAGTAACTGAATTTGATCATATGCAGTAATATTTAATTCAGATTTTAAACAAAGCTACACAAAGTAGACACAAGTCTCCTGTGATATCCAAAGGATGTGGAATACATTAAAAGCGTGGTGTTTGCAGATATAAAACATGTTTCTGTTCTGATTTAAAATAATTTCTATCATGGTGATGGTCAGTTTTCAGCACCATTATTTATTTATATATGTATCTGCTTAATAAAATCTGTCAAGTTTAACTGATTGAACAGGCTGACTGTACAAATCTGACACGGCTATCACACTTAATAGTTGGTACTTTGTTCATTACCCTTGTGAGTACCTTCACACTTGCAGTTAAAAACACATTTAAAAAAAAAATGTGTGTTCTTCTTTCTTCTGTAGTGGTGAGTTTGGCCTGTGGCTGGATGGAGACCTTTACCACGGCAGGAGTCACTCCTGTAAAACATTTGGGAACCCCATGCTTTCAAAAAGGAGGACTTTTATGTGCAGGACATAGAGATCTGGGCTTTTGAATAACAAAACAGTGCAACACAGGGGAAAAAAGAAGTCCTGGGAAGGGCAGAAAGTGAGGAGTCCTCCTCCTATAGAACACTGGCAATGTCCCAAACCTAACTGCACATCACCAGGGCTCCCGGCCGGAAGCCAGCTATCGGATGCTTGTTGTGCGTTACTACTGCAGTTATTACAGAGATCCTTTGTTTCTTTTTCTTTTCTTTTTTTCCCTTTGTGAAAAATTACCTTTGTGTGTATCTTGTTACAGCCTTGTGCAGCATCTTTGCAGAGTAGGGGGAGAGAGTAAAGTGGCAGTGAAAAGATGGTAAGATGAGGCTGTATGTGAGAAATGACGAGAGAGAAGCAGGGCGGGGATTATTAAAGAGGACCGTCGGAGCTGCTCTCTGTCGAGAGGTGGTGAAGATGATGGCGGCTAAGGTTTGGGACTGCAAGAAGAAGAAGAAGAAGAACTGCCCTGCTGGTCCAGATTGTGCATCAGACCTTTATAGAACTTCAAGGAGTCCCCCTGCACCCTGTCAGACCCCCTGAAATCGCGTTCATTCTGTAGGACGTTACTCACTGTGCTGTCAGTTTGGACGGAGAGAGACCCAGTTAGAGAGACAGAACCTGAACACATTCCATTCCTCTCGGTGGTGGTGGGCTGTCAACAATACAAGTGGTGATTTGTGGTAAACACACACATACGAAACACATCAGCAGCAGGATACGATGACGCGTAACTCAGAGAAGGGAGAATATTTGCTGTGTGTGTTTAGTTGGGGGGGGGGGGGGGTAGTCTTTTCACAGTACAGTTTTTGGTTGTCCTCTGAGGCTAAACTTATAGAGTATTGTGTATTGTAGTCCTCCTGTTGTTCACTGTCATAGCACACCATCTGAAAGCACATAGCTATAATCAGATCACCCATCGTCGTAATGTTCTGTTCAGTGGGTGTATGTGTGAGTCCAGCTAACACCAGCTCCTCTCGCGGGATGCTGGCTGTACTGTTTGTAGACAGTAACGTGTTGCAATAGATTTGTGGAATATGCAAAATAACTGTCCTGTGACCTCAAATAACCTGCAGGTCGTGGCAATTTTGCCGCCGCCTGTCGCTCTTTCAAGAGAGAAACTTGTAAAGCTTTTACGTCTTGATTGACAGTTGCTTTTTCTGGGTCTTGTTTGAAGAGCCTGAGACGTGGTTAACTGTTTTACATGCATATATGACAATTATATATTGGTATATATGATTATATATGTGTTTATATAATCATATATATTTTGCTGTTGAGTGTGACAGTGATTATATTTGTGCTGATATTTCAGCTGTTACTATAAAATGTATATTACCCTGTAAATTAATGTTAAAATAGTAGAATATATATATATATATATATATATATATATATATATATATATATATATATATATATATATATATATATATATATATATATATATATATATATAATGAATTACATACTACTATATAAATATATATATATATATATATATAAAATAAAGTGTGGATTGGTCGGTTGCTTCTAGCACTTTAATCTGGTGTAAAAGTGTTAAGGCCAGGTTCTTAGATTCTCTTAGCAGTAGTTGTACAGTACTTTTTTTTTGTTTGTTTGTTTAGATCATTAAGATGTTAACTGTTAGTAGAGAGCTTGCTGCTACAAACATCAACAGGGGTGTTCCCTTTTACTCTAACAAGGAAAAAAAGGATGATGACACAAAGGAAGGAAGGGGATGGGGTTGAATGTGGTTAGAAGGGGCAGCGGGCCTCAGTTTCTCTCCACACGTGGCCGTCAGGTGAGTCCGAGTAGGTACAGGTAGGTATGCAGACAGATGATGCCGGGTGAAGGAACATGTACACATTACATGATCCTCCCCTGCTGTGGCGCTTTCTGCCCCCTCCCCCCTTTTCTGGTCTTCCACGCCAGTATTTGTGTCCTTGTGGAAAGTCACAGAATAATATGGATAATTCTTCCAATTCTTTCACCAGAATACAATGTACCAGTGATGTATAAATACCAATAAAGCTGAATTAATTGTTCTAACCTGGGATATGTCTGATTTATTTATTTGTCATCCTTCTTTTTCTATTTTAATTTTAAATTATGTACTTGGTACAGAGGGAGAAATTAGTTTTTTTAAGCTGATTTTTATGTAACCACAGTAATAAATCAGTCACATCCAATATGTATCTCTTGTGTTTTTAATTTTACCCATCATTTTAAATCCTTAGAGATCCTGCTCTGATCTGGTTAAATAAATAAAACTTGGTTTAGTGTCCCTACAGTCCTCTATTTATATATAAAATAAACTAATGCTCTAATTTTGAAAAGCTAATTTCATCATATTCTAATGGAATTTCAGTGCTAAGGCAGTCTGTTGAGAGTTGCATTGATAAAGTCAAGGTGATGAATCCTGCAGCTGTGAGTGAGCACCACCTACTGGTCGTAGTTGTTGAGAGTTCATCTGTGTCCCCGGTCACTATTTTTTTTTATTTTAGTATGAAAAAATTACTGCAACATACAAAAATAAGTTGTAAAAAACAAAACTGGCATAAACTGTGTTCTGATTTATTTTAGTAACACAGGTAAACAGTAGTGCCAAATCTTCACGAGTTCCTTATCGTCAGCTCGGAGGAAATGAATACCTGAGCTTCCCTGATGTGTCAGGTCCCACTGAAATCCAGATGCCCCCTGAGGCACTCATGGTGCATCAGGAGTTTATAAACATCCAGAAGGAATAAAACCGTTTGGGGATCGTTCTCGGATTATAGTCTTCTGGCATACAGCTGCAGCGTGAAGAAAGTCCCTTGTTACAACAACGTAAAAGCAACAATCTTGGGTAGACGGGAAACAGTAGAGGACAGAAAGTCTTTAGACCTTTTTCTCAGCAAAAACAGAAAGTACACTAGTTTCACTTAAAATGCAATGTACAGGCAATTCAGACAACATCCTCTGGAAGGCACCCTCAGTGCAGCAGATCTGAAGCTAAATGATTCTCACATTAAATAGACTCCAGATTAGCTAAACAACAAAAAAAAAACATATCTTCATTATTCTTATCTTAAATTCATTTAGATGAAATTCAGATTCCATGATTCACAAAACAATTCTGCTTGGCAGGAATGAGTATAGCTAATGTAGGCCTCGGTGCTTTGGCAGACAGGGCAGACTGTGGGTGAGCACTAAAGAGGCTACACGAAAGCTGAACAAAGGCATCAAGTGGAACCATCTTCAGTAAGGAAGAAGAATATTGTAGAAAATCAAGAGTAAAACGCTGGCTAAAAGTGCTGTTTTCAGCAGGAAGGTGAGTTTTTCTTCCAGTTGAGGCGTTTAAATCTTCCCACAGTTTGTCTCTTTAGTACACCAGGTACTTGAGTTCAGAGTAGATGAGTGGAAACATGACTCTGCAGGCTCGGCACAGGATGGCTACGCTCTTAAATAAAGCTCGGGGTTTGGTGCTCCAGGATTCAGACTTGAAGTTGAAGTAGACTGCATACAGCGCCACAGCAAAGAAGTGTCCAATGAGGGTCATGGGTTTGGGTGACAACCTGTCAAAAAATAAATAACTGTCATGCTGACATTCCTCAAAAGGTTTTGTTTTATTTTTGTTTATTTAAACTAATCCATGAACGAATACTTTGACATTTGCTTTCTAGCTATGCAACTCCCATCTGCCATATCCAGCAGGCAGTTAGCCTAGATTAGAATAAGAAGACTGGAAGCGAGGGGAAAGAGCTGATCTTCACAGTTCCCGCCCTTTTCACCACAACACTTTTGTTTTTGTTTTTTTTCATATAAACATGATTCAGTTCGACTTATATAGTGCCAAATCACAACAACGGTGACCTCAAGGTGCTTTATATTGTCAGGTAAAGACCCTACTTGACTCTACAGACCTACAGACTCTTTCTTGGCCGGTCACACCATCTCCCCGGAGGCCTACCAGCAGGGGTTGAACAAGATACGGTGTGTGAGCATTGGAGGTGCTGACTGGAGGATTTTGGACAGAAACAATCATGCTAAGCTAAGCTAACCAGCTACCTGTTGTAACTTCGCATACAGGCATAAAAGTCTCACTATTCTCATTCAGTCCTCAGCAAGAAGGTGAGCAGGTGTATTTCCCAAAGCTATTCTGCTAACCCACTAATTTATCCTTGGTTTGTTTGCTGTGGAGGAAAGCATGTAGTGCTTACACTGAGAGGAGTCCAATAGGCCCAGCAACACACTCTCCGCCAAGCTTGAAGTACTGGAAACAGGCCTTTCTCAGCTCATGAAGAGAATCTGGTTAACACAAAACGTGAATGAGAAGCCAAAGTTAAATTAATGCGGATTTTTGAGTTTTGTATAAAAGTCAACATTCATCATCTCCCATCAGTGCTTTCATGTGTCACTAGATGGAGGCAGGCAGAGACTCACTGTCAGTGGCTGCAAACAGCTCATACAGAGCCTGGGCCAACACATTCACCACAAAAGAATGTGATGACTTGCGTTCCCAGTGGAATTTTTTCTTTGCCTGTTGAGAAGAAAGAAAGAAAAAAAAAAAAAACAGTGCGATATTACACACTGGCCTGCAGTCTCTCACCAACAGCAGAGGAAATATGAGAGTATAAATGCAGCTTCTGCCTGCAGTCATACAAATTGTGACTTCTAGAAAAATCAATGAAAGTGCTTTCTGTTGTAAGCACTGTACAGTGTTGTTTTTGTTTGTTTTTTTTTAATAATCATTTGAATTTGGGGACAGGTGTTCTGATTAGTGAATTAGTCCTATGCTCACCTGCAGCATGGTCCTGTCGTCGTACAGATCTGGAACGTTCCTGAGCAGACTCCTCCAGATACAAACGTCGTTAGAGCAACACTCATCCCCGCCTCCGGTCAGAGGATGCCTCATGTTGTAAGCATCACCCAGGAGAAGCACGCCTGTGAACAACAGACAGCTGTTTGTCTCATATCTTATCGCCAGATGTTCTCTTTCATATTTAGCACTTTAGCAAATGTCTGAGCCAAAAGCAAAGCACATCTTAGAGTTACTTTAAACTTAAAATACAAATTAACTGCAAATTAGGCATCTTACACTAATGACCAAAACAAGACACCGCTTTCCAAAACATTCATCGTACTGCACACTAGCCAAAAACCAGTTCAATAAACAGACCTCGGGTCATCTCCGACAGAAATCAGCCAGTCAATAACACTTCAGTACCTGGCTTGTTGACGGGGGTGGGTGGGAGGAAGCTGGCAGGCATGGACCTGAGTCGATCGTTCTGTATAGCCACCATGAAAGGCTCCTTTAAATGCTCTGAAAGGAGGAGAGAAAGAGAGAACGCAGGAGGTCGATCACTGAGCCAGCTCTGTGGATTAAAACCCAAAGGTGCACACTGGCCACATGCAAAGGGAAAATCTTTTTTTTTTTTTTTTGGTGTTTGAATGTACTTTTATCAATTCATCAAGTATGACTGACTCCAGCATTCCAGCCGGACCTGTGTCAAGGTCACTGGAGCGGCTGCTTTAGTACTGAGGCTTTGATATTTCAGCTGAATAGCAGAGCACACCATGAATGTCAATTCTGTCAGCTGCAGCTTCCTGGGAGGTGCACACCTCCACATGAGCAGCAGTCTGCATGGATTCCTGCCTACCACCACTTCTGGTATTATGGTTTAATGACTCTGATCTTCAAGTCACCTTCATTTATCACTCTGCAGATGGTCATTTTTCATCACGGATTAAATAAAGTGTGTTCTTCATCATTTACCTGGCAACTGTGGGTAGATTTTCTCAGTCATGTACTCTGGCAAGTTACGAGGCATCTCCCCCCTGATGTCCACAAGCACTCTGGTTTGAGAGGAGGAGATCTGGTAGATGAGCACTGGGCTGGAATTGGCCAGCACCAGCTCGGCGTGGTTGGCCTTAAACTGCGGACAGTCCTGCAGAGAAGAACGGTGCATTCAAGGGTGGTGCAGCGGGATGTTTTTTTTTATTTCAGACACTGAGCACTAAGTTTAGGACACATCCTTGTGCAAAGTCAGAGAAAATATGGATAAATCTTCCAAATATTTCACCTATATGCAGTCTATCAGTGATGTAAACAATGCCAGTTTAACTGCTTTACCCTGGGAAAGGCCTGAATTTGTGATGCTATGTTTTTTGTTTTAAACTTCATTTATTTCCTGTAAAACCCAGATGTTAATCCAGTTGTTAAATAAGTGATTCAAATTTGGTATGAAGTAAGAAATTATTTAAAAGAAGACTGCTTTTTGATTTCTTTTAGTTTCAAGTACCTTTGTTTGATTTGCAATTCTTGTTTAAAAATGCATAAATATATTCTTGAAAATAAAAACATTGGTTCAGCTCATCACTCTTTCAGCAGCTGTGCCGCAGCTCCGCATACCTTCATCAGGCATCCCACAAAGTGAGAGCAGGTGCGAGCTTTCCTGCACACCAAACTCTTCCTGAATTTGGAGAAGCAGCCGTCAGCCACCACAGTTAAAGGTGCATGGACCTCCTGCGGGACACATGTTCACACAGTCATCACACGCCCTCGGAGTTAAATACAGGATTTCTTTCAGTAAGGTGAGAGGGAAACACAAAGCGGAGTCTGAAAGTTGTGCCGGTATCACTGAGCTCCCTCTTCTCACCTTGATGTCTCCGGTTTCTTTATCCTTGTACTGGACTCCGGTTACACAGCCGTCCTCTTCCTGCAGACTGGTCACGGTGCCTTCTATGAATGTGACACTGGGGGGCGCAATTGGACAGTTAGAAAAATCTAGACTGCACGCCCACAGAGCAGTGTGATCATAGTAAAGACTGCTTAAGTACAACATATGTCCCTGATGTTGCTTCAGTGTTGCATCTCTTTAACTTAAAGTCTATCATTGTGTACACAGGCGCATTCAAAATCTTTCTTATTCATGACTCTGCTCACTTTGGCTCAGCCATGGCGGCTCTCCTCAGGCCCATGATGAATCGCCCATGATGAAAAGCACGGCCACAGTAGACTTTTGTCTCCTCCTCAGGGTAGGGGATCTCCACCTCGGTGCCACTCTCTATGTCGTGGATCACGTAGCCGTGCACAAGATGGGCATCCAGACCCTCCACAGAGCCTGGGGCCAAACACAGTAGCAGGTTAAAACTGCACAGCGCACATTCACTGTTCATTTAAGCCAAAGATGACATGAAGCAGAGGTTAAAAGTGGACACAGTGAGTCGATTAACGCAGCATCAGTTTGGAATGACTGGTGTGCACTCAAGGTCAGCGCAAGGATGCATTTGATGTCCTTAATGAGTGACATCAAGATCCAGAAGTAGTTGTTCTGGGTCTTTGTAGTAGTTCTAAGACATGAAATAATAAAAACTAGGTGCTCGTGCAGGCCTATGACCTCTGGAGGAACAACTAAACTATTATACAAGAAGTGATTGGTGAGTACACTTTAAAGGACACTTGCAGTAACAGACCTTCCAGTCCGAGCTCTCTGAGTGCTCTGTATCCTCCGGGCTGCAGCAGCTCTCCCACTATCCTGTCCGGCTCTCTCAGGTCCCTCTCCACCACCGTCACCCTCCTGCCGTCCCGGGCCAGGACTGCCGCCATCGCCGAGCCCAAAACGCCGGCCCCAACTATCACCACATCCGGAGCATCAAAGGATTCACACGCTGAAGCACTGAGTGAGTCAGAGGAGCTCGTTTCCACTCTTTTCCTTGTTCTCCGGCCCTACAGGAGCAGTCACACTGAAAATGTAACTCTCTAAAATACTCAACTAACCTCTGCTTGTACCTGCCATAGGCGTAGGAACCGGAAGGGGGGGGGGGGGGGGGGGGGGCGTGTCCCCCCCAATATTGGAGACATGCGCATTTGTCCCACCCAAAAATCACAGCACAGAGAAAAAAATTTAATTCGCGTGCTTTTATTTTGAAGGCGCAACATAGCGTCATGCCACTGTGCTCCCCCCGCCCCCCTCTGAACGGCGCAAGTGTTTGGGAGCCTGAAACAGCGGCAGGAGTCAGAAACTCTTTGAATGAGGTAAAACGGTCAGTCAGGAATGTTACCATGAATATGGTTGTTTGTCAGTTTACTTTCATACATAGGATGAAGTTTACTTACTGGAAAAGAAGTCAATTTGCAATGAATTTCAAATGAGAGGTGGAAAAATTATTTTGGCTCTTCTGCTTAGGCCAATGTTTTTAACCTTTTGTTTGGCTAAATGCAGAGCTGTAAAGAGGCACGCAGCTTGTCTATTAAATGTGAGAGGTATCACTTTTCTTTATTTCTTTTGGTTATTATTATTTTTATTGATATTTATTTTGATTTATTAGATTAGAGTTTCACACTGAATAGGCATATTTTAATACCTGTTTTTTTTTTACTTAAGGCTGTTAGTAAAAAGTGAATAATTTGTTTATTACATTATCTGTGAGGATTCATTCATGTCTGAACGTTGTTTAATTAAAGAACCAGTTCTGTTGCCAGTCAACCTACATAAATGCATTTTTGACCATTATTAAATGTTTTCGACCAATAAACATATCAAACTTTGCACTTCTGTGCGTTACTAAATTATTTTTGTGCTACTGATATATTTAGCTTGCTGGTATATGAAGGCGTGTGAGGGCCACATTGAGAAAAAAAAATCATTTTATGCATTTTAAGAATAAAGTCAAAATCGTTGAAGTCATCATTTCAAGTCAAATAACGGCCACAGCTGCTATACTCTCTACAAAATGCCTTGGGTAGAAAACAACTTGATCAGCTGTGTTATTGTGTCTTGTGGTTCTACATGTCCCCTCTGTACTGTACGAAGGTGCAGCCATCCTTCCATCTAACCATTGCCACTTTGTGTGGTTTTTCCTTCTGAGCAGATGCAGCTTTCTGCACTCTCTCTTTAACGCCCTCATACTTATCACTACATCATGTTTATGTACTAAAAGAGAAATCATTTCCTTGTTACTAAAACCGATTCTAAAGTATAGTTTCACTAACTCATAATACAAGACATTCTGGAGGGGATAACAGACGTGTCATGGCAGTTGTTTGACTTAAAACAACTTTAATCTGCACATTTCGACTTTTTTCTCAAAATTTTAAATTTATTCTCAAAATGCACAATTTTTTTTCTCAATGTGGCCCTAATACTCTGTACTAGTACCAGTGCGGCCAGCTGTTAAAGTAAGCCTGGAATGACATGGTCATTATGCCTCATAAAAGACTCAAGCCATTTTGTTTGGTGGTTTGTCCACATCTTATGATTATAAAACATATATATATATGTAAATTATCCATGCAATAATATAGGTGTACACAACACTATTTTTCCAAGAAACATTTGAAAAAGAAGAAAGTAAAAGATCAAATGACATTTTTTATGCTTTATTGGGGGGGACACATTTTATATGTGTCCCCCCCAATAATAAACTCCTTCCTACGCCCTTGGTACCTGCAGTCCTTCAATGCACTGATCTTTAGCTCTGACATACTTAAAACAACTTCCAGGCTTTCCAGAGAAAGAAAATTAAATACACTGCTCATAAATAAAGGTTAATTGATTAGTTCTTATATAGCGCTTTTCTACTCGAGAACTCAAAGCGCTTTATACAACAGGTTTGCTTTAACATTCATACTCGATGAATGCAGACTGGAGCAGCCAGGAATGGACCACCAACCTTCCCTTCCGATTAGAAGATGACCCGCTCTACCGCCAGAGCCACAGCCACTCCAGATTAATTAAGCAAACCCTTATACTTTGGGGGGTTGTCTGGTTGTTGGCTCTCCAGTGCGCCTGTTGTCACTTTGATTTGTACCAAAGCAGGTAAAACGGATTCACAATGATTTAAGTTTCCAAACGGGACATGCTGATATCCCCGGAGTTTAACTGACTCTGTATCATACTGTGAAGGTCTTTTTTTTTTTTTTTTTTTTTAGCACTGTATATAATAAAAGACTTGAACTGAATAGAAAAACAATCATATTTTCTTTCTTTTTAATCATCCCATGTTTTCCTTTGTTCACATAATTAGACTTACAGGAGTCCATATGAAGTGTCTTACCTCTTTGCAGCTCTTCTCTGCTCGCTCGCTCCTTGCAGTTTGGGGGATTAAGTGGTTGATAACAGGTAACAAAGACAGACTGTTCAGGAACACATTAAGTACCTGGGTGACTCTGAGCTTCTGGCCGTGAAAATAGGCGATATATGAGAGCAGCAGGCTGGCTGTAAAGAATAAGGCTACGGCCATCACAAGCTCTTTCTGAGCCAAACTCACCACCGTGTCGGATTTTTTATAAAGATAGGTAAAGCTTGCTATTCCCAGGAAAGTCCACATCTTTTCGAATTTACAAAATAATAATAATAAATTAAAGCTAAAGTGCAACAGTGATGAAAAATATTTTTTAAGGCTGACAAAAAATATATATATATACGGTGTAAATAATAGTAATAATAATTTTTTTTAATCTTATTTTTTTCCAGGTTTCTCCTAAAACAAAAATAGCCCGTCACCCGCAGTTATGTTTGTAACTCATGGTCCACGGAGAGTTGCAGCGATGCTGAATATTTTATGACAATGAGAAAGACGGACCTCTTCTGATTGGCTGCTTTCACATTCCCCCTCTGCCGCTGCGCAAACCACCAATCAGGAATGACGTGAAGGTGAGCAGAGCTCACGCTACACGCTGATTGGATGGTCGCGTCTGCACCGGGCTTTTTCTGGCCTGCTGATTGGAGAGCGGTCCAGTAGGACGGTAGTATGATTTGATGTCAGTAGAAAAAGGTGCGCTTTATTTCTTTTTACCGTTCAGAGTGAAAAGCAAGTGAAAGCAAAGAGTGTTCATGTACGAAAGGAGAAACACTCCGTGGCCCGTGTAAAATATAACCGCGACCCACGCAGTTATTAGAGCACAAAGCCCAAAAAACTAAACTGGACCTGAATACAGCATGCACCTTTTAAGGTAGTACGTTTTCATGCCAAAGTGGCACATCAGTCCAAGTGTAAATCCTAAATCGCACGTCAAGGTATCCCAAAAAAAAAAAGGTGCAGAGTGAGAGCTCTTTTACTGAAGTCAGCTCTGTCAAAATGTTACATAATACAGATCAAACCAATCGATCAGTCAATGATATAACACAGCTGAAGAATCTTGGACAAGGAGTCCGATGCATTTATTCCATTTTGTTTGTTTGGCTGGAACTGGAAAACTGCTTCAGTCGGTTTCAATCTGAAAGTATTTAAGATTGAACAAGTGGTCATAACACTGAAATAACTCTAAATGCACATAGTTACAGGTGCATTTAGAAATTGGTTGACAATATTGGTATTTTTAGGCTGAGGGGTGAAAATGTGACTGTCCTGTATTAAACAGATTCACCCAAATAAGCTGCAGCAGTGAACTGCTGTTTCCACACAGTCAACATGTAACAGTATTTATGCTGTGAGTAGGTTCAATTGTGACAGACCTACAGTTAGAGACTTATGAATACTTTTACTTGAGTAAAGGATCTGATACCCCCCCCCCCCCCCCCCCCCCCCAATCAGTCCCAACGCCAGAAGATGATGGAATAAGTTATTAGGTAAGTCAACAATGAATTAATTCTGCCTATGTATATAGAGCATGTACACACAGCTGTAATACCTTATGCCAATAATAATGTATGTCAGCACTTCTTTTTTAAAGCTTTCTTTTCATTGTTTTTTCTTTTATACAATCAATAAAAATTCTGAAACAAAAAAAATAATTAACAAAACTTGACGGACTGCGGTTTGGCTACAGTTTGTTTCCATGAATCAGTGTGGAAGTCTTCTCCTGTCATTGATGCGCACACAGTCCACTTCTCTCAGAATGTTCTTCTTCAGCTACTCTGTGACGTATAACTACATTTATACCACATTTCCTCCCAAATGGTTGTGATACGGATGAATATTTGCTGGCTCATTTTGGGTGTGATAAAGAATCTGCCTTTCCTTGCTCCGTGCCTTGCTTTTTCCAGTCAAGTTACCATGCTTCATGATTTTAAGGTAGAAAGCATGAAGGTTCTTGTAGTTAGCGAGCAGGTATTTTACCTCATTCATTTCATACTGGAATCGCTCTCTCTCTCCTGTCTGTGTTAAGTTACCTGCTCCTCCAGTTGTCTCTGAGATTCTGGAGCTGCTGCTGGAGCTGTTGGATCTGCTCTGTTGTTTGGCCTGTTTGGCAGATTTCAAGTCAGTCTGAAGCCTTCGTGGCTTGGCAGGAAGGCTCTGCACACGGTTCTGCAGCAGTTTGGCTACTTTGATCCTGCAGGTTTTGTGGTAAACAAGCCTCGGCCAGCTGTTTTTTCAGGTCGTATGTCTGTGTAGATTCTCAGTCACCCAGGTCATAGTAGTCTCTGGAGCTTGAAAAAGGCGACGGGACTTCTTTTTGTTTCTTGAAGACGTTTCACCTCTCATACGAAAGGCTTCTTCAGTTCTCAACCAAATGGTGGAGAGACCCAGGTATTTGAACCCTGTGGGCGTAGTCCCTTGGAGGTGGGTTATGACCCTCTATTGATCATGTGTGTAAACACATGTGCCAAGGTGTGAAGGAGGCGTGGGTCATTTCAATCAGTGTCTAGTCTCTTGAGATGCAGACAGTCCAGACTGGTTCCCAAGAGTTTGCACCTTGCAACACACAGCAACAGAAACCACTATAAGAAATAACAAACTATCCCAACCTGAAGCAGAACAGATCAGGATGAAAGTTTCAGCCACCCTCTCCAGTGCAAGACTTCCTCCATCCAACCTCACTATTCAGGAGAAGAAGGCCATCACAGCCCTAAGTAAGGATCAAACATCACCATACTGCCAGCTGACAAAGGGAGGTGCACTGTTGTTCTGAATTCATCGGATTACCACAACAAAATGACTACACTCCTCAGTGACAGCAATACTTATGAGGTCTTGAGACGTGATCCCACAAGCAACTACAAGAAAAAAGTCATTTGCTGCCTGCAGCAACTTGAAAAGGAAAACGCCATTGACCGCCCCACTTACTACCCGCGGCGCCTGTACCCTGGAGAAACTACTCCATGCATTTATGGACTCCCGAAGATCCACAAAGAAGGAGTCCATCTCCGACCCATTATCAGCAGTATAAACTCGGTCACCTACAACATTTCCAAACACCTCGCCACCATCTTATCACCGCTCGTTGGCAACACACCCCACCACATTGAAAACTCCACAGATTTTACAAACAAGGTCCAGAATCTTGTACTGAATCCAGATGAAACCATGGTGTCCTTTGATGTGGTTTCACTTTTCACTTGCATACCCACAATGGAAGCAGTGGAAACCGTCAGAAGACGACTACAGGAAGACGACTCCTTACAGAACAGAACCAGCCTCACCCCAGATCAGATTTGTGCATTTTTAGACCTCTGCCTTACCACAACATATTTCAAATACAACGATGGATTCTACAGACAGAAACATGGATGTGCCATGGGCTCCCCAGTGTCTCCCATTGTAGCCAACCTTTACATGGAGGAAGTGGAAAGTAAAGCTCTTGGTTCTTTCAAAGGGGTGGCACCTAGCCACTGGTACAGATATGTAGATGACACCTGGGTCAAAATCAAAACCCAAGAAGTAGAAGCCTTCACTGACCACATCAACTCAGTGGATAAATACATACCTTTTACCAGGGAGGACACCAGAGATAACAAGTTACCATTCCTGGACTGTGCGGTGCTTATCAAGGAAGATGGAAGCCTCAACATTGAAGTTTACCGGAAGCCCACACACACAGACCAGTATCTCCTCTTTGACTCCCACCACCCTCTGGAACACAAACTTGGGGTGATCAGGACCCTACAACACTAGGCAGAAAGTGTTCCCTCTGAGGCAGAAGGGAAACAAAAGGAACACACACATATTAAGAAAGCCCTCAAAACATGTGGTTACCCCAACTGGGCCTTCATAAAATCAGCCAAGATGCACAGGAATGAAGGCCAAACACAAACTACAGAGAATAAGAAGGACAAGAGGAAGAACATTGTCATCCCTTATGTGGCAGGCTTGTCAGAGAAACTCAGAAGAATTTTCTCCAAGCATGACATCCCAGTATACTTCAAACCAACTCACACCCTAAGGCAAAAACTGGTTCATCCCAAGGACAAACCACCCAAACACAAGATCAGCAATGTAGTGTATGCTGTCCAGTGCAGTGAAGTGTGCTCAGACCTCTACATTGGAGAAACCAAACAGCCTCTTCACAAACGAATGGCACAACATAGAAGAGCCACCGTGACAGGACAAGACTCAGCTGTACATCTGCATCTGAAGGAGAAAGGGCACGCTTTTGAGGATGCCAGTGTTCACGCCTCCTTCACACCTTGGCACATGTGTTTACACACATGAACAATAGAGGGTCATAACTACCTCCAAGGGACTACGCCCACAGGGGTTCAAATACCTGGGTCTCTCCACCATTTGGTTGAGAACTGAAGAAGCCTTTCGGATGAGAGGTGAAACGTCTTCAAGAAACAAAAAGAAGTCCAGTCGCCTTTTTTCAAGCTCCAGAGGTTTTTTTCAGGTCATTGATGTTTTTTTCTGAAATTGTTTTGTTGTTGTTGAAATGCTCATGAAGCTTATCCAAGTGAAGCTGGTGTTGTGCCACCTCGTCAGAGGCAGCTACCCATTTCTCATTAAGTTCCTTCCTTTTAAGTTCAGAGTCCTGCAGTTGGGTTTGCAGGTCATTAATGGTTTCCTCTGAAGTTATTTTGTTCACGTAGAAGCGCTTTTGAAGAGTATGAAGCTGGTCTTTCAGACCATTAATCGTATTCTCTGAAATTGTTTTGTTGTCTTCAAGTTCCTTTACTTTCTTCTCAGATTCGACCAGTTGGGTTATCAGATTGGTTGTATTCTCTGAATTTTTGGTGCCAAAGAAACGCTTCTGAAGTTCTTTTGCCTTATTCTCAGATTCCTTCACTTTGTTTCTGAGACTATTAAGTTCTGCCTTTGTTACTGTTGTGTACCTCTTGTGAATACAGTGAAGCTGGCTCAACTCCAACTGGATATTTGAACCCTTGTTAATGGGACCAATCCATTTCTTCTCAAGCTCTTCTGCGTGTTTCTGGGATTCCAGCAGCTGCTGCTTCAGATCTGCAATCTCGTCCCCTGCATTATCGTTTTCATGCGTCTGCATGTTGCCTTCCTTTGGTCTTTGTCCGTCTGCCATCGTAGATGCTTCAGTTTTGCCTTCTCGGGTATGCATCTATGTTTTTAAGCTTCTACCTTGCTTTTGGTCTGACAGTGCGTGCTGCTTAAGCCTTTAGGTTTCTGCGTGTTCGTTTATCGAACAGGAATGACACAAAACAGGAATAAGGAGGCCAATTATTACATTTAATAAAACCATTTCAGTTTACAGATTAATCTGGGTCAGGACTGCATGCCATGCCCGTGTGAGATGGCATGAAGTACTAGCACATTCTAATTCAGCTTACAGTTTCATATAGTCACAGCTTATCGGTCTTGGTTACCTCATTATACAAAACAGAATGTGGAAAACAGAGAATTTCAACAACAGGGTGACCTTGAAGTCTCCATTTCTATTATTGTGTAGTCTCCATCAGTGTGGTTCATTGTACAGTCAGAACACAAAGTTCATGATGACACGGAACATTATAAAATTCTGTATTTTTAATCAGTTATGTTTATCTTCCAATCAAAAACAAAATTCTCAGGGAAGTAAATGTACATAAGATATATATATGGCATATATCATGAATATTCCTTCATTAGCCACCCCATTTTTTATTTTTGTGCGTGGAAATGCAAGTAAGTAGTGTTGAAAGTAAAGAATATAGTTGATTTAGCAGAATATACCCGTTTCACTCTCAATTGATTGCATGCTCTGTTCACGTGCGCATTTAATGAGCGCTACCAACGTGGGTTTTCGTGTGTTAGTGTATTGAGGAACATTAACGCTGCAGTCATTAAGAGTGTAACAGTGATATTACTTAAGTTAGTTATTTCGGCATTATTTAGACACTGATCCCACTTTGTTCTGCGTCTCCAAGGCAGGGTGGTATCTTCCTGTCAGTAGTTCTGGCAACACACATGAGATGAAGACATTTTGTGCTTTTGGCAAAGTCTCCTGCAGAAGTTCTTGATCTCTAGGCTGCACAACAAACTCTTTTGTCGTCCATGCCACAAACATGTGGAGCTGAATCTGGTAGTAGCATGGGTGTGAGCAGGGGCGCAGCTATATACTTTCTGAGGTGTATGCGGACACATTTTTTATTTTCTTGAAGGCCTTTCACAGCTCCACTGGTGCTGAAAACTAATGTTTGACTATGGCTTTCTGAATACCACTATCGATTATTTTAGTAATCGAGTATTGTATCGATTATTCCATCAATTAATCAAGTATCGGATAAGAAATAATTTTTCGTACTATCAATTCATCTGCACATTTTAACTTCCGTACTGCAGTTTTTCTCTATGTCACATGTGTCAGACTCAAGCTCTGCGGGCCACTTCCGGCCACTTCTGGCCAGCAAGATGATTTCATATAGCTATTATTAATAGCCCGTGGGTAAATGTGCTCCCACCACTTATACTACAAATTCCACGTACTGCAACAGCTGCCGGCAGGCCAAGAACTGTGTGCTAACCCGTTTTCCGTATTGCCGATTGATCAGTAATCAGCGGATAAAACATCGGTCAGCACTTTTTACAGTGACATTTAAAGCTGCCTGACTCCCCAAAAATGACCAAAGGAAAAGTGGAAAACAGGGATTTTCCAAACAGGTGGGAGGCAAAAGATCTGAACGCTGACATGGGAGGTGAACCATCTGTCTCTTTTCCTCACTTGCGCTACGCGGAATAGAGCGGCTTGGTGGGACAGATACGGGAAAAGATAGAGAGGGAGACCTGCACAGGTGAGCTGACAATGCATCACTGCATCACACAGCAGGAAACGCTGCACAGCAAAGTCCTGAAGACAGAACGCGCCATAAACACCGTAACACAGACAGGGAAACTTTATAAGAGGCAAAGGTTTTAAATCGCGGCAGTTTCAGTCTTTTCTGGAGTAAATAGCTTCTGAATTTGGTGACGTGCCTTATTACACAGGTGTGATGAGCTGCCTGAGGAAATCTGTCAGTTCATAGAAAGTGAAGGAAACGGCACCAAACAATCGCACAAACCAAACCACAATAGTGTAATTACCACCAGATTGTGGTTATAGTGATCATTCTGGTGGCTACAGCTGATGTAGGGAAAAAATAACAGCTGACATTCTCTGCACAGCCAGTAAAACCACACAGACAGTGGAGGCGTGGAAAAAACTTGTCAGCGATGATCCACTCGTGTTAAATCGTGCCTGAAATTTTCATTTGATCTTCGTTTTTCTTCTTACTTCTCCTCATTCATGCTGGTTGTCATTTCGATTTCTGTAGCCGCAAAATCAAGTGCGCACATGACCTTAGGGACAGCAAACGTGCACATTGTGAACTTTCCCTGCTGTGGTAGATTGTAAATTGCAGTGAAATAATTCAGGCGTAAGCAGCGATAAAAGCAGCTCCTGTTTGCTAAATGCAGTGACAGCAGAGCTCCAAAAGTGAAGCGGTGAAATCCTCAGCCCGAGTGGAGGGCGTCTCAGACTGGCGCGGCACCTTGCGATCAACCGCTAGCTAGAACACTACACACACACCATCCGCATACTCTCAACATTTACTGTGTTCATGTGTGCAGATCACTTATTCATGGACTTATAAAATACAAGACTTCTATGACATCACTTGCCGACTGTCTTTAAACGGGGACAGGAGGAAGGGAGGAGAAGGAGCGCAGGGGCGCCTAATCAGTGCCGCGCCTGTTATTGATCATGTCATATGCACAGCTGTTAAATACAGAAAATGCAACTAGAGAAATATTTTCCCACATCGTTTTGGCGCCCCCCCTCTTGTGTGGCGCCCCTATGCATTGCATATAGTGCATACCCCCTTTTTGCGCCACTGGGTGTGAGTGTTTCAACACTAATGACTTGTCCAGACAGAAGTGCTTGTCTTCTGTACTTTCCTGAAGACCCCCCTGGTACTTGTAGGGACATTTTATCTCTACCACCCCCTTTGCCACAGCAGGTACATGTTACTATCCCATGTGGGGACAATTAAAGGTGGGGCTCTGAGGGCTGCACCTGCGCTTCCTCCATGTTTTTACCCCAGAGAACAGATGGGACATTCAACTGGTTTTTGTTGTACTGCATTATATCCATAAGGTAATTCTTGCTGATTTTGTCTATTGTGGTCACACGGTGAAATTTAGTGCTTGTAATCCGACCAGCCCTATGGATGTGCCAGTGCTTTGACCTTGACTGGTGCCGTGTTACCCATTCTAGTTTTTGACATTGATGATGTTGCATGTTAGTTTTTAGTCTGTAAAATGTTTCCTCACTTTTAACCAGTAATTAATGTGGTGAGAGTTCCCTTGAGTGTACTAGTTAAATAAAGCAGTCAGGGGCTCTGGCATGCCTGGTTGTTCCTCTGTATCACTGTCTGATGATGGTGTTTCTGTGTCACTGTTCTCCAGACTTGTCAGCACTGCAGCATCTGGATCCACAGCCTTTAGTTCCTGGATGTCATCATCAGTCAATTCTGGTGACGGGGTGACGAGGCACAATTATTATGCTGAATAATTATTTTAGTGTTTATGAATCTTGATCTTTTTCTTTTTTTTTTTTCTGAGTTTTTTTCTGGGTTTCTCCACCAAATACGTGTATATATCTGGCCCCTGGATATTGGGCCACTTGCTAACGTCTTCCACCCACTGGTGGGCAACCGACTTCCAGATCTCTGTGGTATTACCATGGGGATCTGGAAGTTAAATTGCGCAGGTAGTTTTCTCGATCATTCCTGGATAATCCCTTCACGTAGCTTGACAAGGTATTGCATTCCGCCATACTTCCATTTCCAAAATACGCGCGCATCCTTACCTACGTCATCACTGTTTACAAACTGTAAAAGGGTCTATTAACTAAAAATTAAGTAAATAATTAAGTAAAAAACATCTTGAATATAACAAAAAAAAAAAACTGGATTGGTTGCTCACACATCAAACCAGCATTCTAAAAAAAACACAAAAAACCCCAAAGTTTGCTTTGCAGTCAAGTTGATTTGTGTTCAGCTTTGTTCATCTCATCAGTGAATCTTCAAACCAGACGCAGACTCACGCTTCACTTTCTGGAGCTTCTCCACATGAGATTAGTTTTCATGGCTCCAACTGTCCACGTGATCAAAGTCACTGGAAAACACAGACAGGTCGTGGCGTGACTTAGCATCCCTCTGCTGTTCGCACAGTATAACGACTCATGAAGTAGCGATGTTATTGCAAGTGTTTGAGTGCACCAGTACAACCTGTTTCCCTTCAATGGGTTCAATTTGTCAATCAAACAAAAAGCAAAAATAAACCAAAACCATCTCTGTAAAAAGCCAACCTCCCATCTATCAAGTCTACAGAGTACCCTCATTTTTTTAATGACATGCTTTCAGAAGAATTTATTAAGTTAGCAAAAAAAAATAAATAAATTTTGTCTCTGTTCTTTGAGATCCGCTATAACAACAAATTTAACAAATAATGATAAAGATGTTGCATCATAACGTTTTCACATCAAATTATAGTAAAATTGTGCATATCAAATGGATCCAACTCTCAATCTTGATTGTTTTATTTCTCCTGTTCCTTCCTTGGCACTTCTTTCTCCCCCTTTGCTTTTAGTTCTCTAAAACCATCATTGCCCTCCCCCTTTCTATTGCTTTCCTGTCAGTTTATGCTTAATTATCTCAGATGGTATGCTAGTAAAGCCAAAGTGTCCTACTGAAGCGAAATGCAAACATCATGTGACTCCTTTCTGTAGATCCTCTTCCAACCACAGCTGCCCCATCATGTGACTTCTGTATAACTTTGCAAACTCTTTTTACATCTCGTGTTGGTCTTGTGATGTGGAAAAGTTCTGCCCGCAACGCCCACTTAGCTGACTCCCACTGAGCTGAGTGCAGTTTCGTGTCCACACACAGGGTGTCACTGAAATCCCTTTGAAGCCAAACTGTTCAGCTGGAGCATTTGCTGCATTTATCTTGGCCTTTGGGTTGACCCTGAGCTATGGGCACAGTGGAGCTTTATTACTCTCTGTGCTGCTGTTATTATAATTCTAGTTGGCTCTTTGTAGCAAATTCTCTAAACTCTCATACTTGAAGTTTGGAGGTGTAGTGAGGGTGAGCCAGCTTTCTTTGATTCTCTGAAGTTAATTTAATTACAATCTGACACATATGGTACTTACATGAAAATTATACATTTTACATCAGTATATCTGTTTCACCACTACCCAAAACATATGAATATTTAGTGCATGTACAGTCATATGCGAGTGACCTATCAATTTCACACTTAGTCACCTTCAGACTCATTGGCACAGATCTGGGAGTGCCTTTGTCTGTGTGTGGATGGGTAATTGGGCTTCTGTGAGCCAGTGGCTGTGCTTTGCCTTGGCCTCTAGCTGCTTGCAGAATCCTTCTTGTAAGTGGGACACTGCTTCCCTTAGCTCTGCTACCCCTGTCATGTGGTGTTTTGACCCCTGATGTAGACTGCTCAGGCCCCAAATCTGTTTACCCCCCTGCATGACATTGCTGTCAGTTTGTTACACAGGTGGTTACGCAGAATTTAAGTGCATATATTCTTACTTAGGTTCATTTGCTTCTTGTCGAAGGTTTTCAGTGGAAATCGGTAAACCAGCACAGACTTAGATAGAAAACGTTCCCTATATTTAGATTTTTTTTTCATTAATATGACTTCATTAGTAACATTTAATGGTGAAAATGGATGAAAGCATGTCTCACTTTGGTTTCACTCACTGCAGCTTCCTTGATGTAGTTAAAAAAACAAAAACAAAAAAACAACTAGAAGCACTCAGAGAGCGCAAACCTCCGCCAAGGCCATAGGGTCACTGATGCTGTAATACGTGTATCTAAATACTGTGAAATAATCTTTCATCTTTCCCAGACAACAATAACCCCCCCATCCCGCAATAGTGAAGAATCCTTAAAAAAATTCCTGGATCCAGATCATGATCCGGATCACCGCCAAAATTTTATCACTTCTTCCTCTTGTCATTTCCAACCACTCACAAAATTTCAGCGAAATCCGTTCATAACTTTTGGAGTAATCCTGCTGACAAACAAACAAACAAACAGACAGACAGACAAACAAACCAACACGACCGAAAACATAACCTCCTTGGCGGAGGTAAAAAACACTTACACTGACCCACCACTTCATTAGGTACACCTCGTAGTATCAGTAGTAGCTCTATTGGATTGAGATCCGGTGGCCGTGTTGTGCGTTCAGAGATGCTCTTCTGCATACCTTGGTTGCAGTGAGTGGTTATTTGTATCACTGTTGGCAATCTGGCTATTCTCCTCTGACCTCTGATATCAATAAGGTTTTTCATGAAGAGAACTGGATATTTTCTATGAACCCGGGCGATGGTTGTCCAGAAAAATCCCAGTTGATCAGCAGTTCCTCAGTTTGGACCTCAGCAGGTTGTCTTGATCATGTCTACATGCCAACATGGATTAAGTTGCTGCCACGTGTGATTGCCTGATCAGATATCTGCATGCTGCATTGCAACAAAGCTATGTAGAACAGCATCTCTGAACACACAAAATGTTGTGCAATTGAAGAGGTATACCCAATGAAGTGGTCTGTGAGTGCATATTCATGCAGAGCTGTATAAGCTTATTTACAGGATGTCAATGATGTGTGAAAACCAGACAATGGGGTCAAACTTTATGTTCATATAGTACACAGTTATACCATTAACCTGTCCAGTGAATAACTTACATCATCTTACAATACAGTGTTCTGCTGGGAAACTTTGAGTCATGGCATTCATGTGGTTGGTACTTTGACACATACCCAATTTTTAAGGTCACGGCTGATTGGGGTCCGTTACCACACAGTCTATAGTCTGTCATCCCATACAAAGCATGGTTACAATGGGGGAAGTATTTATTTGATTTGATTTTAACAGGCTCTAATTTTTATGACAGTTTCATTTTAATGGAGAGACAGAATATCAACCAAAAATCCAGAAAAAAACACATTACATTAAAGTTATGAATTGATTTGCATGTCATTGAGTGAAATGAGTGTTTGATCCCTTACAACTCAGCTGAGTGCCCATGTAGCACATAGATTACAATCAATCAATCAATCTAGTTGTGTGTATAAAGCACACCTGTCCACAGAATCACGTGTCTTCCATTTCAATCTCTCCACCACCATGAACAAGACCAAAGAGCTATCAGGGACAAAACTGTTGACCTGCACAAAGCTGGAATGGGCTACAAGACCATGAGCAAGAAGCTCAGTGAGAAGGTGACAACTGTTGGTGGGATTATTATCATATAAAATGACCATCAGTCGCCCTCAGTCTGCAGCTCCATGCAAGATCTTTCCTCATGGGGTGAGGATCAGCACAAAACTACATGGGAGGAGCTTCTTAATGATCTGAAGGCAGTTGGGTCCACAGTCACCAAGAACACAGTAATGGATTGAAATCTTGCAGCACCTGCAAGGTTCCCCTGCTCAAGAAGGCACATGTACAGGCCCGTCTTAAGTTTGACAGTGAAGATCTAAATGATTCAGAGAAGGCTCTGGAGAAAGTGCTGTGGTCACATGAAACCAAAATCATCATCAACTTGACCTGCTGTGTTTGGAAGAAGAGAAATGCTGAGTATGACCCAAAGAACACCATCTCTACAGTCATGCACAGAGGTGGAAACATGATGCTTTGGAGCTGTTTTTCTGCTAAGGGTACAGGACGACTTCACAGCATTTAGGGGCCAATGAATGGGATCATGTACCATAAAATCTTGGACAAGAACCTCCTTCACTCAGCCAGAACACTGAAGATGGGTCATGGGTGTGTCTCCCAGAACGACAATCAGCCAAAACGTACCAACAAGGCAAAAAAAAGGAGTGGCACATTAAGGTCACGGAGTGGCCTAGCCAGTCTCAGACCTCAATACTATAGAAAAATCTGTGAAGGGAGCTGAAGCTTCAAGTCGCCAAGCAGCAGCCGAGAAACCTGAAGATTTAGAGAGTTTCTGTAAAGAGGAGTGGGCCAGGATCCCTCCTGAGAGGCGTGCAGACCTGGTGACCAACAAGAAAACATGTCTTACTGCTGTGCTCGCCAACAAGAGTTTCTCCACCGAGTACTAAGTCATGTTTTGCTCGGAGATCAAACACTTGTTTCACTCAGTGACATGTGAGAAAACTTACAAATTCAGCAGGGGATCAAATAATTATTTCCCCCCACTGTACATGTTCTGTATGCTCTCTCCTCATATCTTTCTTTACGAAAGTGAACTAATGATGAATGTCAAAGGCTCTATCCAATGCATGTTCAATTCATTAAGTTTATTTTCCATTTACAATGGCGCTTTTATAAAATATCTGATGCAGAAACATCAAAACAAATGTAGAAATGATACCATACACACACACACCCCATAAATACATATTAACACACTTTAGAAAAGTACACACTGTCCTCTTTAGGCCTTTGGTCTGGAACATACACCAGGTGGAAACAACAAGCATTTGCAGAAGAAGAGTTCTCTCTGTGCACCATTGAAGCCCTATCGTGTTTCATATCAGTACAGATTATACAGTGCACACATGGTTCCAACTGCCTTCACCTATTATGAAAGAATGTTTTGCATCACTGAGGGGTTTATAACCGTGTGGCATCCTGTCCATTTCCATAATGCTAAAATTATTTGCATAAGACAGAATGGAAGGCAAAGCAAATCGAACCAAGCACCAGGCACTATAGAGCGAGGCACTTGAGCGCCTAACATTTCTGGTTTGGCTTCATGACATTTGGCACATGAGGGTGGCTTTGCACTTTGAACTGCATGTATGTGTTAGTGTGGGTGTGTTAGAGAGAGAAAGAAAGCCCTGTCCAGGAATACTCTCACACCCACTGCTGTATCATAACTATCTTGTTGTGCCTCTAAAAACTGGCTAGGCAAGTGACTTACATTCATTATCCACATATTTACACATCACCACTAAAAGTATGTACTCTTGTGGTTCAAGAGTGATTTTTGAGCAGCCCTCTCACTGAAGCTTAAGGTGAAAGTCCAGATGATCCAGTCACTTAGAGAGCTTCCAGAAATGGAAAAAAAGAAAGAAAGGTATTCCATTGTTTAATGAGTTTGTTTTATTCCCATCATGCAGCGCTTGAACTTTCCTTGGCAATCATGAGGTTAGCAGAGTGATCCTAGGCAGACAGATGAAAGCGGGGAGCTGCTATGAAGTGGAGGCGTCCGACTGGCTGAGGTTCTTCTTCCTCTTCTTCTTCTTCTTCTTCTTATCCCCTTTGCAGGGCTTGCAGACACAGCACAGGATGCAGGGCGAGGCTAGCAGGAGGAGAGGTGATGTGACCAGCACAATGATACTGACCCCCACCAGGATACCCACCACCTGAGTAAAGACAAAGCAACATGTATAAAGCTGCACTGGTGGAAAACAAGAAGCATTAAATGTTATTCATGTCAGCACTTGGTCATAACACCAGCAGAGAAGTACCATCCTATCATGCCTACAAAATCTTTCAGTTCCTCATTTTGGTTTTATGGTTTGCAACTTTACTCTCATATTCGTTTCGATTCAGTCGTGACGTAAACCTTCTTTACATCACCTACTGCGCAAGAAACAGTAAAAAAAATATATATATATATTGTTATACTTTTTGTCAGTGTTTTTTTTCGAGCATTTTTGGTTTCATTCTAATGGTCTACTGGTCAAAAATCTTTTTCTTGCTGTTTTAGAAAACAGCAAACTCCAGAGCTGAAAAATTAAGCCAACATTTAAGTCCCCAAAGCTCCAATTCCTGGATTGGCCACTTGAGGCTGCCTCCAAAAGTGTAACAAACTGTAAAGAAAAGATGGATGCTGTCACCCAGTGGATTTTGGATTCCAAAGCATTTTAGCCTCCACCATGTTAGCTGTCTGTAACTATATTTGGACCAGATGGAGGGATTAGCTAAAGCTATTTTTTTTATTTTTGGCTATAGCTGCTTTAGTGACAGTGTAGAGGGACAGGAAGGTGGGAGGAGAGATGGGGGAAGACACGCAGCAAAGGGTGACAGGCAGGGACTCAAGCCTGCCCTGCCTGTACTTCGCCTTGCATGTTCGCCTGCTCTAACACTGATCCACCCGGGCGCCCAGCTAAAGCTATTTTTAAACTGTTTGGTACAACAAATTGATGCAGTTGTTGGCTAATTATTACTGAGTAAAATCTTAATAAAATACAAGAATTGAAGCACAGGCTTCTTATGCCGCCTTTCCATTAGTACCTTCTCAGCGCAGGTTGACTCAACTCTGCACGGTTTGTAGGCTTTTTCATTAGGTCCTGGTACCAGGTACCAGGTACTTTTTTAGTACCAACTCAGCCGGGGTTCCAAGCAATCTGAGGCAATCCGAAAATGTGACGCTGAAGAACAGCATATCACTGATTGGCCAGAGAGCGTCATCACTAGCTGAGTCATGAGAGCGACTCCTTCACCAGAATCAACCATTTTTAAAATCCAACAGCAAGAAAATAGAGGCAAGCAAACCACTGGGAGGCTCAGTTGAATGCCTAGACTGACTGTTTGCAGTGGTAGTTTTGCAACAAGCGAGCCATCTGAAACCCGCACACAGCGTACATATTTTAATATTTAACAATGATAACCTTCATTCATTAAAACCTTGTACGGAGGGACTTATGCATGATGACGATAGTAAACTGGCATTAGCTACCGTTAACTTGCCTCTATCTCTATCTGTTGTGTTGTGTTTTGAGTCGTCAAGAGACTACTGCCCATGTTGCTATATTGACTCCACCCACATTGAGGTGGTAATCAATTGCAATGGAAACAAAACAAAACCGTGACGAGTCAAGTTGAGCCGTGCTGAGTAGGTGCAAGTGGAAACGCAGCATAAGACTGTCTGTACTTCACAGCAGGACATAATTCTTTCACAGGTGTGCAGACACAGGTAGCTGTAACCTGTAATCAGCGTCTGCCACCTTGCTAAGTAGTGACACTGCACTGAACCTCTCACCTGTGTTCGCGCTGTTGTTGACTTGTGGAGCATTTTAATGGAACTACCTGACAAATACCAGGGCTTGCTGTGTGACACAGACCATCAGGTCTTATATACAGTCTCTGGTTTTAAGTTAGTGAAAATGTTCACTCTGACTGACTATATTAATGTCAATAGCTCCTACAGTAAAATTGGTACATGCACCAGTATATTACACTACACACACACACACATACACACACATCACACATATCATATGTAATAAATGCATAATAGTGTGACTCTACACCACACCTCTAGATTTCAAAGAAAATTAGACATTTATGGAAAAATCAAAGGCAAGCAGCATACAGCTGACAGGCTATAATAATGGGCTTATGTGTAATGTGGACCCTGATATTTAGAAATCAGCAATCAATAATATTCACATTAAATCCGAGTCTACCTCAACTATCGATTCACTGTAATTGCACTATATTTTGCACTACATGGTAAAAATATTTTCAGTTCTTCATGACACAGTTTGGACTTAGCGTCCAACAGCCTGGGGTTTCCCTGGTTTTGTATTTCACTATGACGACGCTCCCATGGACAAGCCGAGGTCCGTGAAGACATGTTTTGGTGTGAAAAAGCATGACTTCACCTTAATCAGATTCCGCATACATGAACAGGAACACCAAACTGTGAGTCAGTCTTTATCACTCAACCTCAGCAGCAATAACACTTTTGTTGTGTGCTGCCAGAGGAGAACATACATTAATGGCTGTGGCAGCAGAAGTGACATGTTAAATGACCACAGATGCGTGTCATAAGCGGTCCACCTTGTTTTGGCTATGTAGTTATACCAAGGGTTAGTAACTGTTATATCTAACAGAGTCGAATACTTAAATGTAGCTGTGGCAAAAATAATTTGGGGCAAACACACTCAGAGGACCTGTTAGGCAAGGGTGTAACCAGCTCTATAATGACTTGTTTTGCAGGGAACAACTGCTCTGTTGTACTTTGACGCTTCACATACTTAGCAATGCTAAGCAACCAAGATACAATCAGGAGGTCCCAAGCAAACTAATCATGTGATAAGGGCATTAGAGCAGGGGGAAGCAGAAACAAAGTAGGTCTGGTGGCCAGTTGAAATCTTTTTGTTGCATAGATGGCATCATTACGGGCCAGGAATTTGAGATTAGCACCGGGATTAGTTGAGTTTAAAGGACCTGCTGGGCGCACTGGTGGAAAACAGCAAGCTGCGTCAGACTTTTTAGCTTTCTGAGAGGAAATTTTTTAATAAACCAAGCAGCTGATGAGCAGAAAGACAATAAATATTCCCCACGTCTCGTGGTGAATGAGAGCTGGGTCCCATGCAGGTGGATAAAGTCCAAAATCCTAGTTGCATGTTAGCACGATTTTCCTCAAATTAAGCCCATGCGTATTAAACAACCAGGTCTCACGGATGGGTGGTTCTGTGTGCTAATCCATTCAGGCAATGACAACTTCACCGCAAGCCTGAAATTAATACTGTGTGTCTGCACCGCTGCCTGGCAAATGGGCTCACCTGCGTTCTGTTCCACATAACTGAGGCCCTGGAGTGTCCCAGCTTGTTTCTGCATGGACCCTTATCATAATGTCTCAGGAAGATATCACCCTGCATTTAAACACAACACACACACACATGCATGCAAAGACATGAACAAGTGTTCAACTTCAAGTTTAAATAAAAGTGCATCACAGCTATGATTAGCAGGGGGAGACTCACATCCAGATTCTGCAGACAGTACCAGCAGAAGGTGTGTTTGCAGCTCTTACACAGCATCTGTGCGCAGCCCTGGTTTCTCTCGATGTAGATACCACACATGGGACACTGTTTGATGGGCATGTCAGAGTCGCTGTCTGAGCGCGCCCTGTGAATAGCGACACGTGAGAAATGCCATTAATGCCATGAGGGCTTCCAGGCAGCGTGAAATCTTTATTTAGAGGCTAGGTGAAGGGTTAGTACTCACTGTAAAGTGGGCTAATCATTAGGAGACACACTGTCTTGAAGTTATAATTAAGGGTTTACAATTACACACTGTATTTCTCATGGTTCTTTCAGTTCTTTTAAATCTCATCATCTTTAAAAGTGTGTTAAAAGTAACATTTCTCTCATTTTAGATTTCTTGGTGTCTCTATACAGCCCTTAAACACACCTCTAGTCTTAAATTAGCATATTTGCTCGTTGCCTATCTTTGTCATGTGGAGCTGTGTGGGTAGGGTGCAGCCGGTTTTTAAGAACTTGTTGCTATAAACAAGTGTGAGAGAATGTATTAGTGGCTAATACAGATTTGTGCTTATTGAAGGCTGCCTCCCTGGTTGGAAAGACATCAGATCCTATTGAAGTTCTGAAGGCAGCATTAAAAATTCTGCTCTCGTCGACTTTAGCTAAAACCAGAAAGCGAGAACGCCGATGGAGAGCGGCTTGGATGAAACCAGGAAAAACTTGTCGCAGTCCTAAACGAGCTTATGTTTTTGATTAATCTGAATGGCCTTGGCAGAAGCTATCACAGCTTATGTGATGACAGAAAATAATGCTGCCCCAATGGAAAACTAACAAATCTGCTCAAAAAGCACAAAATCAGCTGAAAATAGAGAGCAGTTCCTTGTTTTTACGCAGCTAATGTTAAAACGGGAAATAGAGCATTATGCTGGGAAATAAAGCTATAAAATATAAAAGTGAAATGAAAATGAAGGACCTTTTTTGGGTTGTGCTGAGGACTTGAGACTCCTGACAGTATTTTTAAAACTTCTGGAAACATACAAACGCTGCTGTAAGCCTCTGCAGGCTGAAGAAAACAGATATTATGCTGTTACATTCAACTCAGAAGTGGATTTGAACTCATTTTTCCTCATTTCCAGCGCAGAGACCATCACTTCACTGCTGTACAGTGAGCTAATTGGCTCAAAGCCCTTCATCCTCCTCCTCCTCCTCCTCCCTTTGGCACAGAGACAATGGAATTCCAATATAACTCAGTGTCTCCCCAGTGACATCAGTCAGTCTGGCAGAGCCGCAGATCGGAGCGGTGCAGTAATGTCGCTGTTCAACAAGGACTACAAAAAGGGCACTACTGAGGAATACTAAGCTATTAATCCTGAAATAATGTTTTTATACAGCAAAGGGTACCCACTGAGGGACGAGGAACTACGCATCACTTATATAATCCATTCAGTGTGCTGTGAACCTCCTGCACCAGTGAATGTCAGGTCTTTTATATCAAATGAAAGGATGGGGTCTTCCTCATAAAACAAAACACCAGGAATGAAAACAAATGTAATTCACGCAATGTCTTAAAAAAATATTCATCTGTCATTTCATCACATGCAACCATAGCAAGTGTATCTCGGTGTCCTGACCTAACACGCTCAGCTTTTAGTCCAGTATCATTTCCGCAGCGCAGCTCTGTGGCTGCAGGCGGCGGGCAGCGGACCAAAAGGCCGGCTGACTGACCTGCTTTCATGAGAAGGCGTCATCATGGGCTGCTGCTCGGGGCAAGCATGACCATCCTGCCAGGGCCCTCTGCACCCAGAACAGAAGATGGCGCGGCAGGTAGGGCAGGGGACAGCGGCGGGTTGGCCCTCGGTGCTCGGCTGCACGCTGCACACTGCCTGACATTCAAGCACCGGGCACCAGGCTTTACTGGGGTCCAGCTTCACTCCTGTGGAGAGGAAAAGAACTGCTGTTAGCGAAAGTATATCAAGCTCATGCTTTACAGGAAGTAGTTCATACGGAATTGAATGAATTTTTAAGAATTTGCCAAAGTTTTTAGGTATTTGTTTCAACATGTTAACTCTTTCTCTGTGTCGCTGTCAATAAAGCCACACATGCCAACAAACAGTGTTCAAAACTAAAATCCCCAAAGGTTAGACTGAGATCAAAGATCACTGATATCTTCATTTTCACCCATCAGGCACATTTTGTGAAGGAACCACACATTAATTAAGACAAACACTGATAACTAAACTAAACAAAACAAAAAACAAGCCAACAAAAGTCTGCCTTCATTAATAAGTATGTTTTTCCATTATTACAGAGTTCTTGTTGACATTATTAATTACCTTTTGCCTTCATAATTAAGTAATATTTGCTATCAATATCAAGTCATTTTGCCCTTATTATTTTGTGGCTACATTATTAGATAAATTTTCCCATCAATATTAAGTAATATTTGTTATGTTTATCAAGTACTTTTACCATTGCCATGCCATCAGTATCAAGTAATTGTTGTATAGTTTTTCTGCAAATCAAGCAGTAAACACATTTTCATGATTTCATTATTTTCATTATGATAAACAATAATAAACATACAGGAAATAAACTCATACATTAAAAAGCCAATGCCAGTTTTTTCCCATTATTATTATCAGCTAACTCACAGACATTTATGTTGGTTCTCGTCCAGTTCAGTCCAGCTACTGTTTCTCATGCCCTCTTTGACCAGTTAATCAATGTAAAGTGAATGTTTTTACTGTATGAGAAGTCAGCATCCTTTCAAACTCAGGCCACTCAGCAAACAGCTTGCTAGCAGGAAGTCCTACAGCACTCTGAGCTCAAAGCTAAAAGCAACATTCTCATATTAAGCAGATAATTTTGGTCATTTTCACCATCTGAGTTTAGCTTGAGGGGAGAGCTTGGCTAAAACATCTGACAGAATGTATGCATTTGATTGGTTATGTCTGAAAGTCAACAGGCTTTAGAGTGAGATTTATAATGTATAAAGAAACTAATGTGATGCATTACAACCAAAACAAAAAGCACCCACTGCGAGCTGACTCAGTCTCTTTTACACCCCCCCCTACATGTTTTCACAATGACTCATAAAAGAAGGGACACACTGTTGCAAGACCATCTGCACTTTGCCCTTCTTTGTTCTTCCAATAACATGAGACTTATGATTTATGAATAGAGCAAACAATAACTGTTATTGGATTTGCAGCGTACTGTTCCTGCGCAAATGGAAAATACCAATATAGCTCAGTGTGTGTGCCCTCAGATTGCAGTTTATAAATGTCAACAGACGGCTTTATCCACAGAGTTGTTGTTTACCTTCACAAACATTTCCTGGACTCAGTTACACAGAGCTCACACAATTTATTTCTAGTGGGGAGCTTCAGATTAACAGAATATTAACATATCTGTTAGAACTATATGCTGCCAGCATTCATCCCTTTAACTGAATGTTTTATAGCTAGAATTTCAGTGATCTCTGGGCTATAACTGCACCATAGCTGAATAGGAAAAAAAAAGGGCTGCAAGCCCCACAACACGCCAAGCATGTTAAGCTCGACCCTGGTTGGGGCTGCATGCGTGACCTGAAATAGCACACCGCCTGCCATCAGCACGTGAACGCAACAATACCCACCTCTCTCAAACTTCAGACGCAGAAACAGCTCCACCTGATCCGCTGCTGCCAGACTGGCTATCTGCAATCACAGAGAGTTCCTTTAGTTGTTTTGTTGACTTATTGCAGTTTACTTTTATTGGCTCAGAGATTTGGAAAAGAAACAGTATTTTTTGAATACTAGACTTCCCGAAGCTTATAACATTTGCAAAGCCAGAGTCTTCCATGGTGGTCCAGATAAGAATGAGGTTATTTGGCATCACTGCTGACAATGTGATGTGTCAAATCATCTAGGATCACCCGCTTACCCAGCATCTGCAATCTGCGGCATTGTTTCTGAAACTCTTCAGTGGTTAGAAAATAGACACTATGAGGGGGAAAAGGGGGGACTGAATGCAGTATTTTCCAGATAAAAAAAGCTACAAAGTTACAATTAGAATGTCTTTATTGGCAGTAAAATCCTTCATCTTTCAGAATTAATGTTTTACAGCTGATTGTTTTAACTTTTTGTTTTGACAGAAATGCGACAGTCAAATCCATTCTATTCCAAACTAAAGGACAATAAAAGCTAGTTAAGGATGTACCTCCTGCAGTGAGCATCTTAATAAAGTTGTATTCTGATAAGAAGAAGACTAAGGAAGTGGTACTTCAATGTGGTTATGATACAGCAGTTTCACCCCCCCTCACTTAAGTGTTTACTATGCGTGTCACTTTAACGTTCCCATCTGACGTCAGTGAGCTCTTCACACTCAAAACCAAAACAAATTTCATCAGAACTATGAATAAGGCTGGATACGCAGCATTTAAGCAATTTAGACCTTTTAAAAACACAACCGTGAAAATCCAGCTTCCTACTTCTTGAGAAGTATGGCGGCAGCACTCAGGACTGAAACCAAACTGGTGGAACCACCGACTGAGACATTCAAGGAATGCACAACAACAAGAACAAAACAGGCGTGCGGATCACTCGTGGTGGTTGCATTTTATCTCCTCAGAAAACTTTTTCTGTATTGCGTCAAGACTTACGCACATATTTGAAGAGGACATACCTCTGAGTCCAGGAGCACTCCAGTCTTTTGGCACGCCATATCGGGGCAGGTGATTGGTGCCCCACCACCCTCCATTATGGCCAGCTGAACATACTGCTGCAAACACTGGAGAGGGACGAAGGACAATGCAGCATTAGACTGGACATTTAATCACGCAGGGAGAACAGTGACACGAACAGCAGTTCATCTGCAACTTACACACCAAATCGAGCAGTGACAGTATTACTCGAGACAAAATGCAGAGTAAGCCGCTAGGTAAATAGGACAGTTGAAGTGCCACATGAAGAGCGCTTCCTCATAAGCGCTCACACGTCAAAAGTCATATGTTGCATCAACCATGAGATCGGGAAGTGTAGTAGGAACCCGTGCTTGTTGTGTTGATACAGCATGTAGGGCTGGTCGCACACACAAGCTGGAACAATGCCAGCAGTACCACGTGCTCTTGAAGCAGACAGAAGGAGATAGTTCATTTTTATAACACAGATAAGTAAGCGTTGACGGTATCAGCTTCCCTCTCTGTAGTAGCCCCCGCGCATGTATGTTAGTTTTATCTGTGCGACCTTGTGCGCGCAGCTCTGACAAAGGACCAAAGCTCGGAGGGAGATGAACGCCTGCCACTATCTGGACTCCGTTCTGATACGCAGGTATGCACGCTCAACAGCGCAGCAACAGACCTCTGTACTCCTGTTATAAATAATACATCTCTGTTGTCTAAAGATAGCGCTTCTCATCATCTCCTGTAAAAGACTGAAACAGAAACTTGGGACAAGTTTTGTAAGTTGTTTAAAAAAAAAAAAAATCATTGTGATGAAGCACACACACACACACAAAAACAAAAATTCCACGCACAAGTCAAAGACAGTAAATGTGAAAGCAAGCCGGCCCTGTGCTGAAACCAGCTCATTTCACTGGAATGGATATATGATGGATCTATTTTAAGGTCACAACGGAGAAAATGATGAAAAAGAGAATCCTATTCCAAGTAAGTTAAACGCTGGACATTTGCCTAAATTACCTAAATTAGAAAAAGCTGGTGTTGGATCACTGCCTGCAGGAAGTGACTAAAAGGATGAGAAATGAAATATGACTATAGCTTTGGACACCCACTCGGTTTCATAATCAAAGGTTTGAGTCCCGTTAAGGGCTCATGTGTCCTAAACTGCTCAAACAAATCGTGGACATGAGCATTACGTCCTGTAAATGCTGTAGCCTGAAAAAAATCATCTCTACCTACCGCTGTGCAGTAGATGCACTTGCAGCTCTGCAGTTCTGTGGTAGCTGTCGATGGCTGCTCGCTGAGGCACAGTTTGCAGAACACCTGGAGGCTGGCGCCGGCCTCAGGCGTCTCCGGAGCTGATTCCAGTGCTTCCCGGCTCACGGTGGGACTCCTGTTGGCCATGACGAGACGAGGCAGGCAGGGAGTTACACGAGGGCGGAGGAATCAGGATGCTCTTAGCCCTTCTGCTGGGGACGGAGAAGAGCTACGGGATCCATGTTTCTAAAAAAAAAAAAAGCAGAAATAGCACTAATCTATTTGTCTCTTCAGCATGGGTGTAACACTTTGCTTTCCCTTCCCATCAGACAACACTGCACCCTCCTTCTGAAAACTGGTGTAGAAACTCTGAAGCAGCGCACTGTAATTGTTTTGTTACCTGAGAGATGATTAGTCACCGTCAAATTCTAGTTACCGGTATGTGTTATTACTACACTACTATTGAAAGTACTGTTGTTTGTTGTTTCTCAATACATGGATGTCATTTACAACTCCAAAGTCCAGGGCGTGTGTGTGTGTGTTACCATGCTTACAGTTATTGAGCAGATGCCTAATTTATTCTGACAAGAAGAACTGGTTGTTGACTGTCACGCCAACTTTAGAAACATGGTAAAGTCTTATGTAATTATAAGCTGGAATGCTGCTCACAAAATCCCTCAAGAAAGCAAAACAAGATCAGATGAAAGGTGGGAACGGGGGGTGTTAGCTCAAATAAAGGCAATGATTTTAAATACTACTGAACTGTAGCTAATTTAAAAAGTATTAAAAGAGATTAGACATGATAGATTGGACGCTTCACGTCGTCTTTGTTGCCCTGGTGTGTGTTTGAATGTTAGGCAGAAGTGCTAAGTATGAATAAATGTGAATGTATGAATGAAGAAGGCGCTTTATCGCATCATCAGTTTTAATTATGTGATTACTTCATAAGCTGTCAGATTTACTTCCGCCTGCTGGCTGCTTAGATGACTTGTGTTCACTTTGCCCTCACTCATAAAGTCATAAAGAAGAAGGGACTCTGATTCCCAAAACTGACCAGGAGAATCTTGCAGGTGCAGATTATCAATATTCTGAACCCGAACACCAATAATGTTTTGCAAGAGAAAGTGATAAGAGGTATTTCCGTATCAATATATTGCAGATGAGAAGAAAGGCACAAACACTAGATAAAGAGTCAGAAGAACACAAAAGTCAAAGTCTGCATAGAAAGTCAAGGCAATTATTCCACCAGTCATATTTCGGTCTGGACCAAATTAGGGACTAATCAACCAACATAGAGGCATTATGACTCTACAAAGCCATACTGCAAGCCTTTGCTTATCAAAAAAGATTATGGACTACTTCTTATTTTGGGACAGCAGGACAAAGGTAGGTGAATAGTAAAAATCTAATCTGATGTTAAAGGGTACGAGGGTCACCAAACAGCCCCAAAATACCCTTTCTGGTTCGGTCCAGTTACAAAAAGCATGAGAAATAATAACCCCATAATCTGGGATTTGAGATTAATCCTGTGGATAACAGTAGTTGGACAGAGAAACAGGGTCACACAGGAAACTGTGGCGTTAAAAACACACTCTGCAGCATGAGCGGCTGTTGGAATCACACATGATCCCCATACACAATGTTCTCTATTTTAGCAGACTGTTAAAGTTGGCAGTGAAGTTTGGAGCAGTTCAATCAATACAGCCAACAACACCACCAGTGTCCTCTTTTATTATGAGCCGTCGATCGATCTGTGGCAGCATACACGCAGATCGCTGATGGTCGAGCTCGGTGAGCTCACGCAGCAGCGCACGTTGCTATTCCTGCACAGTCATAGTCTGATCTCTACTTTCAGGCAGACGTGCTGAGCCGGGCGCAGTCGTCATCCCACAATGCCGTCAGCCTGTCCTGTCCTGCCTGAGCATAACCACCCCTCACATGGGAAATTACAGCTTTCATGCCTGCTGGCCTTGTTTCATGGAAAACTCCAGTATTAATAACAAAGTGGAGCTTTCATCACAGAGCAGCTTCAGAGTTTAGAAGAACTTGAGCTTACCTGGGTCAACAGCAAGGTGGAAGAGTTCTTACTTTAGAAATTATGACGACTCATACACTGTCCACTTTTGATATCATGGATAAAAAGTAGTTTTACAGACTATGAAGTGCACACTCAGTGAGTGTAAGGTGGAACAAACAATTACTAGGCAACTAAATTAAAAAAAAAAAAAAAAAAAAAAAAAAAAACCTCCCTCATTGCAATCCTCACCACTAAAAAAAAAAAAACTTGAACCTCCACTGTTGCAGCAGTTCCTTAATCAAAAATGCCTTTGTGTGCAGTCACTTTCTTTTTCAGTGTGGAAGCTGGCCATTCAGCGATTAGCAGCCCTCACGGATCAGGGTCTAAATGGCATTCCAGACACGGGATGGGGGGGGGGGTCAGCGGGGTGAGGTGGTGATGGTGGGGATCAAAGCATCATTGTTGACCGGAGAGGCAGAAAACGGAAAAACCAGATCTGCCCGATGAAAAGCTGCTGCTGCTTTCACACAGACTGTCACTGTGCTGTGGAAGGAGGGAGCTGGGAGTGTGCATTGGAGGGTGGGGTGGGGTGGGGGGGTGAATTCATATGGCATCATTTGTATAGTTGCAATCACACCCTGTCTGTGTCTGAGGATTTATTGCCATGTAACCTGTTTGCATTTGGGGACAGAGGATAAAATCGTGAGCACATAAAGTTGAAACACAACAGAAGGAAATGTGAGAATTGATGTAAAGTACACCAGTTCATCACTGTGCTGGATACAGATATGATTTGACTATAATAATGCCATGCATATTCGCAGACTGCTGAAAGCTAATGTTTTTGCACTGCAACAAACCACATCACACACGTGAAATCTGACACATCTGCAGCACTGTCAAGGTTGTGCAGCAGCACAGGTCAAAACTGGCAAACTGACGCCTTTACTTATGAAAACACCTTCAATAAACAGCTTTGAGGATGGACAGTAAAGCCACAAATGGTGCGGAACCTACCTTCCCTGTGGACCACTGGGTGTAGGAGCAGCGTGAGTCCAGATCCACAGCCGCAGTGCTCTTATTACTGTGGCACAGGCACATGAGTTAATACAGTCTGCTGCTGTAATAACCTGCTGTCAGCAGCTAATGCTACTGCTGCCGCCCCGATACCGCCTCCCCGCACCTACGCTGCGGATTAAAGGAAAGCTAAAACATGTTTAAACGTCCCGATCTCTGCCTGTGTGCGCGCTGGTGTGTGTTTCGGTCCTCCTCCTGTCTCTAGTTCCCATCCAGGAAGCAGAGAGCTTGCTCTCCACCGCTCCGCACTCTTGACTGCGCCTGCTGGCTGCTTCAATAAACTCATGCTGCTTTCAGGTGCAGTCGGAAATATTCCCCAGGAACTGCAACGAGGAACGAGTGCTACATTTGAACACTGTTCCCCAAGCAGCTTCATTTTTTTATGGCATGGTTTTGTCTGCTGTAGAATTACCTTTCACTAGTTGATACATCCAATAGGGTTTTTCAAGTTAATACTGTTAATTCAAACTCGGGCTACTGGAACTTATAATCTTCAATTGTAGGTCACTAAAGTAAAGGGGCTGCGCACATTTTTGGGACATTTTTGCCTCTTTTCACAGTATTCATTAGGAAATACCCAGATATTCACTAATCCTTAGCTCTGTTCTAACCACTGGGTGTCAAAACTTTAATCCACTGCAAAAGAAAATGTTTTACCTGCCCTAATTTAACAGTGCTGCTAATTACCAAAATCTTTTTTTTTTTTTTTTTTTTATATTTCTGTAATGGTTAATCCACCAGTATGGCCAAGCTCTTTGATCAATATACTGATATTTTTAATCCTAAAATATAATTATTATTTTACTGTTTTACAAAAAAAGCAGAAAAAATATCAAATGAATGCCAAATAACAGCTTTTTGCTTGTATTCCTGAACAGAAAAATTAGTTTTAGTGGTTGAATGTTATGCTCGATTAATTCCAGTCCAGTACGCTGGCTCAAATTTGGGTACATTCAGCTTGAAAGTCCTCACTCCTGTTTAAAATGGTAAAATGTCAAGAGCTCGCTGAAAAGGAAAGAGTCCACATTAAAACACTTTGTGATGCTGGATGGTCTTTGAGGCAAATAGGGTAAGACATAAAGTGTTCTCACAGTGTGGTCAAGTATGCTTTGGAGTCGACTGCTGAGACTGGTTCTCACAAAATGGGCCAAGAAAGGGGCAGAAAATGAAAGCTGACTTCAAGTACTACTTCTCATGCAGAGATAAATGCTTCTAGATCAGAGAAGGTCCTATACCCCTATTTCCTGCACCTGGGTACCAGGCTGGCTGTGTCCCAGGGTTGCTGCTGGCTCTGGGGGGGGGGGGGGGGGGGGGGGGGGGGTTCTATTCTCCTGCATTTGAAGGGGGGTTGATGTGGATGTGTGTGTCTTTGTGCATCTATCTTTGTACAAGAGACTTGCTGAGCCACACACACAGAAAAAAACAGCAAGAAAGATTCCTTTCTCTTCCTGTTCCCTTTTTTCCCCTCTCCTTCTTCTTCCTCTCTTTATCACGTGTTTCTTTTCACTAATCTGCCTCTTCCCGCCTGTCAGCTCTTGCAAAGTAATGCTATATCATACTAATGTGAAGCAAGAAAGAAAGAAAGAGCTCCTCTTGGCAAAGCAAGTGTGTTTGGCACGACAGAGCATGCAGACCATAATTTTGCTTACTTACAGGGCAGGTTAATTAAAATAAAAATAAAAAAGAATCTGAGAAAGTCTCCAGAATGACCACAAGCAGGTGACGAGCTAACAAGGCTTAAAGGAAAGAATAGCTGCTAAGAACCTGTTATTGAGGCCTGCAAACATCCAGAAACACCTCAGATTTTCCAGGGAGCACAAACACTGGACTGTAGCCGACCCCCCCCCACCCCTTTTCTTCAAGCTCATTTATCATCACACAGCCCCTCAGATACATCTCTCAGCTCTTAGGGACTGATCCTCAGACGAAAGTTTATAGCTAGTTAAAAAGTAACAGAGTTTAATTTTAAATGAACTCCAACTCACCCAGCTTCAATAGTTAAATAATCTAATATATAATAATCAGACAGAGGGGCCAAGAATGAGGTTTAATACATTATTTATACACTAAAAAAAAAAAAGTCTTAATACCATTTGCTGGTTGCCTTTGTTGCTCTGTGTGTCACACTATCTCATAGTTGTTGCGTCACTACAAATTCAGAAATAGGATTGGCCTGAAAGTATACCACTTCACATGTGTGGGGATGTCCCATTGGCTCAGTAGTATGTGTATTGTTACTTTTTACCTTGTGAATATTTTATCTGCTTATCATACAGATATTGACATATCTCATGTAAGGCCATAATTTAGAGGAACAAAAGCAGCATATGATTTCCTTTATTAGGGTATTTTAAAAGATTTCCCTCACACAGTGAAAAGATTTCAGCGTTAGGCTACCCTGCCAACAACCTCCGCAGCTTAACCACAAACCAAAAACCTGCTTGCATGAGGCTGCATCATGTCCTGTCGACTTTGGTGCTATAGTACAGGGACACGTGTGGTTTTACGTCTAAGTAATTTAGATTTGATTATGTCTTCTTGGTTAATAAATCTTTAGGTCATGCTCTGCATTTCAAGGGGAACTTAAAATGTCTGAGGTGCAATGAAGCTCACATCTGCGTCAAAATAGGAAGAGCATGAAAGCTTTTAACTTAGTATTTAAGAGCACTTCCAATATCACTGTCTTATCGTATTTTTATAAAACACTCAAGCGTGACTGAATAGCCCGGCTAATTCAGACAAAACGAGAAACCACTCTGAACCTTAAGGCGACTGAATGGAAAGCCCGAGTAACGGTGCGCATGCGCAGGGGGGGAATTCCGTACACATCTATATAACTAGATGTCAGCGGTTCTCATAGGCATAATATCACAAACACACGAGAGATGGACAGCTCCGACCCTCTGCGTCAGACTCCTTTCATTAACAGCTCTTCTACGAAGACGAAAGAAAGAAGCTCATTTAATCAGGTGAGATTATTTAGAGATGTTTGTTACAAATAACAGGTGGGATGTCATCTCTGAAACCCGACTACATCTCTTCTATTATTTATGTGTTGTATTATTTTATAGCAGGGCTCTTCAACTCCAGTTGATGTGTCCCTGATCCAACACACCTGAATCAAATGGTTGAATTACCTCCTCAGTATGCAGTCAAGTTCTCCAGAGTTCTGTTATTGACTTCTATATTTGACTCAGTTGTGTTGAAGCAGAGACACATCTCAAACCTCCAGGACAGGGGCTCTCGAGGCCTGGAGTTGAAGAGCCCTGTTTTATAGTATGTATTTAGCATATATTTTTATTTAACTGATTTTTAGGGTGTAAAAAATACTGTGAAGGTAGTTTGGCTTCTGGATAAAACAGCACAATTTCCGTGTATTGTTTGTCAGAAAAAAAAAAAAAGTCCCGAATTCATCGATCTGGTGTTGGAAAGAAAGAGCACGTGACCTAGATTAAAAAAAAAAAAAAAAAAAAAACACGCAGGTGGTCTGTTTGGGTTTTATGTGGTTTGAACGAGAAAAACCCGGCTACTCAGCTATGCAGCTCGATATGTTTTCATTTTTAAAAACGATGTCATGCATAATTTCTTTGTTGTTGTGCGGCCACCCTCCAGCTGATGCCTTTTAAAGCCTCCACCATGGCAACGATGATGCAAGTGGTCCAGAAAGCGCTGCAGAAGAGCTGCATCAGGGCCTGCCAGCTCTTCTGCCTGCCTATAGATCCCCTGATGTGTGAAAAAGTCATGTGCTGCTCAGGTAAAAAAAAAAAAAAGATAAATTTAATTTTATATACATTTTCCACATTATTATAAATGCATTAATAAGTCAGTTTTTTGTTTGTTTGTTTAAATGCCCCTCTCTCATTGCCTTTACAGCTAAAACTCATCAACCCAAGGAGAAAAACACACACGGTAACTTTAACTTTTTTTTATTTTAGTTTTTCAATAAAATATTTGTCCTAAAATTGTTTTTTTGTTTGTTTGTTTGTTTTTGTTTAATGCTTATTACTGGAGGCATGCCACATTGCATTTCACTACACATAGTGATTATATGTGTGACAAATAGTCATTTAACTCAACCAACCATTCTTTGCTGCATATTCAAGAACAATAACAGGACTGTTACATCACTATGGATAAACAACTTCCCATTTTCATTTTCTCTTCCCTTTTCCTCTTTCTCTGCTTCTCCCACTCACACAGCACTGGCCCTTCAGAGCCCGCCATCAACCATCCTGATCGTCAACATCAGCAATTCCACCCTGATTGACTGCGTCATTGGAAAAGACACCCACCCATCTGCAGTGGCCATACATCAGCCTCTCATGCAGGAACCCGAGCATCACATGCGAGGTGTGGAACAGTAAAACCTAACTAACCGAATATCACTGACAGTTTGAAGTTTCACTTTAAAACATGCTATGCTGACTGTGTTAATGTGAAGTGCAAGCATTTACTTTGATCTGTGTTACAGATCAGATGAGGTTCAACTGCGGCAGCGGGCAGCAGGAGGCAGCACGGACCTCTCCTGTGCCGCCACTTCCTCCATCTGAAGAGCATCAGAGCATCAGCATCCACAGCTCCCACCTCAGCTACGCCATCATCGGGGACAACAACAGCATGCATGTTGAGATGAGCCAGCCGTTCATCTAAAATGGAAGAATCACAAGTGCGGTGTGTGGCCGCAGACACACGCTCAAGAAACACTGTAGTCTCTGACACCATTATAACTTTATATAGTCATTTTCAGTCCGCAGGGGAAATGCCATTGTCTCTACAACCCTTTTTTTTTTTTTAGGGCTGAATCAAAAAAAAATTATAAATCTATGCAAGAAAATCAGGTTATTAATATTGCATCCATCCAACCATCCATTTTATTCCACTTATCCTTTTCAGGGTTGTGAAGGAGGGGCTAGAGCCTAGCTGTCATAAAAGACAAAGAAAAAAAAACGCACAAACTGTTAAACGGTTTGTGTTTATTTTCGTTTTTTTTTTTTTTTACATTTTGATAAACATGACTGTTTAATTCTATTTTTTCTTGCTCTGGTCTTAGTTTGTTGACGTGAGGAAAAACTGGTCTTGGACTTGCCAAAATCACGGCCGTGAAGATGATTCAAGTGTTGTAAAAGTTCCAGGATGCACAAACAAATGTCAGGACTACAAAGCCTTTCTCCTAACACACTCCCTTTCAGTTAAAGCAGTTCCTGTTTTGCAATGCCGGGTCTTCTGCCCCTCTGTTAGACATCAGGGCTTAAAGTTGGGAAGCCACTGGAAATTCCCTGAATTCTCAGTTACTCATCTGGTATTTATATTGAGTGGGGTGATAGGGAAGTTGTTGTAGGATTCACTCTGTTAGCTCATTATATCGTGAGACTTTCATGAATAGTGTGCAAGTCTGTCATGCAATGATAAAGGTTTAGATTAAAATGTATGGCCTATGGTCATTAACAGTAGACTACTTAGTAGTATTTTGTTATTGTAAGTCATTTTTATGTATTGAGTATGTATGTTTGGTATTGTTCAATATAAAATAACTGTGACTTTGACATGTGTATAAAAACTGATTAAGAGGACTATGAATGCTATTATTGTGTCTGCTGTTATATTTAATTTTGTCTGAAATGTGATCAGGTGACTTTTTGACTTTGCTGTGTGATTTTGTTGCATTTTTAAAATGACAAAAATGTTTTTCTATTTATAATAAAGACTTTATTTCACATACTGCATTAGTGTTTATTGATAATCAGATCATCATTGGGCAGCAGTAGTGAAAAGTCATTTCTTCTTTTTCTTCTTTCCTTCCTTCTTCGTTCCTTTCTTGCCTTTCTCTGCTTTTTTAAAACTGCCGAGTCCTCGGCGGACCATGCAGCCTCTCCACCAGGCCTGCAGCTGCACAGAAACAGCGATGAATATAAGAATAACCCTGGAAGGGCCCGTGGACCTGTGCACTGATTAGATGTTATTACCTTGGTAGCAGCTCTGGCCCGTGCCTCCTCTTGGCACAGTTTCTCCTGCTCCTCCCTGTCTTCCATCACCACCTTCTCCATCTCCAAGAACTGAAATCAGCAAGTAACTGACATTCGCCTCATAGTGAGCTAATCAGAATCTGCATCTGCTCAGCACTGTGAGCTGCTCACCTTGCTCTTCATCTCATCCAGCTTTTCTAAGTTCTTAGTCCTTTTGAAGCGCACATTGATGAGATGGTTTCTCTGCTCCTGCTCCATCTCCCCAGACCACTGCTTCAACTCACGCACCAGCTGCTGCAGCTCCTGCTCAACAACAGTGTAAGATTAGCTGCAGCACGATGCTAATATTAACAATAATAAAATGTACGAGTTGCAATTAGTCATTATTCGGAGAAACCAGTAAGTCAGAAAGATTTAAATGGTACACCAGATAGGTTTAAACCTTCAAATATTCTTTTTTATTTAAACTATATACAGGTGCTCAAGTGCCCAAGGAATTTTGATTGCAGCTTTTCCAAACATCCTAGTTTTATTTTGGATGCTTACATTATTTTACTTTGGACACAGAAACAAAAATATTTCACAGAAACCAGAAGCTACCACCAACACAGGTGGTGGTCACAGGTGGCGATCCTGAGCTTCCAAAACTGACCCCATTGGTCTTTCTGGTGGGAGACTTCAAAGCTCACATGGGCAACAACAGTGAGACCTGGAGGGACGTGACTGGCCTGCCTGATCTGAACCAGAGTGATGTTGTTGTTGGACTTCTGTGTCATCCACAGTTTGTCTAAGAAGAACACCGTGTTCAAACACAAGGGTATTCATAAGTGCACATGGTACCAGGACACAGGTCACAGGTCAGTGATCGATTTTGTAATTGCATCATCAGATCTGGACACCCGGGTGAAGAGAGGAGCTGAGCTGTGAACTGATCGCCACCTGGTGGTGAGTTGGATGAGGTGGCAGGATAACGCAGTCTGGCTTGAAGGTGTCTCTTCTGCAGCAGTGAAGTTTTTCTTGGTCACAGTCCATTCCTGTGCAGGGTTCTAGTGATTGTCTTCTTTAAGACTAAAATTTCCAATTTGCCAAAGTCATTCACTGGTGTCTTGGCAGTTGTTCTGGAGTCTTTAGAGACGTCTCTGACTAGTTTTGAAATCTTTCACCATCTACCTCTGACAGCCTGACAAGCAGTGGTTTGTGCTATGGCTCAATAAAAAGGTCAGTTTTTCAGGGGGCTGATAGTATTGGCCCTGGTAATTTTTTTTCTGAAATAATTCTGTGATTGTGTGCAAACAGAAATAATTTATGCTTTCTAAAGAAAACTAGTATGTTTAGTAATGCTCTGTTGAAAACCCCTTCATCAGTTAAGAAGCACTTGGGTAAATTTGAACTAAAGCTTTAAATGTCACAGGATGGATAGCAATTTCATCCTCATCTGTACAGTCCATACAAGCATATTATGTAATGGAAACACTGTATTTGTTGCAGTGTTTTGATGACATTCCGCTGTAGTCATAATCCGACCGTACCAACACTTCACTGCAATGTTGCAGTAACATCACAGAACAATGTAAATACTGTGTAATTCAATAACCTCTTAAATGATATCAAATGTAACACCATGCTGTTTGGTAATGTTGCTGCAACAGGCTTTGGGGACTTTACCCTTGTAAAACAACAATCTGATGGCATGCATCAGATTGTTCCTATGCATAAAAAACTGATCACAGTGTTAGTTAAGACAAATCAGCTGATGGCTTAGGTGATTACCGTTCTATGCATCCAACTGGCAAATGCATGTTACTTCACCTACTTTAGAGTCACCACAGTTGCAACCCGATGCTGTAATGCTGTGTCTGATGTTATCAATAAGAAATGTGATATTTGTTGTCACTGATGCCTGCTCTGTTCTGTGCTGATGACTTGCTGCTAATCTCCATGGATGCACATAAAGCAGCAGGCAGGTCGAGGAACAGAGCAGTACCACCAAAAATAAATTACAACAGATGGAAATCTCAATCTTCTTTTGACTATACTGGTATCGACTAAACTGCTCTGAAGCAAATGCAACACTGTTTGTATTTGCTGAACTCAATTAATGTGAACCCTTTTAAAATGATCTATTCTGTAGCAAGAGCCTTTCATACAAATTCGCAGCACTGAGACTGGGATGTTCTTGTAATTCCAGACGACTAACCATGAAGTAGAGCTAAACTAATCAGCCTCTAAGCCACACAGCTGCATAATATTGTATATAATGTCACTTTACCAACCTCATGCTGGTTTCGCAGGAATTTCTCTGACTCCTCGTGAACTCTCGTCCTCTCCATCAACTGTTTCTGCAGCAGCTGAGACAGGAGGATGCAACAAAGGACATTATCTGGGACATTAGATATTTAAATATTTTACTTTAAAACCTTTTCCTTCCCACTGTCGCCAAGTACTCATAGAAGGTCATCTGATTCTTGGGGTTTTCTCTGTATTACTGTAGGGTCTTTAACTTACAATTGAACTGAACTGAAGTGTAGCTCCAGCTCATCTTATAGTTGGACCTACCTTCAACTGCTGCTCCAGCAGCGTCTCAGCCTGACTGGTCTCAATCTGGATCTTCTTGAGCTGCAGCCCAGTATCGTTCTCTTTAGTGTTCTCCTTGCTTCTCATCTTTAATAAATTCTCTTTCATCTGTGCTTCCAGAGATCTGCCCTGCAGGTACAGGTACAGATGGAGACAGAGCACTGGGAGTACTGGATTCTCATTCTTTCTTCCCTTGCAGCTACGCATGAGGACAGTTTTAGCTTTTGGATCTGCTTAGTTTCTTACCTTTAGTTTCTGAGTCTTTTGTTGGAGCTCCTCTTGTTGTTTCAGTATAGTCTGTTTTCTCTTCTTCAGTTCACTTTGTGTTGCTCTGGGTGGAGCAAGACTTTCATTACAGCTGCAATTTAGACTGTTTGTCCCATGGTTTTTGTTTTCTCCTCCTCTATTCAAAAAAGAAAAAAAATATTTGCAAATAATGCAGCAAAGAACCTTTTCACGTTCCCATCCGTCTTCTTCTGCTCGATTTCCTCCACAACCCGCAGCAGAGAGCTGAAACTCTGTTTCTCCTCCAGCTCCAAATGTAGCTTGGCCATCAGCTGTGAGACGTACTGACTGCAGTGAGATCAAGTAGTGAGACTAAATAAGAACTTCGTACAACATAATGTTTTGTTTCGTTATCCTCTGTGCCTTATGTGCTTCTTACCAATCCCTTGTCAACTTCCTGAGCCTGGCTTTCTCCTGCACCACACACACACACACACACACACACACACACACACACACACACACACACACACACACACACACACACACACACACACACACACACACACAGTTTCATTCAATAATTAGTCTATCACTATCAGATCAAAGCAGCAGACAGCTGTTGACAGATGTTCGTAGGGGAACACAGTGAAGTCACCTGTGCAGCTGCGGTGCCTCTGTCCCCGTTTATCTGCACTGTCAGGGTATGCCCCAGTATATCCAGCTGCTGTGAACAGTCCTCCAGTTCGGCTGCCAGTCTGAGACTCTGAACCCGGGATAAAAACATCCTGTGGAAAATACAGGAAGTGTCAGAGATGGCTAATGGTGGGTTAGTTTTCCTCAAGTCGGTGTTAGCATGGCGCTGTCAAAGGGCGAAAATGGCCCACATTTAACCCACGGGAGATTTACAGCGCTTTCTGAAGGCTAAAGTTTCACCTCACTCCTGGCTCACGTCACGAGAAAGAACATCTCAGGTGTAACAGGTGAAAGCTGCAGCTTCCTTCTCTTCAGTCTCTGTAGACACCGAAGAAAAGGAGAAGGCCGCAGCCAGCGCTGAGTTGATGTTACTATGGTAACGGGGCCACTTTTTTTTTTCCCCTTGCAACTTTATCGACAGAGTGAAGCACAACATTTGCAGACCTATTTCACACTCGCTTTGATTTATTTATTAATTTATAAATAATGAAACTGTTAACAAGAACAGCAATATAATAAAAATTATAATACTAATAGTAACATACAAGACAGTGCCAGCTATCTGCCACAAACAACAACTGTACAGAAGCTGGGAGATACCCTGGATGTGTGCCATCTGTGTTTCCTGCAGCATCACACAACAGCAGAGATGACCTGTGTTATGATCTGGTGTTCTAGAGATTAAAAATGAACTGGATTCTTGCCTACAGCAGTACTCTTGGATATAAAGCTATGATCCAGTACTGATTAAAGACTTCTACCATATCCAGAAGACATTCAGAGTTTAAAATATATATATATCGCTTTTTGAAATAAAAGATGATGGGACAGTAGTGAGGTATTGCATTACAGTTTATTGTTTATACTTCTCATTTGTTGCACTCTCTGCAGGGAGTTACAGCTTGAAGGTAATACAGACTGAAGGTACAAGCTACACTGTAGTACATGCATGATGCTGTCTGTTTCTTCTGAAGACTTCACTCCTCTTCTCCTGATCACTCTGGAGTGGGACCGTCTCCCTCTCACGGACAGCAGTCTCATTGTCAGCACTGTCATCACTGAGGCAACACACACCTGACCTTTAAACAAACCCACTGAAACAATGTATGTACAGTAACAGTAGATGACTGTTCAACAGGTGAGAGCGATAATAAAAGGCATCTTTTAAGGCAAAAACATGAAAAGATGTGGAATGTGATGAAGAGTCAAATAAAGATCCAGGCTGTGAGGAAGGTAAGCTGGACAGTGTGCTGTCATTTTATGCAGCCTGTACAGTGAATGAGGCGTTCCATTATGATTCATCTTTGCAAACACACAAACACAAATCAATAACTTCATCCATGGGAAAGTGAGAGGGCTGACATATATGACATGCATCAGTTTAAGGTACATTTTGAACAAATGCAGTAATGCACATATTTCATGTAAATTATTTAAAGGCAAGTTTGAAACATCTGACTCATGGTACTGTGCGGAAAAATGATTTTATTATTTTATTAAGGCCTTAATTTAGTTTTTCTCAATCAGCCTCTAAATATGAGCAAGAGCATCTCACGTGAACTCAATATTTGTTAAACATTTTGATTCCTTTGTGATGCAACCTGTGGAGGAAAATAAAACATGGGGAAGCATGCTTTCAAGAGTGCTGTCAGTAACAGAGAGGAGTGAGAGTCTCCCTGAGCATCATCAGCAAAAATCCAGAGGGTGACATTTTAATCGAACAATCATTTACTGTACACACACGTAAAAAACTAAATTATAGCTCATACAAAATGTACAGTTTAATCTTCTTTTTTATGACCGTCACTCTTAGTTTATGATACGACCGTTCCTCCATTTTGTGCTTTTATATGAGCGCGAGTTGGGGTAGACGGGACTGTGGCACCATCAGAGAGGAGGGAAGTCAGTCCCCTTTGCTTTGCACTTTGTCTCTGTTGAGTCAAATGTCTGTGTCCACAGTTTAAAGGATTTTCTGATATATTATTATATTTAAAAAACACACACGCACAAAACAGACTGGCAGATCTACAGTGTGTTGTTGTCTAGAGAAGCTGATCACGAGCAGGATGCAGCAGCCAAAACCACACTATCCACCACCAAGGTTCATACAGCCATTCAGGCAGCTTTCTCTGACTCAAGTCCACTTATACAGTAGGATCATGTCCAGTTTTGTGCCATTGGAGCTGGAAACAGCCAGACAAAGAGATGAGATGTTTCAGATTTCGCTGATTGTTCGTTCGGAGGGATGGTACTCTTCCCTTCCTTTAGGGGAGGACATGTAGAAGGACTGGGTCTTGCGTTTTAAGCGAGCCCTCTTGGTGGCCAATGACAGACTGTGTTTGCTGGAGGCGATTATGTCAGAGATGAACTTCTTGCAGTCCACACAGACCTCCATGGTAGCCCAGTCCTCTGTCAGCTCTGGGGGAAGCTCCAGTTCTTCATGAGACTTTAAAGAGCCGTGCTTTGAAAACCTGCACGGAACAGAAAGAGCACAGTTAAATTAAATCTCCTAATTTATGTGATAAGGATGTGGGCGGGTATTGAATGCATTGCTAAATTGATGTATATAACAAGCAACCGAGCATTTTCTGCTGTGGTAGTTCCAATTTTACCCACTAGATGTCAGTGACTGACAATCCAAAGAAGCAGACTCAACATATCCTCTGAAGAGGACAGGCTGTACCCATGCAGAAGCTTCTACTTTGTGTTGTGTGTTTATGCTTCAGTATCACAGTTTATTTCATGAACACAAGCTCTATGTTCTTCGCAGCATTTCTGATTTAATATCACAGCATCTGGGACACATTCCTTTTGATGTTCATGGTGCTAGTTCTACATATAACCGAGTTAAGCAGACAAAGCTTGAATAATATTGTTCATGGTGCTTACTTAGACATGGTCTTCTGGATGCCGTGGCGCTGTGGGTTACCGGAAGACTTGTCCGATTTAGCAGCTGTTGCTGCTCCAGAAGCTTTTCCGGCACCTTTAGATGCACCTTTTGCAGCTTCTTTCGAGGTGGGGGGCGCAGCAGCAGCCCATCCCAGTGTAGATGGACCTGGCCCTCCAGCCACTGACAGTCCCTGTCCTACAGCAGCCATGGAACTTATTCTCTCCCTGGGGAGAGTGTTGGTCGAGCCAATGGAATAGATGGGCAAGCTGGAATAAGGTTTGGATGGCAGCCGCATCTTTCAGAGACAGAAGGCATAAATCAAGGTCCCATTATTAATGTAAAGAAATAAAACTTGTTCAAAATGCATATGCATACTTTAGTTGTTACCAGAACAAAGACAAAGGCAGACTGATTTATCCTGCGCACCTTACCTTTTTGCAACACTGTGAACACACAGGCCTACAAAGAGAAGATTGAGAGAAATTACAGAAGAGATTAATGAAGGCAGCCATAGCTCATTCGATACTCAGACACAGAAAAGTATTAATGCAAAAGATGAAGATAACCATTTGAAATTTTGTACTTTTTGCAGAACTGGCAGGTGTAGGACCAGGTGAAGAAGGAAAACCTTTTGGTTCGACAGCAAAAGCAAAGCTGCAATAGAAGCATAAGTAAGTATAAAGAAGTTAGCTGGGATCAAAAAATGTTTTCCTCAGGGCAAACATATACTGTACTGTATTAGCTTTACTTGAACTTGAAATCCCCGCTTACTCAAGAGAGCCTATTGTTGACAATAGAAACGACCTAGGGAATAAAAAAATGTGTTACCTTTCCCTTCTTCATAGCGTTGTAGATGTCTTTGTACTGCTGGAACTTCTCCAGCTCTGCCTTCACCAGCACCTGTCTGATGTGCATCACCTCCTCCACCGTCAGAGACAGACACTCCACGGGAAAACAGAACTCCTCCTACAACAACAACATTATATATATATATATATATATATATATATATATATATATATATATATATACACACACACACAGCAGTGAGTGACCCAGGCAACAGCAGACTCAGACTCAGCACACAGGTCTCAGTGTTTTTCATTCTACACACACACACACAGACAAACACACGCACACACACACACACACACACACACACACACACACACACACACACACACACACACACACACAAACCCCTCTCCCCCTTCATCTTTGAGAGCAGTGTGAGTAGGTGGGTACATCTGGGTCATAAAAATATCCTCATTGTTCAGTGGAGAAAAAGGCAGCTCAGAGAGGAACTGTGATGTGGAAAAAACAAAAAACTGGAGTGAACACTTGATTCCTGCAGCAGTGCAGAGAAGTAGCCTGTCCACAGAGTGAATAATTTGATCTTCATTTTATATTTGTTTAATAATTTATAATTGTATATAGTGCCTCACAGTTTTGTTGTTGTCTCTTGATATAGTAGCAGCAAATATATTTTTGAATAAATGCTATCTAAACATGTTAATATAAATCCTGGGTGTTTATGTTTTCTGGGTTGGACCCTTTTTGGCCCTCAGAACTGCCTTAATAGCTTCATGTTATTTTGGGTGGCTCAGGGTGTGAGCAGGTGAACATGTATCCTGCATGGTGGAGCAGTCGGCGCAGGTTCGAGTCCTGTCCTGTCGCTATTTACCGCGTGTCTTCCCCATCTCTCCTCCTGCTTGCCTGTCTCTCTCCACTGCAAGAACTCCACTCCACTCCAATAAAGGCATAAAAAGACCCATCACTAAACAACGTACTGGAAACATTCCTCAGAGATTTTGGTCCATATCGAAATGATAGCATCACCATACTCTGAATCTCCCACTGCGCTGAGGTCTTGTGACTGTGGAGGCCATTTGATTACAGTGAACGTCTTATGTGCAAAAAAACAGCTTGAGATTTGAGCTTTGTGACATGGTGTTATCCTGCTGGAAGCAGCCATCAGAAGATGGGTACACTGTGATCATAAAGGGATGGATATGGTCAGCAACGATACTTAGGCAGGCTGTGGTGGTGGTGCTGAGCTGGTTCTAAGGAGCCCAAGGTATGCCAAGAAAATATCCCTCACACCATAACACCACCAGAAGCAGCCTCAACTGTTGATACTGTACAAGGCGGGACCAAATTGCAACCCCACCATCCGACTGTGGTAGTAGGAACAGAAACTCATCAGACCGGGCAATGTTTTCCAATCTTCTATTGTTCCATTTTTGTGAGTCTATTTGACTTGTAACTTAAGTTTTCAGCTGGTAAGAGTGGTCTTCTGCTGCTGTAGCCCATCTGCTTCAAGGTTCAGTATGCTGTGTGTTCAGAGATGCTCTTCTGCAAACCTTGGTTGCAACAAATTGTTATTTGAGTTACTGTAGCCTTCCTATCAGCTAGAAGCAGTCTGGCCATTCTGACATCAACAAGATATTTTCAACCAGAGAACCGCTGCTCGCTGGATATTTTCTCTTTTTCAGACCATTCTCTGTAAACCCAACATATGGTTGGGTTTCATAGGTTTAGCAGTGTAAATGTTTGACGGACCGGACAAAAACATGTCTACAGCAACATCCTAGATGGCTGTGGGTTTATTATAAGGGGAGGCTGTAAGTGTTCATGACCACAAGTTAATGGTACGTTTGTCTGCTGCTCAGGGCATCCCCAGGGCCTTTTTAACAGTCGTACATCACGCGTCCTTGACTGACTGCTGAAGTACAAGTTAATGCATTATGATTCTTCTCATTACTCCCAGGAGTTAAAGTATGGTACTCTGTTACCAGAAACAAGGAGGAGAGGAAACATCGAGGAACTTTCTTCAGAAACATATTTAAAAAAAGGCCCTAGAGTGCTTTAACTCTATGACTCACTTTCCTTTTATTCCCTCTCTGACGATCTGAAAAAAGAATTGTAAGAAATATTCTCTACAGAGTTCAAAAATCTGACAAATGACACAACAAAATCACTAATTAGTTGCACTAATTAGTTATATGCAAGATCAGTTCTATTACATGCTTGCGCCACTGCATTATATGTTATCCAAAGCAACATGGCTACGGCCTGCTCTACTGTAGGTGAATGATCTCTGGTGAAGAATTAGTAGAGGATGGGCAGCTACAGTTACTACGACAGGGCAGACAGGCGGGAGAGGGGCAAACCTCGGCTGAGTCTCTTCGACGGATGTAAACCTTCCTGCACAGAGCAAAAAGTGCCTTCACCAACCCCAACACAAACGCCTCGATAGGCTGGGAGCTCCGCAAAGGGTACAGAGTGGAGGGAGAAGAGTGGAGGAGGAAGGGAATCCAGGAGTGATATGAGGTTATGATTCCAACCTGAGCAACAGAAGGTGGAGGTGTGTGTGTGTGTGTGTGTGTGTGTGTGTGTGTGTGTGTGTGTGTGTGTGTGTGTGTGTGTGTGTGTGTGTGTGTGTGTGTGTGTGTGTGTGTGAGAGAGGGAGAACAGAAAGCGTGCAATTTAACAGGGATAGAGTGACCTGATGGTTCTGGTAATAGAAAGAAGAGGGAAGAAATCCAGAGAAAAGGGCAAACAGAAGAGACAGATGACAGTGTGTGTGTTTAGTTTCAATCCCTCCTCATTTCCTCACAGATCTTGATGCTCTGCATATCTACCCCATTTTCGATCTGCTTCTGTTTATTATTAAGTTTTTGGACCGCACTGGACACTGATTGTCACTGGAACAAGTAAAAACAGCAATGGAAGAAATATGCTTTAAAATGACACCATTAGAAGATTTGGTCTTTTGATTGTGATCCTATTTCTAAATGTTTATTTTAAAATGTGCTTAAGGATACATGAAGATCTGACTCACCAGGGACTTCGAGCTCTGTTTGGAGGGCGGCTGAAATGGTCGGACATTAGTGGGCGTTTCCTTCTCGATGGAGTGCCTCCTCGGGGGGTCTGACGCCTCTCTGGCTGAGGTGTAGAGGAGATGGGCAGGAACATGGGCGGAGCTGGTGTTCATACACGGAGCGTAAGAGAGAAAAAGAGGCAGTTTAACTGCAAAGAAGCAATTGATTGATAAATCTTTGGCTCAAGAACTACTGATCATAAATAAGCTTTCAAATGAAAAGACTTTGGAAACCACAGTTGGCAAGGCTGTAAGATTAAAAGTCATCTATCACTGTCAGTGGATAGCTTAGTTAAGGAGGTGGGGGATGTAGAAATGTTTCCTGACTCACTTTTCTTCCCCGGCACAGACTCTGGGGATGTGTCATCCATCAGAGATGTCGCCACACTGGAGCTGCTCACTGATTTGTGTCCAACAATCTCATCCTGAAATTACAGAATACATGTGCACTTCGGTCATCATTTGTTCTGCACGCCTATAAAAATCCAATTAAAATACACAGAAACGCACATCAGAGTCGGAGCTGTCCAGCTCGGCGAGGCTGGGAGCCTTCAGGAGCCTCTTCCTCTGAGGAACAGACTGAGATCCGGAGGGTTCTACTCGGGGAGATGCAGATCCGTTGGCAAGAGACAGAGAGCTGGATGTCCTCCTGCCCATGCGTGGACTAAACTCATCTGCAAAGAGCCACACAGGAGAGGGTCATTCAGGCACAGGGAGGAAAAGCAGTTGAGATCCGTCCCAAAACACATCCTCTTGTGATTCTTTGCATCCTAGATAGGTTATACTTTTGCATCATTCTTTTATTATCTCATTCATCATGTGGGGAAACAGTATTTTCAAATTGTAGAGGGTTTCAATGGAAGGTGAAGTAAAAGGATGCAATGAATCTTGTGACAGAGGACTGAGTTTTGAGACTTGCCAGAAGATTAAAGAGGTTGGGAAGGTTAAGTTGGTCTGAGGGGAGGCACGGGAGCAGGACGGTGTTACACGCAGAGCATGGTCATGAAATATTTAAACTCTGGGCTCCTAAAAAAAACTTCTCTCCTGTCAACAACCGGGAAACATTTCTGGGGAAAGCTAAGTCCTTGAAACCAAATTTCTCAATTTCCTAAATGGTCACTAAGTCTGAAAAAAAAAAGTTTTAAAAATAGAAAAGACAACATTATAATCAACCACCTCTAATACCAAGCTGCCTGATTATGACTGTAATTTCTGTGTAAAGCAAGAAGACAACCTGGCAAGAAGGTTTGGAGGCAGGAGGGATGAGAAAAGCAGACAAGTGAGTGCTGCAAGAGAGAGATAAAAAAAAAAAAAACCCAAAAAACCCACAGCTGATAGATTTGGTGGGAACCCTGAAATTCTCTTTACTCCTTTCAGTCTCTTGTTTGTGGGAAAAGCAGCCGCATGAGCTCACCATCTCAACACGAGCTCTGTTCCTGCTGCCCAGTCTTTTTACAAGCTAAGATTCCTAAGAACCTACATCACCAGTTTTTATCTATTCAGCCATCGTTCTGAACCCTTTCTTTGTTTCATTCAGGTCTCAGCATTCAAGAGGAGATATTAGTTTACAGCCGGATGGGAGAGGTTGGGGAACAAGACGGACAAGACCGTTAGGTTAAATGCAAGCATGGCCTTTCAAACCACAGTGTTGCTCATACGTTACCTATTCCCGTACGGAATAAATCCTGCGGCATACTGCGAGTTTTGCCAAAACCTAAAAGGGAGACCTCCTTTAATAGGACGGCTACAAGTAAATTCATCACTCAATATGCCTGCAGTTTATATCCAAATAAAATGTGTAAAATAGACTCGTGTCTGACTCTTGTTAGCGAGTGATCCACCTTCAGACTGCTTAGTTATGCTTATTTTTTATAATTTTTTTCAACTGATTTCAGGCTGTTGCTTTTAAGGATGTGACCTCAGCATATAAGTAGCTGAACATATGTGCAGCTACAGGGGAATGGGTCTTTGTCTGGATTTCATTATGAACAGTATAAATACTGTATATTAAAATAATGACCCTACAAAGAAGTAATTTGAATTCTAAAGTATTTAGTGCAAAATATAATACTAAATGTTTATATTTTGTCTTTAAAAATAACAGACATGGACTTCAACATATTATCGGCCTTTGTGTGGGTTAGATGAGAAGATCAACATCACTCTCGTGTCTCCTAGCTAAATCAGCTTAGCTTTGCTTAGCTTAGCATAAAGACCATATTTTGAAAACCAACCAACTCAGTTCAATTAAGTTTTATTATTTAATTTCTTTAATGTATTTGATTATTTATTATTTTATTTTATAATTTGCTACATTTTATTTATTTCTTATAACAGCGGTCAAATTAAGGTGCTTTGCATTGTAAGGTAAACACGCTACAATATTACAGATAGAACCGCAGTGGTCAACTGATCCTGCACAAGCAAGCACTCAGAGAAAGAGGGGAAGAAGAACTCCCTTTTAACAGGGAGAGCCCTCCAGCAGAACCAGGCTACTCTGCTTTAAGTGGTTTTGCAGTAAGGGGAACAAATGCTTCACCTGGTCAGTTACAGTTTTGGGGTGAATAATAGCTGGTAGCAGTGATGTGCTGGAGTCAACCTTACAAGTGCATTACGTACTTAAAAAGTCTTGCATTTGCTCAGACAGAACCATACAAGAGTCTTGAGTCACCCTTCATTTCTTTATATTTTGCTAGGATAATGGGAAACAGGTGCACTGATTTATCGAAACATGTGCAAACACACATGGAAATACAACATATTGGGCAAAAACAGTTGCTACAATTCTAACAAACTAAATGGGCTGGTTCAGCATTTTTTTACTCTACTTCAGTACTCAAAGCACTTTATACAACATGTCTCATTCACTCATTCATACACTAATATTCATGCAATCACTTTCTACATCTAAGTGCTTCCTAACATTCACACACACAGTCACACTCATATGAACGCATCAGGAGCAACTTGCGGGCCAATATCTTGCACGGCATGCAGACCGGAGCAGTCAGGGATCAAACCACCAACCTTATGATTAGTAAATGATCTGCTCTACCTCCTGAACCACAGCCACCCCCCACAGCTAATAATAATAATAATAATAATAATAATATCTGGTGGATGAAAGAAACACGAAGATCTGGCATGTAAAATGGAAAGAAAATTCAGAATTTGCACAATTTTTAAGTCAGTAACCACCTCCTTTGTACAATGATAAGTTTTTCTGAGCTGTATGCTTCCATGGAAGCAGCTTTCAGATGAAGTGTGGATGTGGATTAGATTAAATCATCAGGTAAATAAGCTTGCAGCCATTGTTCACCCAAATATGGCTGTGCTTCAGTTTTCCTACAAAGCACTTCTTGTGGGGAAAAAAAAAAAAAAAAAAAAAGGAAAGTCAATATTTTGTATGATCACTTTTATTTTATTTTATTTATGATCACACAGTCTGAACTCTCTTTGGCAGCTTTCTTGTAATTCAAAGCTCTTCTCTGGATGTTTCTGCCTTTTGTTCTGTTCTCTGTCAGGAGGATCCCACACTGCTTCATTAATGTTGAGGTCCGCACTCTGGGAAGGCCGATCCATGACTGATAGTGTTGCATTGCGTATTTACTTTTACTTCATTGGCAGTGTGTTTGGGATCATTGTCATGCTAAAAAGTGAAGCCCCTGTTAAATCAATGCTTTCCAGGTGGTATTGCATGGCGGTTCAAAATCTGATGGTATTTTTCGGTGTTTATAATTCCATCAGTTTTGACAAGATTTCCAACCCCACTGACTGAAATACAGCCCCAAACCTCCCACCATGTTTTACAAAAGGCTGTAGACACTCCCTCCTCCATACATACTGACAATGAGTTGAACCAAAAATTTCAAATTTGGATTCATCACTCCATCACAGCTGTTAACACTAATTTTCAGTCCAGTTCTTGTGTCATTTGGCATAGCTCAGTCTTTTCTCCCTGTTTCCCTTCCTCAATAATGGTTTCTTGACAGCCACTCTTCCAGTGAGACCATTTCTGATGACGAGGCTTCAATGAACAGCAGACAGATCAGCTGAAGGCTCAGACACATCTCTTGGGTCCTGTGTCAGGTCTTTGCTGGATTTTTTGTGTTTCTAAAGAACTTGACTTTCAGATACTGTTCATAGGGTTAGGGTAGTTTTTTAGGCCTGCCACTTCTTCTTTTGTCCTCTAAGTCTTTAAGGACACACTCAACACACTTTTTTATGCTTGAATGATTCATAGGTCAGCGTTCAAGTTTTCACATGTTAAAAAAAAAAAAACATTCTTGTGAAAATAGTCAGGTACAAAAACTGGACTGAAAAAAGAGTGAAAAAGCAGCCAATGTCCAAATAAAAACTTTGAAAGACTTTCAGAAAGCCTGGAGAATTACTGCTTAAGACCACTTTCAAAAAGTCCAGCTCCTTGGAAGCAAAATATAAAGAAACAAGGGTGCCTCAAGACTTTTGCACACTACTGTATTTTAGTAAGTTGCAGCATTACCAGCTGGTGACATTGTGACGGTATTGGTGTAAGGTCACAAAATAATCAGACTACACAGAGACTTTTCTGCAGCATCACAGTAACAATACAAAACAACATAAATACAATGTATTTTACCAACATAACTCGAGGGAAATGTTATTAAATTACATGATCATGTATTTTTTTAGAGCTAAATATAATGTATTCACAACATTTTAGACCCTGTAACAATACGGCAGGCCACACTGAGGCACAAGGTGCCACTATGAGGTAATGGAGTTAATCTACCGAGCAGTGGTTTGCAAAGTAAACAAGTTAGAGAAACAACAGGAAGTGGACTAGACCGCTGTAAGGCATACGAGGGGTCCATTTTTCCACACTTAAAAGTATACAGTCTGCATCAATAATTAGCACTTTCAGTGTATATTATTTAACAATGTCAACACTTTTTCTAGAATAAGGCAATCTAGACCTGTCCCATTACTTCTGCCTTTGGTTGCACTTATAGGACTTTTTTTCTTTCATTTTTTTGTAGGAGACCCAAGGGAGCCAATCAAATTAACCAAACCACATGCCTGTTGCTAAGCTAATCATCTGCTCACTCCAGCTTTAAACAAGCACAGAGTGGCATCGACTTTCTCATCTAACGCTCACCTAAAACAGAAATATGTAATGCCACATTTAATTAGAATCAATCAGCACTGACTCCTCACAGTGTTTGGCCTTTAAAATGAAAAGCTATTATGAAGGTCCCAGCAGGGCAGCACACTGCACAGCAAACTGTTACCACGGGGACATGATGTCTCACTGAGACTTGTGATAGCAGCGTTTAATCTTGTGAAATCTATTTCCTCTTAGCCACACTCATTAGTGTGAGATCAGTGAGAATGTCACATCCCCATAAAGTCCAGAGTTATCAAATTGCTCACATCATATGGAAATGAGTCATTATAAAGGGAAGGTTTTACACACAGGTCAACAGACAGCATGAATGAGGGGGCTTGTGGTGTTTTGAGAGACACTGGCTTTAGTAGGAGAGAAAGTGGAGCAAAACTAAATCATGATATTTTAACCCTGAACACGTCCCACTGCTGGTAGCCTGTAGCTTATCATCTTAGTCTGTATATTTTACTGTGCTGTGCAGAGTAGAGGCTGCACACTGATCCACCTGCACGCTGACTCGATTCTGCAAAGTCACTGCTGCACACGAAAGACTGTTTTGTGTAGATTCTTGGAGGCAGCGTGGTGGCACGTATGCTTTTGGCTCTTCCTTTCTGTCCCTTGATTTGATAGCTGACAGCACACTTGAACTAAATTTTCACATTAAGAGACTGAGTGCTTAGAAAAGACAAGGTTTTTTTTCAGGCGTTTTATAGTATTTCTGTCTAGTTGTTCGACAGGAACTGCCTTTAACATGAAGACTGACTAGATAAGCTGTTTTCTCAAGACTGCATCATTTCTAATATTAAATAGGATTAAAGGACAGATCTGTTTGCAGCGGCAGGAGTAATGTAATTTTATGGTCCTTCTCTCAGAATGCGACATTCTAACAGCATAAGCGGCACAAGGATGCAGCTTGATGGTGCTGCAACACTTAAACTCTCAAACTGGCAATAAATTCAGTATCTGACCATTTGCTTCTTTTTAGTAGCTCTAAAGGCATTAAAGCCCTTTAAACATCCCAGTCTGCCTGTAAGGCGATGTGATCTCTTCCAATCACAGAGCCGAGTTTAATCTTTCCCTTTGATGATGGCCAGATGCTAATGGGCAGTCTGTTGGATAAAGTCATTTTTCCCCCCAAGTTTATATTAAAGAAATTCCTTTCTAAGGCATTTTTCATCTATGTGATGTTAACAAAGTCAAAATTATGTGCAGATGAACTTAATTTGTGCACAGAATCTGCACTGTGTCCAAAAAAAAGAAAAAAAAAAAGAGTGGACAGGAGGAACAATTACAGCAACCAGTAATCCCACAGACATCAACTCAGTGCTGACACACCCCACATTTTAAGAGAGTGAGTTTCACATTTAATACAAACCACTTCAATAAAGCTTGATTTTGAAAGAGGTGGCAACTTTTAGTAAAGACTAAAAGAGTGAAAGTTGGTTATAACATCACTTGATGTCAGGGGAACAACAAACTGAAAAATTATCACCATATTAATCTATCCAGTTTTTCTATGTGCTTTGAGAGTCTCATTTCTGAACACCTGCCATATAAGAGTCTCATATCCACTCTTCTTTGAGTTATGTTTGCCTTTCTTTTTAGATTCTGAAAGAACAGTCTGTCCCTTTAGCTGCTAAGCAAACCATTATGTTCTCTAGCTAGCCACTAACTGAACTTAATGAAAACTAACCAAAATAGCTTCCTGCTACTGCTCGAAAAGACACTGATAGTAGCAGAGTTTATGGACCAGAAAAAAACAGATAATGAGCTAAAAGACATTAAAGTTTCACAGTTCTCCATGCGTTTCTCTGTGCCACTAAAGGCAGCACCTTTCATATAACACATGGTCATATAATAAAGTTATAATAAAGTGAGTGATGGGTAGAGCTCTAAATCAATGCCTCCCAAACAGCTAGAAGTTCTTTTTCGATGTCTTCAGTTGGCTGTAAGATCTATTTTCCTATCATTTCATTTCCCTGGTTTGGGGGTTAAAGTACTATATACTGAGCAGCGTATAATACCCACCATGCACCTGTTTACAATTTTAGACCCTAACCTGTGGATGCAGTCTGCTGTTCAGCATGTCAGTCATGTCACTTTGCTCTCATCAGCACCCTCCTACTGACCAGTGTCCCACAGGTTTATGTTCCACCTCTAAAGAAGGTGATCACCAAACACTGAAGCGTGACATGAAATATGTGCTCAATATGCTGAATATGCATTGAAAGAGTGTGTGTGTGTGTGTGTGTGTGTGTGTGTGTGTGTGTGTGTGTGTGTGTGTGTGTGTGTGTGTGTGTGTGTGTGTGTGTGTGTGTGTGTTTGTGCACGTGCAAGCTCACAGAACAGATGAGCAGCCACGACAAAGCGGGTAACAGAAAGTGATAGAAAAAAAAGCCAGGTAAGCAGTGAGGGAGACTTTACCTGACGCGTCAAAACTGAAAGACATGCTAAGTGGCCGAATTACTGCAACGAGAAATGGCATGGACAGTTATTGCTTGTGATAGAGGTACATTAACGCAAGACTTACTACATACAAGAAGAAGTAAGTTGGTATATAGTAAGAAAAGTATTGAAATGGCATGCTTATTGTCAGATCACAAAGGTTTCACTGCTATCATGATGAAAGATAAGAGGATTATTAAATAATTCAGCCAATACTGCAGACATTCAAACACAGTACCGGGTTCAATGTTAATAGAGGCTGCAGACACTTAGCATTATTATTGCGCAAAGCTTGCAGTCTGTTGCAAACATTATAGTCAAAAAAACAAAACAATAATAGGCATTAGTTGCAACACAAATATGAAAAGCTAGGCAGCAGCAGCTACGATAGCACAGAGCATAGGCACAAGTAAAAGATTAGTAACACGTAAAAAGAACAGAAATAATGAAGCTAGTGCACACTTCTTATGTGATTTTGAGGTGCCGTACTTCCATACTTCAGATTAAAACTTCTTAAAATTTCAGAGTGAAGTATGGCTGCATGTGCACAAGCGTGTGCATGTGCGTGTGCACCAATGGTACAAGGCGGGAAACCTTACCCAGCCTTCCCCTGCGGACCTCGTCAGGAGACACCGGGCGAAGTTTCCTCTCTGCTTTGATCTCCTCCAGGATCCGCTCGTGCAGCGTGGGAGGAGGCTGAGTCTGTGGCTTCAGCTTCCGAGCTGACACCTAACACGGGTTGATGATGGGTGGCACAGAGTAAACAAAGGGGAGCACAAGAACTGACACGCACAGTGTTGTAGCCAGCGGGCCTGCTCCTCTTCACCTCTTCTTGTCTACTTTGACTGATTGTTCACCTGATTGCAGCCCTGCTGAAACAACAGCCTGCTACTCCTGCTGCAAGATTTATATCAGCAGAGAACTGATGAATCCATCATTTCACTGAATTCACACTGCAGTGAGACGTGAACAATCATGTGCTTTGCAGAGACTGGATTTATAGTTGGTGTATATTTAATATGTAATTCTTTATGTTGTGAAGATTTTGGCTTTAGCAACAGCAAATCAGCCTATAATCATCCCTTGACAAAAGACTCACCGTAAAGCCTACAAATAACTGCAGGTTAGAAGCAAGTAATGCCTTGTTATTTTATCAGAGTGGTTACTAATACTCAAATGTGCAGAGAGATTATTGGTCAGCTCTCGGTTTTAATGTTTAACTCTGTCGGATTTGTTAGTACTCACAGGATTGAGAGGTGGTCTGGACCTGATGAACTCCAGGATGACTTCATGAGCACTTTTCTTTAATCTCGGTGGGATGTCTCCATTGACCTGAAGCGGTGACATTATTGTTCTGCTTAGATTAGCTCAGAGTCTGGATGTAAATCACACACCCTGTTTATTTCAGGAGGTCATTTACTAAATGGAGAACATGATGGCTGGAAAAATTGAATAACTGATTCAAACCCAACTCATTCTAGTAATATTTTAAAGGCTGTTTCAACACTGACCATGACTTTGCGCAGTTTGTAGCGTTTGGACCTGATGTCATCCATGAGCATCTCATAGGGAGTGAGCTGGTACTCAATAGGCAGAGGGTTGTACTGACGCTCCTGGACCTTCTTCAGCTTGACTCCTTCACGCAGGTCCCTCATCACCTGAACCCAGAATCGAGCCTGACAGAAGAAGCAAAGGGTAAAAAGTGGAAAGTTCTTCTATTAGAGTGGTACATGCATGTGAACATGCAGTTATGGAAAATCTCTCATTACATCTGTTTGATCCATGCACTTCCTGTGAGTTTATAAGGAGAAATGATCATTTGAGGCTACAGTCAAAGGTCAAACATTGCATACCCAGTCAGCATTTTGCAACTCGTTCAGGTCTCGGCCAGGCTCCTCCGATGACTCCTCCTCCATCTTACGGAGGTTCTGGTGGAAAGAGAACGAGAATTTAAAAGGTGATACAGCAGGATGTAACAAGAAATGAACCTCATCTAGTCCCTATCTTTAAGCTATTAAGTGGACATGTCTTTAGCTGCGTCATACTCTGGAGCTCTGCGCAAATAGCTTTTCATTTACAGCCATACAAATCCTTATTATCTCATACCTCCTGTTATGCAGCCTGTCAGGTTAGCCCCTGCCTTCAAACACTCAATATTAGCTCCAGACTTTAAAAGGCCGCCTCCATTAAAGCATACTTTCATCTTACTGACAGGCTTTACAGAAGCTTTACTTTTGAACTTCTTCACATACTCTTGAGGTAGGGAGCTTCTAAAAGTGAACTGCAAATTTAATAAGTAACTTGATTTTTTTTTTCTTGGTTGGAAAAGGCAACTTCTCAAATCCAATCCATGTTTGGGCAGTATGAACATCCACAGCCAACGAGATATCTCTGTTTGATAAATATTTCTCTCCCAGTGCCTGATTAATATGTAAATAAGTGTGAATTTAGTCTTTCAATAACAAGCCCAATATGAAAATCCAAGAGCATCTAAAGAAATGTGTGATGCACTCATGTCAGCATAAGTTACTTCATTATTTTTAAATATGGGATATTATGAGGAAGTGAGGAAGTAAGTCCCCTTTAACAATAAACCCAGCTCCTCCATTATGACACCTATGGGAACCCACACACAGTGAGACCATTACAGTGCAGTGAAACACTGCCAATCTGACTGTAAGAAACAAGGAGGAAAGAAGTTCAGAAGGAGGCAAAGTTAGTGGGTTTGTGTCTGCCTGTTTGTGAGGAAGAGAAGTTAATCAAATGTGGAAGAAAGTGTGTAAGCTTCATAAAGCAGCAGGCAGGCTGAAAATGTGTTTCCTCTGGTTAATCTTTGTGGTGAGATTGTCCTCATCACATCACAGGAGGGGAAAGTTTGGTAAGACAGTCACAGGAGTTTGCCCAGCTGACTACTGAGTTAAAACCTCAGGCCACATGGGAAATTACAATTCACCACCATCCTGCTGGAGAACAGCTGTGTTGACTGGCTGCTTACATAACATCACTCACAACACACATTTTTGCTGCATCACAGAGTCATTATGTCTACAGTGTGTACAGTACTTCAGTGTCACAAGGTAACAATACAGTGCCTGATGCTTTATGACAGCCCATCAAAATAAGCCACATCTAATCTAGCCAGTGAAGAGCATAATGAGAGCTTAGTTCAATTGCTGTAAAACACCATTATCTCATTTGGATGGACAGCACAACTGCAGATCACATCAAAGCAACACATTTCCATTTCAATTGAGCAGCTTTTTCTGCATGTGCTGCATTAATTAAATCATGAAAAGTGATCCAAAATGTGAATAAAACATTTTTGCTACTGCAAGGCCACAGAAAAAAAGTGATCAGGGCAATTACCAGCTGTCTATAAAGCCTTAGTTTATTTTATTCGTTTGTTCTCTCAACAGCTGACAAGAAGCACTTAACCATGAGCAAATAGGAACAGGAGTTGTCTGTGAATCACCACTAATTCTAATTCTACAAATCTCCAGCAGCAGGTGGCGTCTTTGTGGAAAGACAAAGGAGCTTTTTGGCAGTGATGTGTGGCAGCGGTGGATGGATAAAGATGGCTCGCCTGTGGGGTAGTACAGCCCTACCATAGAGACTAGGACACTGGGTATCACACACATCAGTGGACAGACATTCACAGAGATCCAAATGGAAAATCTCAGAAAAGACAAAAACACAAACACAGGGAGAAAAAAAAAAACAGAACAGGTATGCACCTACATATCCAACTCACACAAGCCTGAAAATGCATCCAGTCACATAGCAGGTATATGAGTCTGCACATAGGCTAAATGTTTAATGGTGTGTTTAGATCAAAAAGGGATGAATATTCATGTCACTGGGGGAAACGTCAGCTGTCACTCATTGCGTGCTGCTGCTTCTTATTTCACCTTACTACTTGAGTAATTCGTAGTTGCTTCTTCTGTTGCATTTGCAGAGCAGCCTGGAGTTTTATTGTCCCAAATGAGACTTTTTTTCCCCATAATTAAACACAAACCAAAGCACAAAGGAACAAATGTTAGTTATGCTTCAAAAAAATGTCACAACCTAGCAAGCAATATGTTAGCAAAAAACAAAACAAAAAAAAAAACACTAATGGCTACCATACAGAAGTGTAACTTTAAGTTGCTGGTACTTGTTAGTGCCAAGGAGATACATATGGGGTTTGATGTTAATCACACTTATTTTATTTGTGTTGACATTTAAATGTTTTGCAAGTTAGCAAGTTGTGTTTTCTGTTTGACTGTAGCATTTTAGCATGCTAAGAGTTGCTGACATGTGACGGGCCTTATACACAGCAGACGATTTGACACTGAGTGGTAAGAAAGGTACAGGTACTCACAATGGCAATGCTAAGGTGATTTCTGTCAGGCATAATATTTACTGTTTTCACCATTTTCAATTAGTGTTAGCATTGTTTAAACTTGCTAATTAGCATGCAACACAAATTACAGCAGAGGCTGATGGGAAGGTCATTAGTTCTGCAGGTATTTGGCATTGTAAAGATTATGCACTTGAGTCTAGTTCTATAAATGCTTATTCAACAGTTCATACTATTATATGGACTATATGGTACAAGCAGCAAGGCAAAACTGTACTATAGACGCTAGCCCCTTTGGCTCTTTAAAACTCAGGACAAGAAATATGTAGTTTATGAGGTGTTAGATTCAACTCAACACACAACGAAATGACTGTTCCAGATCACTCATCCAGAGACGAGCATCTGCGGTCATGCAGCCAGAGACTGGCGCTACCATTAGGTTTAAATGTCTTGCCCAAGGACACAATGCAGCACAGGGACAGGGGCTCAAACCGGTAACCCTCTGGCTGCATGGCGAGCGCCTACCCACTGCACCACTGCTACTTTTCTGTTATAAGAAGTGACAAACAGTGATGTTGACTAGTTCAGTTTACAATTACTGAAATCCCCAACTTTGCTCCATTTAAAGTTTTTTTTCTTAGACTTCTCCACTCTACAATAAAAGTCCGCTCTCCTAAGAGTTGCGTAACCAGCCTAATCCTCCCTCTATTCATTCAGATGCATTACACTCAGTGAAAGGGCAGCAGCAGTAGTGCATAGCAAGAAGGAACCCTGAGGTGGAACATGCAAACACATACACACAGCTCTTTACGGGAACTGTTCCAACCCACAGCTGAGCTCCAAAATGCTCCCAAGGAACAACAAAGTCCACAGTGACTCCTGTCTGTGATCATAATGGCTGGGTAGAAAATAAATAAATAAATCAGAGACCCTATGCAGCAACAAGACATGACTCTGTGTTTAGAGGACAATGAGTCAGTAAGATATCTGTGGTGAAAGAATCACTTTATAGTTCACAACCCCCCCCCACCACAAGACTTTTCTTTAGGAAAAAGAAAGGTCTGTACTGTGTCTGTGCAATCTGCTAATCACGGCTCTCTAGGGAACATTATTGGAAATCAGCTGCCATGATCCCTACCCACATCAGGCATCATACAATACAACACTGTGGAGAGAATTAATCCTCGGTGGAATGAGAACAACTTGTAAAAATATTATGGCACAGACCTGCCAACCACTACAATAGGATCCTTATGCATGATTATCTTAATCATGTCAGTCTGAAAGATAGCCATGAGAACCTGAACTCTGCTCTCTCGGAAGACTGAGAGTCAGCATGTCTGCAGAATTTGTCAACTATGTCTGACATGCACGGCAAACACGTCACTATTTTTTTTTCACGGAGGCCCACTTCAACCTGTCAGCCGGCAGGGTGTCAGAGCGCGGCATGTCACCCACACACTGCACGCCTGCCTTACACTGTGAGGGTGTTACAATCTCAGTGACCAACAAAACCAGTTTGTATCAAAATTTCTGGTGATGTTTTGTCCTTAATTGCTACTGTCATGTAAAAATGGTCCAATTGATGTAACTATTTATGTAGCTATTTTGTAACCTATACTAGTGAAAACTGTGAGTCAGAGTAATTTGTTGGTTATGAGTAATGTAGGATGAGCGCACATACATATTTATTCACTCACTCTTTCTCCAGCCATTCCCACGGATGCCTTTCTGCATCAGCTGACTGTCTTTTGCGCTCACACAGTAAAGAGGCAGTCAGACAGACACTGTCTTCATGTCTTTGTGACTCTCTGTTATGTTCATGTTTATTATATACTACAGTCCAGCACAGTGATGGCTATATTACTAAGAACCATTCGGGTGGTTTACATGAATCTTTAATACTTAAGGAAAGATTTATGGTTGTTACATAAAGGTTGTCTTCGCAGTGCTGAGTGTGGGGTCCAGAAGGGTAGCCAAGGGGTCTACTAAATAATTTTTTTATGAATCACAATGTTATTCTGCATCATTAAAAAGTGCAGTTATGCACATGAGGGTCATTTGCCTCAATTTTGTCTTTTATTCCTTCCCTGACTTAGGGCTGCTAGAAACTCCAATATAACTGTGCTACATCACAATCTGTCACGACATCAATCATCTTATTAGACATGCAGCTAGCTCCCGAGCATGGAGAAATCTCATCAAATGAGGCTATACTCGATCTATATAAATTCATGCTAGAATATATGAGGGTACCATTGGAAGAGTGTTTTACTATAAGACTGTAAATAACATGTGTGATAACAATATAGCAGCATATGTCAGAATTTGCAATAACAAAACACAGAAATTATATCTTCAGAGCATGTGAGGCCACAGTGCTAAATATCGTTGCCCTTTATAGGCACCACACAGGTCAGTGATCATCCTGTAATTTTTTTTAGAGGCAGAAAGTTCATGAATTGTTTAAACAAACAACTAATGTTTCCTTCAATAAAAAGGACCCTTGTGAGTTCACTGCTGTAAGTTGCATGTTGGCAAAGGACCTACCTCTTTGGCACTCTTGATCTTCTCCAGGAAAGTGCGCAGCTCTCTGGTTTCTGTGTACAGGGCTCGGCACACTGCCTGGTAGTGACTGGGTGCATCTGACACACTGGGTAGATGAGCTGTACACAGCTACAACAGAGAAAGCAAAGTGTTCTTAATTCACACTTGACACAGCTGCACTGATTATAAATATTACACAAGAATAAAAAAGAAATTTACAGTAATTTATAATTTCACCTTGAATTATGCGCTATTATGTTTACTTCATTAAGTCTCAGGAATTTATTGGAATTGTTTTGTATTTGAAGGCCTGATCAGGTTTCAGGTCATTCATTTTCAGGTTTCAGTTCAAGCTATTAGTTTGCAAACCATTGCAGTAGATCACATAATAGTAGAAAGTGTAGCAGTCCAATAGAAGCTAGCATGACAATGATAAATAATTAATTTGACTACTATGATTGATGGTTTCTTGGCTACACCAACAGCACAACAACAGATTTTAGGTGTTTGTACCTCATTTAGGTTTTAAATGCAGTACAGGGAGTGACATCAAACTGGTGCCATGCTAATGGCTCTCAGTGACATTACATAAAAGCAAAATACCCCAAAAAACATTTGTAAACAACTGTTATTGACTGCTGAACATAATTCACAAGACAGCTCTGCCTGAGGTCAGCCGTGATGTTGCTACACACACACACACACACACACACACACACACACACACACACACACACACACACACACACACACAGTGATGACAAAATATGCTCTTGTTTCTCTCAGAGGAACAGAAGGTACCTTTGGCCAATGCTCAGCATGCTCTTGGCATCAATTTATCCAGACTGCAAAAATTTCTCTAAACATGGAAGATGCCAGACAGCTGTCTCTTTATAAAAACTCTAACCTACCAACAAGTGTTGGAATAGAAGAAAATGATGGGTTCAGTTAAATGTAAATGTTAAATTAAGTGGATAACTATGGCTTAAAATAGTGTCATCTAGTTTTAGTACAGTAGGACAAAAGGTGAACCAAGGAGCACAGAGATTGAATGGTCTCAGTCGGAAAAAGCACAGAGACAACAATTCAAACTGACAGCTAGATAGCCACGGGGCAGGGCCAGACTGCCACACTGCTTCCATGCATCTCCTTGGAGAGCAGTGTTGGCGTGCATATGTGTGCTTGTGTGTTTGACTGGGTATGTGGTTATTATGTAAATAGTGCGAGGGCATCCGAGGACTGACACAGTGACTCTGCTCCATTGGACAACAAAGATGCATGACTCCCAGCAAAGATAAGCCTGGCAACCCAGGTGCACTGAGGTTGCAATCTCTGCTTTCACAGCTGAGTTTAATACATTTAATGTTTAATACTTTCATTTTCCCACACTCTGACCTTTTCATAAACAGTTACACTCTGATTTTTATCAGGTCCCTGAATACGTTGGAAGATTATGTCTCCCCAAGAACTGTAAATCCAGTTTAACTTCATACATTGCAGAGAACCTCATTTATAACATTTATGCTGGGATCATTAAATTCAGTTTGCTCCCAGTTGTTGCAGGAATCCTCTATGAACAGATACTTTATACACTATACCGCCAAAAGTATTCACTCACCCATCCAAATCACTGAATTCAGGTGTTCCAGTCAATTCCATGGACACAGGTGTATGAAACGAAGCACCTAGCCATGCAAACTGCTTCTACAAACATTTGTGAAAGAATGGGTTGCTTTCAGGAGCTCAGAGAATTCCAGAGTGGTACCGTGATAGGATGCCACCTATGCAGCAAGTCCAGGTGTGAAATTTCCCCACTACTAAATATTCCAGTCAGGAATAGGGTTTAATATTTTTCCCGAAAATGACATGAATCAAATCCCGGGAAATGACGAGCCATTTCCCGGGAATCCCGGGAAAAAGTTTATTTATTTTTTTATTTTAATTAGGCCTTCTGTAGCCTGTGTCGGCCTTAACCTATTCTGATATTGTAGAGGTAGCTTTCCAGCTATGTCCTGTTATGCCCAGTAGGGGGTAACGTCGGCTTGATTAACGCAATAAAACCTACATCTCGGCATTCGAGTGCTCGAGCTATGCGGTGTTGTATCGTTCCTCAACACTCCCTTAACAAATATAATTCGAATATTCCTCCATTGTACATGGAATTATACCAAGATATTTTACAACTGCTGGTACAAAACAATACGGTTCATCTCCACAGCATTGATAAAGGCTCAGCCACGCTGTCGTGGCGACATCTGTTGCGCTATATCTCCACCAGTGGAACGCTGTAATAGTCATTGAAAAGTTAACTACCGTACTTCACTATAATATGGCATAACACAGGGCCTTGAGTAATGCACTACGACTTGGTCATTGCCATTCTGGCAACAGCAAATTTATAACACCGTGTCTGAGGGTTAAAGTAGGTTCGCTGTGAATCGTCTATTGAAAAACTGGCCAATCCTTATAGCCTAAAAAATATACATTTTACTCAACTCCATTTTAAAAGCGAAATATGTTAAAGCAATCTATTTCATGATCATTTCTTCACCCATTAGGCCCGTATCCTAATTCATGATTGTTAGTAAGCGGCTGCAAACGAGGAAAAGAAACACTCGAAGTTAAACAGATATTTCTTTATTGTTCAGGGCAGGCATATTTTATAGGCTATATAATGCAATATAACAATATATAATAATATGAAATTATATAATACAAAATACCTTAGGGTAAACACATTGCCTACGATTTCAACAAATTAAAGAGGAAAAAAGTACAACTGTGTAATACCTCTATTAAAACGCTTGAGATGAAGGCTGAAGCCTTAAACGGAGGCTGAACGTGCCTGAAATGAAGAGTAATGCTTTTCGCATTAAACGAACCCTTCTCTCAATATTTCCTTTAAATTTAACATTCTGAAGCTTTCTTTTCTTTCTGAAAGTCAAATCGACGCGCGCGACTTTTTTCCCGGTTTCCCGTCTAACGTTTCCCGGGAAACGGGAAATTGTTCTGATCGCATTTCCCGGGAATCCCGGATCCCGGGATTAAACCCTAGTCAGGAACTCTTAATGCTTCAGCATACTGAGACATTTTGGACAATTTCATCCCAACTTTGTGGGAACACTTTGGGGATGGCCCTTTCCTGTTCCAAGATGACTACACATCAGTGCACAAAGCAGGTCCATAAAGACATAGATGAGAGAACTTGACTGGCCTGTGCAGAGTCCTGACCTCAACCCGATAGAACACCATTGGGATAAATGAGAGTCAGGCCTTCTCATCCAACATCAGTGTCTGACATCACAAATGTGCTTCTGGAAGAATGGTCAGAAATTCCCATAAACACTCCTAAACCTTGTGGAAAGCCTTCCCAGAATAGCTGAAGCTGTTATAACTGCAAAGGGTGGGCTAACATCATATTAAACCCTATGGATTAAGACTGGGATGTCACTCAAGTTCATATGTGTGATGGCAGACAAGTGAATACTTTTGACAATATAGTGTATATGACTGGCCAATGTTTGCTCAATAGCTAAACACTCATATTTTACATTTATACCTGCATTAAATCACCTTTTGTTGGCAACAAACAAGAACAAATTGGCAACAAGTTAAAAATAACCCAAATTTTACATGGTCCAAATTGTTGTGCATGAAATCTGTCTTGCTGGCATCTTCATAAGTCTGTTGTTCACTTTGTCTGTGTGCAGCTTGGTGCTGACAGGTAGTTAATTAAAGCCTTTTTTTTTTTGCCACAGCAGCTTTTATCATCAATGGAGGGAGACAGGAAATGGGGGAAAGATGCGCAGGCAAATTGGCGACAGGCCATGACTCAACGCAACGCAGCATATGTATGTGGTCGCAGGCTTCACCACTTAGCCACCCGGGAGCCCCAAAGCCTTTTTTTTTTTTTTTAACTGCTGTTGTAAAATAAGGGTTGATGACAGCAGTGAACAAAACACTAAAACAAAACCTTTAGATAAAAGATGCTAATATCCTGTCATAGAGTGAAAGGCAGGGTACATCCCGGACAGATCATCAGTCTATCACAGGGCTAGCACAGAGAGACAGGCAATAATTCATGCACATATTCACACCTATGTACAATGTAGAATAACCAGCTAACCTAACACATATGTCTTTGGACTGCTGGAGGAAGCCGAAGTACCCAAAGAGAACGTCACAGGGAGAACATGCAAACTCCACGCAGAAAGGCAACAGCTGGTTGGTGGATTCAAATCAGGAACCCTCTAGCTGTTAAGCAACAGTACTAATTACGACATCACCATTCTACCCTATAGGACTCCATTAGGTTAGATTTTTCAAGGGTGACGCACAAGCACATCCTTATGTATCTCATGCTGACCCTTTATGCCATCCCATTTCCTCCACTATTTCAAAAAGCTGTTTTACCTCTTGTCTATTTAAGGGTCTATTTAAGCCATACAGTGCCCAGCACAGATGACGATATAAAGAAACCTTTGACAAGCTGACACCTGCTCAAAGAAACTGTTAGAAACCAAGCATTCAGTATTCACCAAGTATTATTTTTACATACTTAAACTGTTTTCAAATAATAAGTTATATCTAGCTCTTGGAGGAATCGTTTATACCACCAGTCATCAGTGGATGAGCAAACACATGAACTTCCAGTGGCTACCTACCTTAAGGATATCTCCATATCCACGAATACTGGACATGTTATCAGGGTCATCCTCCACCTCATCCTCTTCCTCTGTGGCCTCATAGCCTTCATCTGGGCAGGCGTCCCTCTCGGCCTCAGCCATGTTGGTCATGAGGTCAATGAGCTGCTCCAGAGGAGGACTCAGCTCCCTTTCCTCATTCTCCTTCAGCCCGTAGTCCAGAGCCTTGTAAATCATGATCCCCAGAGACTCGATCACCTGCAAGAGCACGTGAGATAAGACCAACTTGTTTATATCCTTTTTACTAACTCATGTCTATAACTTCATTACAATTTATCTATGAATGTAATGTGTGCGTCTTACATCATGCTGTGAGCATTTAAAGTAAAATTCATCTAAATATATTGCATCTGATGATAAAAAAATCACAATGAAAACTGTATTCCATTTACTCTTTTATGTGTTCATCATTCGTCACATAATAAAAACAAATATGGATTTGTGCCTTTGTTATGCAATATGATCCTCTTTAGTGTGCCAGGCCTGAGCTGAACATCTGTAATATGGTGACTGCACAACTCTTTGCAGAAAGAGCTTCCTCAGTCATCACACAAGCACTCCCTCATAAAGACATCATATAAACAACCAGCATACGGGCATTGACAGATATTCTTATTAACTGATGCACAAAGTAGGTACATGTACAGTGTGCAGAGCAGTCTGTTAGAGGATCTATTTTTGAAATAATATCATACAGCAGCACATTTTTTGGCATCAATAAGTCAACTCCTTTGACCAGAAAAACTTAAAAAAAATTTATTTTTTTTTACATCAAGATCTCAAATCAGTTCTGCAGCATAATCAATTCTTCAGTTTTACTCAGCAGGCTACGAATTATCACAAATTTGGTGACATATTTTGGCCATATGGAAAGTACATTACTTCTTTAAGAGGTTTGCAGTTTTACACCATGGCTACACTCAGTACAGGTGACTAAATGTGCTCAGCAGCACAAATAAGCTTGTGAGACATTGTGTGCGTGTGTTTTTTTTTCAGTATCCCCAACATTATGAGTCATAGCGCTCCGGCTGTAAAGCCAAAATAGCTCTAGCTGCTTTCATGTTCGCAAATGGGCTATGAGCCAAATTAAAAACACAAACTCACAGACTGTACTCTATATAAAAGATAGCTTTAGCCTCCGGGCCTGAAAACTTAAACCAATATGGAAGCGCCTAAAACCTACACTTTGCAATAGCCAGCAGGGGGCGACTCTTGTGGTCTGAACAGAACTCAAACTGATTACAAGTGAGAAAACAAGCCTACTGCTCATTGGATCTATGACCTCAGTAAACATGTTCATGTTGTAGTCATGTAAAGAAAAAACACAGCAAAGCAGGCTTTGTTTAGGGTGTGGCTACTTTTTGACAAGTCCCCCCCTGCGGCTAGTCAGCGATCACTAGCTGCTAACTTGCCTGTCACCATGCGTTGGGTATGTAGCATATAGTGGCTTTATCTCATTAAATCAACCACTTGTAGTGACTGTAAAATACTGCATATCAGAGAGAACCAAACTTTTTCTGTGAGTCTGTCACATCACACCTCTTATAATTAGAAATTGCATATTAGAATAAAATTTTTGATTTGAGCCATTACAGTCAGTCAATAACATTTACATAGCTGTGCACAAATGGATTCAAACACTTTTAAGGAATTATGTTATGTTTTGTAACCAGATTTATGGGTCATATGCAATAAACAAGCAACCTCATTTAACAGTAATACACACTTGACAAAAAAGGATAAATAAATTCACTGTATATGAATAAGTATGTCAAAAAATTTTGAAAGGACAGATAGATTTTGTCAAACCAACAGCTGCAAAGAAAGCGGGAAAGAAACAGAAAATTGCTTTTTAAAAAAAACAAAAATCTTGTATTATTTTCTGGTTATTATTTTCTGACTGGTGCATGTAGGTCAGGAGATGGTGTGCTTGAGTTTTCCTGGAATTGGAGAGTCATGGTGGATAAAGCAGACACTGCCAAAGCCAAGATAAAAGAGTGAGAAATAACAGGGAGGATTATTCTGCAGCCCTGAGCACTTAGAAAAAACAGGATGATATGATGAGAGGTCAAGGAGGGAGTAGAAATTTGAGACATCGAGACAAAAAGAGTCATAAAGTGTGTGTGTGTGTGTGTGTGTGTGTGTGTGTGTGTGTGTGTGTGTGTGTGTGTGTGTGTGTGTGTGTGTGTGTGTGTGTGTGTGTGTGTGTGTGTGTGTGGACATGAAGATCAATGAATCCTCACAGAAGGAGGAGTCATATGAGAGATCTGTTCTCCTCTCCCTCCATCAGAGGGTAATGGCTGGATTTCCTCGGGGGGGTGGGGGGTGGCTAAATGCAACGTCTTTGTCTGAGCTCCACCTGGACCCACACCCACTGATAGATGACACATATTCTGATATCATTTAAGATTATCAAAGAGCAGCCGTCCTCACTGGGAGCCCCAGTATGTTTTAGACCAGGGCTCACCAACACGGTGCCCGCGGGCACCTGGTCGCCCGCAAGGACCACATGAGTCGCCCGCAGGCCCGTTCTAAAAATAGCACAACTCACTAGTGAGCTGTGTCTAAAAAAATTTTTATTCTGTTGCTATTCTTTTTTATAATCACACTTGCATTTATATAGCTTTAAAAATGACAGTATCTTAAAAATATCCTCATTATACATGACGTTTAGAAAAGTTAGGGTGAACTCTGACTTACTCTAGTTCTAATTCAATGGTCAGTATTGTGCGCATGACAAAACCAGTGCTAATGGAACGTAGGCTAGCGGACACAGCGAAGATGGGCGCTGAGTGCAGTTTCTTTCCCCAAAAATATGGCTGAAAAAAGAAAGAAAACTTATCACTTTAACGAGGAATGGGAGAAGGAGTTCTTTTTTACGGTTGTGAAAGAAACCTGCGTGTGTCTCATTTGTGGGGCGACCGTAGCGACGGCAAAGCGGCACAATATTGAGAGACATTTCACTACGTGTCACAAAAATTACCATGCTAACTACCCACCGGGAAGCGCACTACGTGCAGAAAAAGCCAGTGAGCTAAAGGCAGCTTTGGGTGAGCAACAATCTTTTTTCACGAGGGCGGGAAAAAAGTCACTAAAGCAACCGAAGCCTCGTTCAGAGCTACACATTTTCTGATCAAGAAGAAGAAGGCATTTTCAGATGGAGCAGTTGTCAAAGAAGCAATGATGATAATAGCTAACACTGTACTTAAAGACGACAAAAATGGAACCGATCTAATCTGTACTCTCTCCGACGTCCAACTGGGGGCATCTACGATGGCTAGACGAGTGTCAGCTATGTCTGGTAACCTGGCCGATCAGCTGGACCGGGATCTGGCAAAGTGCAGGTGGTTTAGCATCCAGTGCGACGAGTCCGTGGACGGCAGCAGTACAGCGCAGCTATTGGTCTTCATCCGGATGGTGTTTGAAGATTTCTCCACAAGAGAAGAACTCCTGACACTACTGCCCTTAAAGACAACTACGAGGGGAGTTGACATTTATAACACGCTGAAGGAGTTTTTCGTGCAGAAGAAGGTAGCATTGGAAAAACTGGTGGCGGTGACAACAGACGGGGCTCCTGCTATGATCGGCCGACATACAGGTTTCATCGCTCACTGTAAAGGTGACCCAGACTTCCCAACATTTCTGCATTATCACTGTGTCATTCACCAGCAGGCGTTATGTGCAAAAGTGATCGGCTTTGAGCACGTGATGACTCCCGTTGTAAAAATAATTAACAACATCCGCTCCAAAGCTAAACAGCACAGGATTTTCAAGGTGCTATTGGAGGAGATGTCAGCTGAATATGGTGAACTGCTGCTACACACAGAAATCCGATGGCTCAGCAGAGGACGAGTTTTATTTCGTTTTTTGTCACTTTTGGGTGAAATCAAAGAGTTCATGCAGTCCAAAGGCGAAGACGTCTCACTGCTAGAAGACACAGAGTGGACCCTTGACCTTGCATTTTTGATGGACATTACTGGGAAACTAAACGTCTTGAACTGCGAGCTGCAAGGCAAAGGTAAAACTGTTGTTGATATGATAAGTGCTTTAAATGCATTTAAAGCCAAGATGAACATTTTCTCTGTGGATTTACAGAGAAAAAAAGTGCTGCACTTTCCCTCTGTGCAGTTGGTGCTGAAAAACAATGCTTCTGCATCTGACACATTTGACAAAGTTGCAGAAAAGTACTGTGAAGTCATAAACAGACTTGGGCAAGAGTTTGAGAATAGGTTTTGTGATCTTGATCAGCTTGAGCCATGTGTGTCATTCATTTCCAATCCTTTCATGAATGTGGACACAACATACTTTGCTGAGAAACTAAGTGCAACATTCAACTTGGATGCTGGACAGGTGGAGATGGAAATCATAACATTGCAAAATGACCTACACCTCAAAGTTTACCAGACTGCACCAAACTTTTGGTCCCTTGTTGACACAGAGAAGTACAGTGGTGTATGCACAGCAGCTATGAAGGTTGCCAGCCTGTTTGGTTCAACCTATCTCTGTGAATCAGCGTTTTCTGACATGAACTTCATCAAGAACAAACACAGAACATGCCTCACTGATGCACATCTGAAAGATGCACTCACAGTTGCAGTTTCAAGTTACACACCAGATTACAGTGCACTGGTGAACAGCATGCAATGCCAGTCTTCTCACTAATAAAGAAACCAATGCCAGATGTTAGTGGCAACATGGCAGTGTCATGGCAAAGTTTAATTAAAATATTGAGGAATTGTGTTCAATTTAAAAGTGTGTTCATGACATATAAGTTATAATTTTGTTAAAAATGCAGCAGATTTGGTCATGAGTTCAAAATGTGACAAGATTTATTTAAAAATATGTAAGTTGATTTTTCTTTAACATTACATAATAACTTTTTGAAACATGGTGCAACATAGTTCATGATTTGCTAAAAAAATGTTTGTGAATGGCTAGTGAAAATTGGACATTTTTCCTATGAAATGTAGTGATGTAAGTGATTATCTAAAAATGTGACAATTACTGAGATTAAAAGAGATAAAGTGCTGAATATTGATATGTTTCCCACCTTGTTTTCATTGCTAATTATTGGGAGAAACCATTAACATGATCAGTGTCTTCTCATAGATGAGTATCATTAATCATTATTGATAATGTATAACTAAAGGCAAACTGAGTAAATTTGTTATTTCAGAAGAGCGTGTCAAACTGGTGCCCTTTGTATGACTCAGTACCCATGAAGTAGCTCTCAGTTTCAAAAAGGTTGGTGACCCCTGTTTTAGACAATAATCTTTTTATAGCATGTGTTAGGTATGTTGATTTCTTATCTACAGTTTTGCTTGGCTATCAGAAAAACACACGCTAAAGCTTTCAGTCTGAAACAGGATTGGATCTGCAAAATGAGATTAAGTGTAACAAAAAAAGGCTGCACATGATTCACTCACTTTTTTTTTTTTCCCACAGCAAAGATTAATAGCAGCAAGAGATTCACAATGAGACATATTATTGGTCTTTCATTCTAATGTATCGGGTGCTTAGTTTAAACCAGCATCAGGCCCTGAATGTTGCTCATTTAAAGGTTGCAAGAAAATCAGCCAATTCATTTGGCTTTAATGACAATAAAAAAAGCATACAGATATTCCCGTCTTTTACCTTCTGTGTGAGGTTTTTGATGAAAGCCTTCTTTCTAACTTTTCCTGGGATTTCAACTTGAAAGCATGTGCTAAATGAGCTTATCACTCAAGTTAAGGGAGGTGAGAACATTCTTCTTTATACATTCTTCACAAATAATTAACTGCACATTTTAACTAAGTGCACAAAGCTGAGCTGTCCCTGTGACTGTGAGGCTAAAGCAAACATGTCTCTGCTCTACTTTAAAGTCTCCCTGAATGGTTCCCAGGCTTTAAGGCAACCAAGCGGAATGATAAGATGGAAAGGAGGAAGCTGAGGGAGTAATACTACAGCTCTGCAAAGCAACTATAGAAGATGACCTTAGATACAAGCACCAAACATCTAGCAGGATATGATATGACCACATAGCTTCATATTGACATGAGTCGTGAAACATCTAGCCTTTGTCCTAGTTAAGTACATTACAAATTATGTAACAGGTTCATTTGGGTAAATATGACCCGGTCTCTGCTGCCATGCTTTCACTGTTTATAACATGCAGCTCCCTGCAGTGTGAAGTCCAGTATAACAGTGTATCAAAGCTTAACTGATTAAAATTTTTTAAATTTGTCTGTCTCTGTTAGAAATATAACTCATTTTTATTACTGTTGGTGTCATATTTTGGAGCTAAAAATCAAGCAAAACTCAGCAGCCAATTAGCTTAGCACAAAGACTCCATTGTATTTTTAATTACAGCTCTCAGTCTGTTTCATGGCTAAATTTTCACGAAATCTTTTCAGCACCAGATATCAATGCAAATAATCCAGTTTCAAATTTAGTCCGACGCATGTGTGTGTGTGTGTGTGTGTGTGTGTGTGTGTGTGTGTGTGTGTGTGTGTGTGTGTGTGTGTGTGTGTGTGTGTGTGTGTGTGTGTGCGAATAACTGGATCGGACCGAAACAAGCTCCTGGCAACGGCGTCTGACTGAAGAAGGTCGGGAAGGACCACAGATGGAGAGGAGGCTGGCGGTAAAAATGGCTATGAATGTGACAATGAACACCAGCTGTAAGAGACAGTGAATCACACTTGCTTTAGGTAGTTGGCTTTGGGTGGCCAAACACCTTTACAAATTGAACAAAGGTTGAAATGTATGAGCTCTGCTCTCTAATACGCAAAAGTACTCAGCAAAATGCCACAGTCTAATTACCTGGTAAAACCTTTTGAATTTAGAGGATTGTAGAAACAATGTGGGGCTTTAAAACAGTTTTATTTCCTCATTAGAAGGAGCAGAGAAATTAGATCCTGTCGGTGGCAGTACATGGGAAATGGGAACTGGGAAATCCTTATTTTTAAAAAGAAACTACAACTAATGAACAACATTTTCAGAATATTGTGTTAGGAACTGTGCTATAAAAGATTAGTTAATATATCTTTTTGACAGTGACAGTTGGATCAGTGACCTGGAGTCATTTTATTTCACAAAGCCATCCTGGGTTTGCCTGGTATGGTTGTTTTAGGGGGTCTTCCTGAGCTGTCTGCCTTCAGCTTTCCACGTATCAGTGTGGAATAGCAGCAGATCTCAGAAGAGACCCAAACCACCTAATAAAAATGACAACAATAATCACTCCCTCATACAGTCAGGTTACACCATACCTGTTTCACAATTAAAGACTATATAATTAAGCAGGGAAAAAAGAGTAACTTAATTTGGGGTCTTTTTTTTTTTTTTTAATCACTGTAGCTTCATTATTGTCTACTTATGTATTACAATTGATAAAAAAAAATACTCATTTCAAAATGCAAAGATAACAGAGGCTCCATGTCCCTAGCCCTAACCCTTAGAGATAGGGTGAGGAGTGCAGTCATTTGGGAGGAGCTCAGAGTAGAGCCGCTGCTCCTGCACATCGAAAGGAGCCATTTGAGGTGGTTAGGGCATCTGACTAGGATGCCTCCTGGGTACCTCCTGAGTGTGGCATGCCTTTCTCCTGGTAGGACATGCCACGAACACCATGTACATGCTGGAGAGATTATATTTCATGGCTGGCCTGGGAACACCTCAGTGTTCCCCCGGATCAGCTGGAGGGTATGGCTGGGGAGAGGGAGGTCTGGGTTTCTCTGCTTAGGCTGATAAATGGAAGAAGATGGATGGATGGATGGAACATTTAACACAATTTTAAACAAAGTCCCACATGAACACAAAAAATTGAATAAGAAATGCAGACGATTGGGCGCCTGGGTGGCTTAGTGGTGAAGCTGGCGTCCACATACATATACCGCGTTGCGGTGCGGGCGGCACGGGTTTGAGTCCTGGCCCGTCGCCAATTTGCCCGCATGTCTTCTCCTGCATCTTTCCCCCATTTCCTGTCTCTCTCTCCACTACTGATAAAAGCCGCTGTGGTCAAAAAATGCAATAAAAAAAAAAAAGGAAATGCAGACGATAACGTCATACAGAAGCATGGGCCATTTCTTCTTAGGCATAAACAAATTCTTTCACAGATTCTTTTGCCTGACCCCACTGCTCTGAGCTCTGACTGTCATATGACTGGGAACAACTGCTTTGGTATTCTTGGAGATGTGGAACTCACTTCTCATAAAGAACAGAGAAAACCTATGAACCAGAGAACCTTACTAGTTTGCATTTACACTTATGCTCTCTGTTTCTCTTTTTTTCATGCCAGCACAAACCCTGATTGGAGAATAAATGCAAATGATCATTATAGTCACAGAGAAAAGACACATAACTTCTGACTGAAATTTCTGTTTACATTAAACTCCAAATATGACATTAATGACATTAATCCCTTTCCTGATGTTGAGGCTCAGGACTTAAAAGAGCACAAGGTATGCATGGTTAAACTTTGACAGAGGGAAATGTGACAAAGCATAATCCATAAATGTCTGAGGTTACACAATATCACAGGACCAGGATGCTCTACTGAGGAGTCAACAACACCCTGTTTGCTAAAGCCACACACATAATCATCAATATGTGAGTGAATACATATGTAACTAAAAAAAAAAACAGATCCTTTTTCATCTATTCTGATTATCAGGGAGAGATCCTTGTGAAGCAGCATACCAAGCCAGTGAACTCGGCTCACAGGCTGTGAAGAAAACAGCATCATCTGACTTTCACAGCCGCATCATTTGCAAGAGTTCCCACCGTTTGAAACCATGTGCGGGTAATGCATGTCACACATATGTTCTTGTTCATCCAGCTTTTGGCTAATTCCACACTGGATGCTATAGCCGAATGAATGCCTTCAGCGCTGTCAAGCATCAAGCAACTCCACCAACTTGCCAGTAGTTTTCTGAGCCATTCTGCCACACACTGCATTGTGAGAACTCATTTCTGGTGCAAAGCTGCTTAGCAGGGATTTGTCTATACAGTTTCACATTCACTGCTTCTACAGTGGACTGTGTGAATGTGCTCGGGTTATTTGCTGACAGTCCATCTGTTATTGCAGCTCTATTATGCAGCAATCCAAGTCCTGAACGCCTTGAAATCTACTGCGCACCGTCTCTGATAAACAGGGAAGAAAACTTTAGTCAGTGTGCAACTTCACATCGAAGAGGGAGTGAATCCATTTCCCAGATTTAAATTCTGACAGTGTGTGGTAACTAAAGTGACAAAATAATTCCTGAAAAGAAATAGCACAGAAGCCAGCTCCTCCGTACTGTAAGATATTTCTGGGAGCTATTATCACAATCATTAACAGCAGCTGATGATAGTGCAGTGAGAGTGTGCACTGTAGAGGAGGGACCGTTTCATGAGGCCCTTTAATTAAGTGTGAAACTTCTCCCAGAGCGCTCATCAAATGGGAGGCCTTGCTGGGTGACATTTTAACTAGTCAATCAGAGTAGCCAGCTGGGAACTCTGCAGCTGAAGGAGGAAATGGCTAGGTAATCTATGCAGCCCTCCATACTAACACATTTTGTCACTATATAAAGATATACTTGTGATAAACAGAGTAAGTGCTATAGCTGCTCCATATGCTCCATGTTTTAAAGGGGCAGTTTAGTCATCACAGTAAGTGATGATGATAACCCTGATTGGGTGCACATTTAAAATAGAGAGTATACACAGACTTGTTTGGAAAGTTGCAGGACTTTACGAGGCAGCAAAGGTAAAACTAAATATGTTGCATTAAGGTGTAGGATGGATGTTTCTGGAGCTTGACCTATGGGTCAAGATTAGGGCTGCATAAAACGATTATTTTAGTAATCGAGTATTCTATCGATTATTCCAGCGATTAATCGAGTAATCGGATAAGAAATACTTTTTTTTATTAACAGTTTATCTGCATATTTTAACTTCCGTAATGCAGTTTCTCGCCATGTGAAAAAACAGCGGTGAATGGAGCACCTTAACACTTGCTGATCAGGTGCTTGATGAAGGACCTCCAGCTGTTTCACAGATTTAATGGTGGTTACTAAAAGAAAAAGCTGCTGTTTTGGACGCTGGAAAAACGTTTCCTTTTTCACTACTTGAGCTCACCGTCACAGCTTCGCCTCTTTGCGCTTGCGCAGTTAAAACCGCTGCCTGCTATGAGTGTTTTGAAAAACTAGTGGCTGCGGGAGCCATGGCGCATGTGTGAGTAATGGTGTAATGCTTTGTATTCACAAGCATTCTCGAAAATACGTTTCTACTGCAGGTCTATATTTAGTCACTAATAAGGGATAAAAGTAAAAAAAATATTTTGAAGGAGCCCCTCGGTCCTGGGGGGCGGGCCTTCCGGTACTGAACCATCGCTAGTGCTAATGGCCCGCGCTCGCTAGCAAACCAGTTCTGGTAGCTACAGCTGAAGTAAAGACAAAAATAGCAGCTGAAATTCTCAGCGAGCACAACACACACAGACACACAGAGAGCAGTGGAGGCGTGGAAATGCATGTCAGCGACAGTTGCCACCCGTCCCGTAAAGTACGGCACACGGCATGTTACGGAGCCGTATTCCACGGAGTCCCGTAACATACGGGGTTCTGTATTTTACGAGACAGGTGGCAACTCTAGCGATGATCCACTCTGTGTTAAATGAAGTCCATCGCAGCGACGGAGAGCTTTTTTGAATGTGTGCTTGTGTATACGTGAGTGATTCACACTCCAGTCCAGTAGGTGGCGGTAATGCAGTTCTATGTTGGTTTGCCAGCCCCCAATAAACCCACAAAAAAACGTCAGCACTAATGCTGCTAATGCTAGTGAGGAGCGCTGTTTACACCGAGACAGCTGAGCGCTGCAGAGTTTAAACGAAGCATCGACACAGTAAATTTGTGTCGATAAATTTTTAGAATCGATTTAATCGAGTTAATCGATGAATCGTTGCAGCCCTAGTCAAGATATTTCATCCTCTGTTTCTCAGACTCCGCTTTCATTTCTTGTAATAAACCTAGTTTTATGCAGTGGTACATTTGTGGAGTATCCCTTCATAGAAATACTCAAGGTTAACTGCAAAGTTTAAAGAAATACTACAAAATGTGATTTGCTTGAAGATCAGATGAGAGGAATGATCAGTTTTCCCTCCGTGTTAGAGTTGATGATGTGTTAATCTTGGTAACTGTTTTAGGAATGTCCTAGATGATTTAGCCACTCTTAGTAATTCTGCAGTCTCACTGATGAGGTCTGTTTTCTATTTCATCCTAATCATGACCGCGATCACTTGAGTTACAATCTTTATAGACTGCATATCTAGAAGTACAGCTACTAAATGCAAATTCAGCACTTGAAATATACTCTTCCAGATGGTTTGTTGCCTTAATTTCTCATAAACGGGCTGTAAAACTGCTTGTTAATCAATTTTAGAATTACTTTTATGCCTGTGAAAATGTAATGTCAAAAATAGCTATAGTTACTAAAAGGTTAGTGCAGTTTTTTTTGTCAAAACCCTTGAGTTAAAGCTGGAATGTGGTACCAACCACATCAACCTGCCACCACATGTTCTTGAGGTAATTATAAATTAAAATAAGAGATAACATTTAAAAATAATTGTGATACTATACAAAATATTTATAGACTTTACTGTAACTGTAAGAGCTAGGCTAGCTGTTTCACCAACTACTGTCTTTAAGCTAAGGTAGGCTAATTGTCTTCCTAATCTAAATGCTATTTTGTAAAATCAGAAACAATGGTCACTTCAAGGTACCGAGTGTTTTGGAAGACACATCCAATACTTGTATAAAGCTGCCAGTGTGTAAGCATTCATCATGACCTCAGAATATTATCCCAGCTGTTGCTGCTGAACACATATGAATACCTCACACTTTCTTTTGCCAGTTCTTTGTAAAGCCTGAAGTGAAACCACGTCCCTACTGAGAAACAGAAAACACATTTGAACTTGTTTCATTTGTCAGAGGTATTAGTTGAAGCAGCAGGGGAGTCCAGGCAGTTGCACTGCAAACATCAGGATTAACACTCACCCAGGACTTATGACAGTTTCACCCACAGCGCTGTCTGACACTGGGTGCACTTGAAATAATCCTACAGGGTGCCCACTCTAATCTGAATGCTACCTCTGTTGTTGTGAGTGGCTGTCCTGTCTTACTGTAAAGAGCTAATGAAGCCAATCAGCGAGAGTAAATATTTAAAAAGATAATCATGTCATTGTTGTGGCCAAGAAGCCATTATTTCTACTTACAGCCACATATTTCCCTTTGTGAATATCTTGCTAATTGAATGATCGGTTCTCTTCCAGAAAGTCTGCATTTGCTGACGTCTTTAAAGTAATCAATTACAAACAATATTCAGAAAGAAACAACATCCAAGGTAATCACTTTGCGTGGGTAAAATGCTCATTTAAAACATGTTTAAATGAGCATTTTGTTTGTTTTTTCTACTCAGCAAGTGGATCTCACAATACGTTCATTTGTGTTTGCTCTTATTACCTCACTAACCCACTCTCTGCTTTATAAACAAGCAAATACATCCACATAAAAAAAATCAAACTTGTGCGAGTGTGTGCAATGATGACGAGATAAAAATAATTACAGTGGGATTAGAGTGAAGTTACTCACCTCTGTTGTTGTGCAAGGGCTGTATTTACCTGCAGATGAAAAAGAAAGCAGTGTTATAATGAACGGCAAAGAAGTCTAAACTACTCAGGATTTCATGCATGAGTGAAAGGCAGCATATGCTACACAAATACAGGTTCTGTACAAAAGGTCTACATGTAGGAATAAAACAGCACTGAGAGGACCTCCAATCAACTTGGGAAATGGATTTTACTTGTATAATAACAAGGATGGGAAATTCTGAGACAGCAGAAAATTATTGATCCATGCAAATAGTGAGGTGTAAGATATTCATTAGGATTCATCTGGATTCAACAAGGCACAGGTGGCACAGTGGTTAGCCATCTCATCTCACAGCATCAGTGCTCCTTGTTTAAACCTCCTGGTTGGCTTTCTGTGCAGAGTTTGCATGTTTTCCCTTTTTCAGCATGAGTTTCCCTTCCCACAATGCAAAGATGTGCCTTTTAAGTTAATTCAGTGGTTGTCAACGGTTTCCTGGCATGCACCACTTCATAAATTGCAAAACCTTCATGCACCACAACCCAAAGTTCTTAAGATTTACTAACAATTTAAAAAAGGATTCAAGTTGAATTTTACTCAAATGAAGGTGCATGTCATCGGTGCAATCACACCAACAACCTCCTGTTTATTTCCCTTGCAGAAATCATGCTCATTTACCTTAGTTTCACTTTATATTTTTCACCTTTTTGTCCACATACCACCTCTCCCTCCTCACCCCCCTAGTGCCCAGTTTCTATCACTAGGTCTTGTCCAGTAGTTTGAGAACTGGTTTGAGAACCACTGGGTTAACTGGAGATGCTAAATTGGCTACAGGTTTGGATCTGATAATATGTGGATGTGTGTCTCTCTGTGTTAGCCCTGTGATGAAGCCCTGTCCACTCTGTACCACACCTCTCATCCTATGCCGGCTGAGATAGGCTCCAGAACCCTACAATAGATACTGGTTGAAGAAAATGGATGGATGGATGGAAGGATGGATGGATAAAACTAACATGCTCACATGCTAACTGTAAACTTTGTAGCACAGCTTTAAAAGATAACACTTCTCAACATTAGACCAACAACATGTTAGTCTGCTTCACAATACTTCCTGCCTATTGTATACTATTTGTGGCACACAAATGCTGCATTTCTTAGTAACTATTTCTAACACACGTGATGTTCCGCTGACTGTTTGTAGCATGGTAGAAAATGTGGGATTAACTCAAAATAAAATGCACTCACTGTGCGTGGCTGTAATGGTAATGAAGGTGTCTTACTCTTCTTTGTTATATAGTTTTTGGACATAAAGTAGTACATCACCAGCCTTATTGTTTCAAAAGTTATATTTTAAAGTAGATTAAGTATGCATCACAGAATTTCTAAATGCACCACTGAGGACTTTTATCACCTTTTGCTATTGTGCAGTTCCTCTGTGGTCTTGCACCTCCTACTTAAATAAATATAAACTGATTTCAGTGAAAGCCCTCTGCGTTCTAGTTTTCATTATGCAAGCTGGACCAGCTTCAGTTAAAGCTCTAACTAATTTATCAGTTTGAGTATCATGACCAGCGCTGATAAAATTCTTCAGTCAAGAACCCATATCGCATGAATGCGCTCCCTTCAAAGAGGAGACTGCAGTGTTCCTCCAGGCTGCGTCAGCCCAGCTTTTACATCATGAGTAACCAGCCGGCTAACAGATGACCCTCTAAACAAACCCCTGTTTTGTATTGTAACACGCAATAATGCAACATCACCACACCACTGACATCAGCCCATGACCTTAACGCACATCAGTAGATTTAAATGCCATGCTGCTGAGGTGAAGATGTGTGAACTGCGTCTAGAATGAGGAGAAGATCAAATGTACCTTCAGGACTATTCTGATTTATTCAAAGAGAGCACTGGCATTAAACTCCCAGTGAATAACAGGCATGAGCAAAAAACATTTACAGTCACTGAGATATAATAAAAAGTGTCAGGTGGCCTAGTTAAACTGCTGAATAACAGAACACTGAGATGATGCGGATTTAAATGACAACAGGGTCTCAAACCAACTGTGTTTGGATTTAACTTGCTGCCATTTTAGCTGATGATGGCTTCAGAAGTCCTAAATCCTTTAAATGTTTGCCACAGATTTATCTCAATATTTACATGAATAACTTTGAATAGCTAAGCTGGTGCATTAGAAAGAGAGAGCCTGTTATTAAAGCACAGATCAAAGGCAGTTAGACCAACACATTAAACTAAACACTTGGTCCAGCAGTGTAGTTCCACTAACCAATAAACATGCAAAATATCCCCAAAATTACTTTCTGTCCAAAGACAGCTCAACTAACGAATTAAGAAAATATTAGTTATCACTGGCTCAAGTGATCGTAGGCGCGTGACTGACAAGCAAAAACATTTATCATGGGTGGCTCAGTGGTGAAGCAGGCAACCACATGTATAAGCCATGTTGAGGTGCGGGTTTGAGTCCCGGCCTGTCGCTAGTTTGCCTGCCTGTCTTCCCCTCTATCTTTCCCCCATTTTCTGTCTCCTTCTACTGCCAATAAAGCTGCTGTGGACAAAAAAAATATACATTTATCATAATAGAAAACAGTTGAAATGGTGAGCTAAAAATAATAGCTTTACTAAAAATATATATCTAATAGTAGCTAATCCTAACAAATAAACAGCTGAAAAATCTCAGAGTAATAATAAAAAGTGTCAAAATATGTCACTAAGGTACTGGATAAATGACTGAAAAGGTTGGCTAAAAGTAATAGCTAATAAATTTAAAAAAAAAAAAGATGTAGCAAAATGTAAACAGTAAAGAGTTTGAAAAAGTGTCAAAATGTGTCTCTAAGGTTAGGTAAGAGTAGCAGATAATAATGCTTAATACAGCTTAAGGTAATGGCTTTATGGGATCAACAACAACATATGACATATGACACCATGACATTATTCATTTAACAAAAACCAAACCAAAATGTAGACGCAGTAACAAATTTATCTACACACCTGAATGCTCCAGCAAACTGGCAAAGCTCCTGCTTTTATAGAGGTGCTCACATTTGCTGGTAATCAGTTAATCAAGTGCATTTAATTAGCAGCACCTGACTGCTACTTACCCTCTTAATTCATATGATAGCAATAAGGGTGCAGTTACTTTTTCACATGCTTCTTTTGCATTTTGGTCTAATTTATGCTTAAAATAAAATAATGACACAGTGCAGCATGCCATGCTTTGTAGCTCAGCAGAGGTTCCATTTACCTAATTTTAAGACCTGCTAAAGACCAGATAATTTTCTCTTTCATCCTGATACATAAACATTCTAATTTAAAGAGTGTGTACTTTCCTTTTCCTTTCCTTTTTGATAACATCCAAATTCAAAATCAGTTAACAGGAAAACATTTGGTGTATTACAGGTGGTGCCAGTAAAGATCATCTGAAGAATCATGGGGGACATAATTAAAAAAAAAAGAAATCTCTAGTTTTCTCTAATAAACTTATATTTAAAAAAAAAACAGTATATGACACAGACAACATCTTGCAAATCAAATGCAAAAGGACATACATGCAGCAGCTATTCTTAATATATTTTGCAGCATGATGTCGCAATACACAGGCAACAGAGGAATAAAAGCCAGGATGACTCCCCTCTCCAGTGGTTTCTTCCAAGTTCCTAAAAATAACCCATTCATTCTATAACTATATAGACATACAGGCCAAAACCAGCATCAGCATCACAGCTGAGCCTTTCAGATTTGCTCAAAGACAAAGCAGGATGTGCATTTATTGAATCACAGGCCATAACATTGACTCAGCAGGGTTGTATAAAGGCGTGTGTACATTGGAGCTGAGTTAAGAGCACTTCCCTCAGGCCCTCAGGTAGTCAATTACAAAGACAGAGATGGATAGACATTTAGACCGTCTGCTCTGCACTCTGTGGGTAAATGTAAATATAGATGATGATCATGCCAGCTTTCAGTCTAATAACATCAGGTGTTTGGTTTAAGCACCCATTCACAGACACGCCCATAGGTAACACAAACATCACATAGCATGCAGCATCATCTGCTGTGTTTTGGTTGGAGTCCAGGTTTATCCCTCAATTTAAAAGATGAGCTGTGCTAGAAAAATGTCCACAAACACATATGACACATAAATTACCAAAAGGTACAATAACATACACCGCTACAGACACCACTGTAAGTGCCTGTGGAGATACTTTGAGAATATTACAGTGATTTCTTTCAGTTGGCACACTGCTGCCACACTGTCTCTGACTGTGTTATATTTCCAGCATGGCATTAAGAACAGTTACACCAGCAGAGCTCTAACTTTTTATTCATTGTAGCCAGTGAATGACAGCTAAATACAGCCTAGACCTTAAAGAATGTGCATGGGTGAAGCATCACTATGTGTCCCTGTTTTATTCAGACACGAGATGGGCAACAGTCCACGCCTTAATCTGATCAGTGCCCACAGTCCGGCATGTAATCACACGCTGTAATCAGATGATGCGGAATGAACACCCTGATCTGATACGAAGTGGCAAAACAGGCTGACGGGCTCTTCATAAAAAGATGAAACCACATGATGGCCACACACGTGTGTTTACTGAAGAGGAAACAGTGAAAATCAGCGGAGACGCATGAAGCCATGTGAGTGAGAGCAGCGGGGGTCTGTGATGGCATTTCTTTGTGTAACAGTGATCAGGTCATGGAGCCTTAACTGTTGTTTTCGTCCTGATGCAGATTATGGAGTAATCCTGACATGCAAAATATGCACCTGGTCAGAAGAAAACATTTAGTAAGCCTTCACGTGTGAGCTCAAATGTGTGCAGAGCTCTTTACAGGGATATTACTGCATTGGTGCCACTATAATACTCTCACTGGGGCTTTTATACTGCTGTTGCGGCCCTTTTAGGTCTAATAATACTACATACTAGGAACAATACAGCCTATATTGTGAACGTATATTATTTAAAATGCAATTGATGGCATGGCCTAGATTTGAGTAGCTTTGGGCACACTCAGACTTATATAATATGTTACCTTCACAGCCCTGGTGGTCCATTCTCACAGACCCGTCTTTTTGTATTCTAACATCCCCCGGTCCGGATATCCTCCGCGGTGCCGCTGCTGATGATGCTCCGGCGGCGGTGGCAGCGGAGCTCCTTCTGCCCCGGTGTTCCTTCGCCAGCGTCCTGCAGCACTGGTAACACACCGCCCATGCCTGCTCCTCATTGATGGGCTGGTTATAAAGCCTCAGTATCTCCTCCAGAGACAGACTCTCCGCTCCTGCTTCCTCCGGTGAATTCATCGTGTTGTGATGCTGCTCCTCATCCCGGCGAGTCGCTGCAGCAGCATCCTTCAGCCCTCCGTTGTCCCCGCCGCATCGTCGTTCATCCATCCTTTCATTCTCTCAGCGCAGGAGGCCCGATGGCGAGAACAGGTCCAGACCGATGAGCAAGAAGCGACCCGGAGGCATTGATGCTTCCCTCCTGCTTCCCCGGGCCAGTCAAGCAGCACAGCGCTGGCTGTTTCCCCCGCCCGCCCAATGTTCAGGTTTTGCTACCAGCAGTCATAAGATCCCGTGTGTTTATGTGATCGCAGCCTCCTCGGTGTGTGTGCGTTTGTCTCACATCTCAAATCAGCAAGCCAGGCTCACTCATTTGTCACATGATCTCTCTCTCTCTCTCTCTCTCTCTCTCTCTCAGGATCAAGTCAGTGAGGCAAAGCAAAGAACTGTGGCCCCTAAACCGCAGGGACACAAAAAACAAACCGGTGTAAATTGCTCTGTAATTTGCGATATAGACTAATGTAAGTTATGCATTATTACCTCTTCACATCCACGTGCCCCTGGTACAGAGTTTGGGCTTTTAATAGTCCTTTCTGAAGTTGGTCTCTGAAACTAATGTGAATATAAAATTGACCTATTTTGCTCATTTCTAGCTTCATGTTTTTGTATTTTTTTTTCATTCTTGGAGTCTAATAACAATTTAACACTGTTTAAATAGTTGAAAAAAACAGGGAACATAGTGAATGCAGAAATGCAGGTAGATGTAGAATGAGTTGACTGATTTGCAATCACTGAACAGACTATTAGAAGATATATGCTGCAATATGTTTCTGTAATATCTTAGTATTTCTTCTGTTGTTACAGTAATTAATGCAGTGCTTTTCCCATTAGCGAGTTTCAAGTGGTTTTAAGAGATGCTGCTCTGATTGGTCTTGTCCAGTAAATGAAATCTTAAAGACACCTACATGTGGTGCACTGTGGTACCTCACAGCAAGGAGGTCCTGGGTTTGAGACCGCTGACCAGCTGGGGCCTTTCTGCGTGGAGCTCGCATGTTCTCCCTGTGCTGGGTTCTGGCCAGGTACACCAGCTTCCTCCCTCAATTATCGGTGCTTCTAAATCAGCCGTAAACGTGAATGGTCATCTGTCTGTCTGTGTTAGCCCTGTGACAAACTGGTGGCCTGTCCAAGGAGTATCCCTGGCAGCTGGGAAAAGCTTTATATTTAGATTACTTACAATACGTCTCCACTACTTTCCCGTGGCACTCTTATTCCATTTTTTACTATCTGTTGTTACTTTTTAGGTTCAGATGTTTTTACATTTATAATACAGCAATGGAGATGAAACTACTGATAAACGTATATGAAACAGTCAAAAAATGTTAGTAAGTCCACTATAATATTTATAGTGTAGTTATGCTTTACCCACAGAGGTTTGCATGAATAATGGGCCGCATGTGAGGGCAAAAGTGTATGATGCCCTCTGCTGTTGGTCTCCAGCTGCCCTCCATGTTAAAAGTGGATTTACCTCGCAGCTACATACATTTCAGATTTCTCCTCGGAATGAGACCGTTTCCATGAAATTCCCCGCGGCTCTGCAGATGATCATGAGTCATGACCGGGATTCACAGAGGATCTCTGTACCACACACACAGACACACACATTCTGCTTACATGCGTCATTCATTTCCCTCACATGCACATTCCCATCATATCGCCCTCATGTTCTTCAAATATTGAATCAGAAAGAAAGAAGGAAAAAAAAAAAAAAGAGTCCTCAGGTATTGCTGTACTTTTTTTCACATTTATTAATCAATTCACACTCATTTCATTTGATTTACTCAATCATATTGATTCAATCAACGGCTTACACAATACTCAGATATAGATCTCTTTAGTTTTACAGCAAATACACAACATGAGACGACAACGTACGATCTTACATTTGTGTTTCACTATGTGTGCACAATCTCAGAAACACATACCAGATGTGGTGGCCATGAGTACAATGATGAAACTGCCCATGTGTAAACACAAATCTCTGAACACAGCTACAGAAGATAGAGCCATCAGTTCACACCAGCACACGTGGAATGACACAGTAAATATATATAGTTCTCCAGTATGATCTCTTTATTCATTTCACGTTGAAAAAAAAGCTAATTATCAGCGTGCCTTTAAAAGAAAAACTGTAAACAAAAACTTCATTTCAGAAGTCTTTTTTTGTCCCTTGGTTGTAAGAGTGGCAGAAGCTGGTGGAGCCTTTTTCACCACGAGGAATGAACATGCATTCAAGCAGCTGACGAGGGAGGGGAGATGGCGAGGAGAGAGCGTGGGTGGGGTGGGTGGGGTTTGGGGGTGACCAGAGGAAAAAAACATAACTTAATCAACACCCAGAAAAGATAAACAATCAGGCAGCGTGTTAAACTTTGAAATCCAGCAGGTTGCAGTCGATCTTGTAGTAGACATAAGGGTAATACTCCTGCTGGCTCAGGTTCAGGCCTGGGATGTCCATCGCAGACTGGAGGAAAAAAAAAAACAAAAAACAGGATGTTAGTGCCTGTCAAACAGCTAAACCAGCATCTCGAAGTGGCGTTTTTTCCAGTTTCCCTCACAGTCCATGCTTAGAAACACACCTTGTTGGATGGAGCAGATTATGGACAAAAATTTGCGACTCATTTGTTCCAAGGTTTGCCTAAATGAAACTTTAACAAGAACTACTTTATAATTTAATTCTCTCCAATTAATTTTAGATACTAGCCATTTATTACAAACATATTATGCAAACAGAATCAATGCTGCACAACTCAAAATTATATTCCCCCTGCAGTAACCAGGTACCGCCATGAGAGGGAGCACCCGCTACACCCAGACACAAGGACATTGTAGTTCAGTACTCGGTATTCGGTATTACTGAAGCGCTCACATCAATGATAGCTGCCGCACTGCTGTCCAGATGTTTGTACAAGTCATTGAGCACCTCCCTCAGCTTCTTCATGGTCTTCTTGTTTGGCTGCAGGAGCATGGCCTGAAAATTCACCGGCAGCCCGTATCTGTAGGAAACACAGGTGACAAGAAAATGTTCAACTCCACTTTCAAACTTGAAAAGTTTAAACAACTGCTGTTTGCTGCTGTTGCTGGAAAGAAAAAAAAAAAGACAAGCATTGTCAGGTTTCAGTTTTTTTTTTTTTAATAGTTATGAGTTAGTCATGTTGGCACTGTGATATTTAATCAGCAGGCTTACCTTAAAACAGATTCGACAAAGACCCTTAGTGCTTTAATGTGAATCCATGCAATGAAGGCTTCGCTGAAGTTCACTTTCAGCCACCGGACAAGTGGGCCCTACACAGATGAATAACAGTAACCAGCTATTATTACTTACACAGCAAAACCCAACACAGAACAAATAAATGACAACGCGTTTATTTCACTTACAAACTGCTTCTTCTTATCTGTGGAGAGCCGTGTCATCTCCTCTTTATCTGCCTTCATCTCCTCCTCATTGTACTGAAAGTCTCTCACTGTGAACCTGTGATCAACACGCACAGGACACAAATCACTTTCACTGAACCAGAAAGAGATTTTTGTGTGTAAAGCCACCAGCTTAGATCCTTCGCATATTTAAATGTGTGAAGGTCAGCTGTAACGACATAATAAAAATGTTTTTGCTCTCTTACACACATAGAGCTGTTTATATTCACTGGGAAGAATGACATTTCTCATAGTGGTCATGATAACAGAATGTCATCACATAACATATATATTACTAACTTACTTGTTCTCTCTAGCTTTGTGTTTGAAGTCATCAGTGGCTTTCCTGAACAGAGTGACACTGAAAAGCCCACTGTCACTGTCCTCAAATAGCAGACTGGAAGACAAGACAGGAGCGTTTTTTTTTTTTTTTTTTTTTTTTTTTTTTTTTGTGAGACTACCTGTAAATTATCTGCTTTGTATACCGAGGCTCTAAATACTGTCACAAACAGCAAACCAAACAACAGATGCTTGATACAGGTTTTGACAAAATATGTTTTTCATCTAATTAACCTGACACGGATGACACGACTTACTGTGAGGATCGTGGAACCACCATCTCAGCGAGCGTTTCATACGCTTTCTGCCAGTCAGTGTATCCTGTCCTGAACAAACGAAACAACAGCACAAAACTCATTAACGCTCCTGTTCCTTTGAAGTTTATACAAATGACTCACGGCATGTTTGTGTTTCCTTGGGACTAACTCACTTTGGTACAACTACCAGCAAAGTGATGAGGTACTCTGAATCGAGTACAAAATCTTCCTTCTTGACAATATCAGCCAGGCTCCTGGTGAGCAGGCTCCCCCTGTTGGCACACGGTAACATTACAACAACCCATTAACAGCTGTTCATGAAGCTTTTTGGGGTCATGGTAACTTTTCAGATTATGCTGACATGGTCGAGGTAAAACGCAGTCACTGATCCTTGAAGTGTGACTTAACAAATAAGTGCAGGGAAGGAAAAAAAAAAAAAAAAACAAAGACAAAGGAAGAACCAAAAGAAGTGAACTGCCAAAGGAACTTTCAGCTGTCCGTGTGGGTTACTTACGCATTCTTCCTTTCTAAGTTCTGCAAGTTTCCCTTCAGGTTATTATATGCTGATGCTCTGGTCTTCAAGTCATTATCAATCTGAGTTACTTGCTGTTAAAAAATAAACATGGCAAAAAATACTTATGACTGACAAAGTGAAATACAGAGCAGCATGAATCAAAATACCCCGGAGTAACATAACTGCAGTGAGGCCTGGATGAACTGAGTGGGAAGAAGGTATTAAACTTAAGTTTAATAACAGCGAACAAAATATTCATAAATATCTTCAAGGACTTTTATTTCTATATTTCTCCAGTCCAAATGACAGACCTACCTTTGAGATGATTTCAGAGATGTTTTTAAGTGACTGTTTTATGGGATACTTTGCCATGTCCCACTGAAATCTTGTAATGTAGGTGACAAGATCGACTGAAGGGAAGAAAACAAAAGTTGTAAATGCCACACTATTGCCTGCTTATTATCCCACGATAGTAAGAAAGAATGTGGGTAAAGCAGCAATTTGATGACAGTGACTTCAGCTAAAAGTGTAGCTTTACATCTGCAAATCATTCATTTGAGCCACTACACATTAAGTTCTTATGAAAACTATAGATTTTGTAAAACTGGCCAGATTAATGACAGCAATTTGCTAGAAAAAGGCATCGCTGCTTAAGTTGATCCCTTTTTGTTCTTTAACTAAATATGTCTTAAAGATTGCAAAAAAATTTTTGAATTTCATTGCCTAAAAATTGTTATCATCACTGCCCAGTTAATCGTTCTTTGCCCCCTTTAAAACGTAAATAAATAACTATAGCTGTTATTTCGTAATAACATAATAAGAACACAATGTTATAACCATCATTGTACCTCCGTTGGCCAGTAGGTTCTCCTGCACTTTGTCCCGACTGTCCTCCAGCACGTCAGCCATGTACTGGGCCACCTTCTTCACCACACTGTGAACACCGAGGAGACATCAAAACATGCCGTCCCAACTCAAAATGCATGCACTAAGCATCACATGACCACCAGGACCTCCAAACCAACACACACACACACACACACACACACACACACACACACACACACACACACACACACACACACACATCAAAAGGTTTCACATATTCCTGTTAAGATAATCTCCTGACAAGGTCATTTATAAAATGGCAGACTTTCAGAGCTCAAGATTTTTAACCACACTGTTCAGCGGCACATCAAAGCAGCCGTGAAGCCACAGCAACACTGAGCCAAGTCACATTTGATGCCTAAAAGTTCCTAAGAAAGTACATCGGCCACTAATGTTTAACTTTTACCCATCTATGATGCAACACTTGATATTGCATCTATGATGCAATATCAAGTGTTAACAATCCACTTAAGTTTTAACTGAAGCAACACAATCCTAAATTGATGCAATGTTTAAGAATTTTGCATTTTCTTTTTACAGATATGCTGGGCAGAAACTTCAAGAAGGAACTGGATTAAAGACGGGCTGTGGGCAAACAAGTGAAACCGTGTTGCAAGGTTGGTCTTTCCCACAGTCCTGGAAATATCAACAGAGGAAGCAAAGCAGAGCTCAGGCAGTAATAGCTGTGTGTGAGCTTTGAACGCCAATATTTCCAAAAGACTAGAGATGACAGTCAAACATACTCATGGCAGTGAAGTCATCTGATATAAATATGACTAAAGAAGGAGCAGTTGGTGTCTCACCCAACTGTAAATTGCCAAGTTTAGACTGCAAAGCTCACTAGCCCCAGGTCCCTGTGAAATTCCTCATTGTTACAATGTAGGGGAAGGATTAGAGAGTGGCAAAGGATCGGGAATGCTGGTTTCACATTTGACTCTCAGTCACAGGTTGATTATAAGGGCCATTATAATAGGAAATGCCTTTTTAGTAAGAAAGGAATAATTGGTTCAATTAGAATGCATACCTTTCAACAAAGGAATCTAATTTGGCCAGTTCATCTGACAGCCCGACCAAGACATCTAATGTCCCAACCTGTTTTTTGGACACAAAAACAAAAATACAACATCAGTGTTTTGAGTCATCAGTGCTGAGATTTTGGTCTTTTTCAGTAGTGTCAGCAGGATTGTGTTTAAACAGTGATATCTGGGGTTCAGTCTGCCCACAGTGATATCCACAGGGGCCCTATGTGCTTTGGACGGCGCCTCTTTGTCCAGAGGTGCTCATGCATCACTAACAGCTCCAGCAGGACATTACAACCCTGCGTAACAGCGAGGTCAGTGGGGTTACTTCAGCTTCAGCACGTAGAAGAACCAATTCAGAAAAGCAGAGCTGTTCTGTGGATGAAAAATTCCCCTTACCGCTGCTTCAACATGAAGGCAACAGATCTGTTTACATACTGCTTTCCATACACAGGATCAGTTTATTCTTGACAGTGGATACAGAAGGTGAGTGATTTTGATTGGAGTCTAGTAAAATATATAAAACTACTTTATGAAATGAATGGGGGAAAGAGCAATGACGAGTGCAAGAAAGAAAATAATTTCCTCAGTTAAGTTACTACAATGTAACGACTCTGTGCTGCAGTAGGGAAGGCAACAGTATGACTATGTGGCAAGCAGCACAGTGTATAAACCCGTACTAACCTTGAGGTCTGGGATGCTGAACTTGTGGTTGGTGGAGAGGTTGTTGGTACGTGTGGTGGCTGCCATCATTTTGTCCCATGTTTGCTGGCAGGTCTTATCTCCCGGTGCAGAGATCAACCAAAACTCTGTCATGTTTCCAACACTGGTGCAGCTAGAGAAAACTGGTAAGGAAAACCAGACTCAGACAAGAGTTTGCTGCATTATCATCAGCCTAACTATTCAATAAAACAACACTGTCTCTCCGACTACAAGTAAACCACTGTTTACTCGCAGCTGCAATGAAATGTCCTGACACTGCTTCCCACTGAGCAAGCCAATGTAGTGATGCTACACTAGCAACAGTTCATTCATGGTTAAAGTCAATTACATACTGACGTTTCTGCTTCAACAACAGTCCACATCTTCACTCCCTGACTGTTAACTAACGTTACACCATAACTAAAAAAATAAACAATAAGGTACAAAAAGAGTAGCTGGCAAAAATTAAAAGAAAACATGGTTAAGGTCAAGCAGCATCCAGCAGGGATTAGCTACCTTAGCTACTTAGCCAACTTTGCTAGTAACATTAACAGCGCGGGTGGTTTTTGTCATTGTTTTACCGGTTCACTCACCGGGTATTAAAAACGTTGCACTTCTTAGTGAAAATAAATGTTCTTATAGTGTTTCTATGGCTTGACGGCGTTCATAGTTGCCATTCAGTGCAGTTCGTAAGGCTGCTGACAGCAGAACCAGTCAGCTGATCTGCAAGAGGAACCGGAAGGCCTCTCACACACGCTGCGGAGACCCAGCAGCGACCCCAACTGTCAGAGAGCGAGTAGTGCAGCCCGGGTCACACTGGAACCCAGGAATAGTAGTGACTGCTGTCACTGCTCGGCCCCAAAAACGCTTTAGCTGTACAGATACTCAGGACTGAACATAGGACTGAACCTCCAGGTAAAACAGAGTCTCTTCAGCTAGGCCACACCCTGGAACAAAGCATCAAGACTGTTTGACTCTTATGCAACAGTGCATACACTGAACAAAAGCTTATTTTGATGAGGCAACCTTTTTTTTTTTTAAAGAAAACATGGAATTTCAGCAAATTTTGTCAACTAAAAGTCCCCCACCCCAGACTTGATCCTTGGTCAACATTCCAAATTCATTGCTATTTTATTAGACAAGAAGACAGACAGTGTTGGATGCCAACTCAGCAGCATTCGAGGCTTTAGAGTAACTAAATTTAGGAAACCTGGGTCAGGTTTCCTGACTTTGGGTGTCTCCTGTACAGAATACTGAGGAAAACGCCCCCCAAAGGGACATGTTTATAATTCAGTGGGTCTGGGGTTCATTGTTTTGGGACACAATGCTTGGTCTGCCTGGAGCCAACCCTCGACATCAAACGACAGGGTTGAGTTTGCCCGTAGCTGGCTAAAGGCCAGTACGCCGGGATGTTATCAGGGGACACACACACACCACAATCAAGCAGTCTGCAGAAGGCCGGCTGCTGCTGAGACTGTGCTGCGTGATCTCTGAAGGTTCAGAAACAAAGACAAGTGACAACGTATTCACATAGAATAGAAGCATTAAACTCCTGCTGTAGTACGCATGTTGCTGTCTCCCTGCTCTTCTGCAGCTTCTTTAGTAAACACTAATAATAAAAACAATGTTAACAGTACACGGTGAAAGGCCACACAAGTGTGTTGTTGAACCACACATGCTTCGTAGGAATGAAGGCCTCTCGAAATGCTTTGTACGCTGTACATCACCTGTTTTGGCTAATGTGAGCACACCTGTTGGTTCCAGGTGTGCTCACACACCTGGAACCAACCTTTAACAGTCTTTCTGGTTTCATTCATGGGAACTACCTGGTGACCTGGTTTTCTCATAAACAATGTACAGTATTAGACTTATTTCATAATTGCAACAATTATAAATAATTTTTGTGCAATCTGTCTTTGCAAAAAAGGAAATGAGGGTGAAATGTGCATCATTTTTTAGGCTGTGTTATTGTTTAACCATTATGGTATCTTGCTGTATCTCTCCACCTCTTTGATACAATTGTTATACATGACATGTCCTGGGAAAGCCCAGTGATAAAGACTATTCCCGTTTGCAGGCATATTACGGAAATATGGAGCCATTTTTCCAGTTTATTTGTGAGTGCATGAACATTTTACAAGCATCCATTAGTCTTTATAAGACTACTACGGGTCCTTGTCGAGACACAAGGCTGCAGTCTTTATGAGAAAGCAGTACCAGGGTCTTCTAAAGCGATTGCTGTTGAATATTTGCTATATTCGTGCAGTCAGCTGCTTAACATTCAGGCCAGTGTGAGGAGAAGTTTGTTTGGAGCCCTCTTTTTACTTAGCAACACTCTTTGGCACAAAGAGGTGACTGACTTAACAACGCCAGAGCCTGTTGCATAAGACAAATTTATGGTGGGTTTAAACAGCGCTTTTTTTTCACCTAAAGGGTGATTGGTTTGTTATTACAAATCCATACTGCATACAGTCTCTTGACAGATTCAAATTGTTGGTGGGTATTCATTATGCATATACCCATAAACAATATCTGCTGCTTGAAAAGTGAAGAGAATCAATATTGTTAGCGGTGTTTTATTATTTGACCTTCTGATTTTTTAGAAAATGTTGTTTATTCCTTTTTGCCTGGCAATTTTTAGTCATTTGAGGGCGATTCAGGGTCTTTCTAAATCTGGGCATTGATGTAATCTGTTTGCAAATAAGAATTCCTGCTGCACAATGCAGCCACTGGAGTATTTGCCCTCACAGTGGGTGGTACACATGTCTCCCTGTCGCATACCCAACGGCCACGATGGCTATTATGATACAAACAATGGAAATCAAACATTGTGCGTTACTGGAAGCCACTTTAGATGCTATGTGCGATTAGCCTTATATATACATAGCTTGTTCAGTGTCGGAGAAAACAGGCACAAAACACGGAACAGCTTTTGTGTTGCAGTCCAAGGAAAAGACGCTGCCTCCACAACCTTTACAATGGACTCCAAGCAATAGTTTTATTAGCGATACAAGCACTGCTATTGTTTATTTTCTCCCAGAGGAGCACTCAACTCTCATCTGACACTCTGAGGAATTTTATAGATATGTGGAAACAACACATCATGAACTGCTGTGAAATCAAAAATATGATGTGGGTCAGGCAGGGTGGTAGGGATTTAAGGGCTAATGCTTTGTAATTGGTAAACAGGACTTTGACAGCACAGTGGGTGCATTGGGTCACATATTACTGGATCCTAAACAACTTTGCCACTGGAATGTAGAACTTGTGTGTATGCCACTCTGTAAAAAATGAATTGAAATTTAAACTAAGAGGGTCACAGACTGCGGAGATGCTGCTTAAAATGGGCTTTGACTGCTTGAGACAGAAATTAGTGGATTACATCAGTATGATAAAAACAAAAAAACTTGAAAGATGTTTTCATATACTTGTTTTAAATATTTCTGAACATATCTACAAATAAATAATATTTTTATAATACATTTATATTTTTATAACTGGCAATCAGGCTCCCACAGCCTTGCAAACCTGATACTGTGCAATAAAACACTTGGATATTTTAATGCCATGTGGTATTTTTCTATTCTGCTTAATGTAAGCATGTAAGCATAGAGTCCAAACAGCCCAAAGAAAAAAAAAAAAAAAAAACACTTCCCTTTCAGCTAACAGTAGCTGAGCTTTCTTGGCACCCTCCCCCTCCAGCTTTGAGGAGGGAGACATGCAAATTTATCTCCTGGGGGGGTAAAAACTGCCCTAAACCCAGCATTTTCAGAGGCAGGCACAACTTCACAAAGTCACAACAACAAAGGCAAAGGGAGAAGAAAGTCCAGTTTGAGCTTAAACTTTGTGACAAAATACATGTTTCCATCTAGTCACTGCTTCTAGGGTTTATGTTTGCAAGTGCTGACTACAGAAAATAAGGAGGATTGCGCCACTTTTATTGGACAATATTTTGTCCTTATTACTGAATCATGGGAAATACAGTGAAGACATAACACAGGTAATTATTGGGAAATTATCCATTTACTATGCAGTGTAAGTTTCCTATAGCTTTTATATTTTAAACACAGTCTGAGGTCAACAAATTTGTGGGTTTGTCTGCTGATTGTGTCTCTAATAATTCTGTAAATTGTGTACATAAAATATTGCAGCATGAAAAAAGTACATATATTTTGACTCTTACTATTATGGAAGCTTGTGGCTGTTGCAAGTTAGTAATTATTTTTGTAATTTTTGTTAATAAATTCTCCACATCTTTCCTTGCGAGCGCTAATATCGCGCTGTGTAAGGTTTTGACAGTTCTGAGCAAATGTTTGTCAAGTTCGCGTAAGTAGAACCAAACCGGAAAGTGTTTATAAACGTTGTGTTTTTTATGTTTTACTAAAAAGGTGATTGAAATTTATTTAAAAAGCAAAAACGGTAGGACTTTTTTATCCGCATTAATTGGGATGTATTTTTAATTTTTACTCTGAAGTTTTAAATTAGAAAAAACAAATGTGTTGGTTAATGTAGGTTTTATTTTGACAGTTTAAACCGGATGTCTCGGCGTTGATTCGGGGAATGACGCTCCTGTCTGTGGGTCCGTCTCGCCGCTCGATCTACGCTGTTGACGTCTGCTCGGTTGTAACAAATGGTCCGCTCTAGGTGCCATCGTGATAACGTCGAACGACAGTAACTTGAACTAATCCATGGCCGCCATCGTTTTCTCTTTTAATCTCCCCACCACTCTTTAAAAATTCCGCCGAAAAAGAAAAAGCGTTGTGTCCCCTCTTTTGGGTTTTCAGCGGACGTAAGTAACGTTAGCTAACCGCGCTGTTAGCTTCATGTGAATGTTAGCATGTTGTTAGCTAAATGCACTGGGTAACGTGGCGTTATTTAGAGAAATACTAGATAAAACCTATTAGCAATAACATAACTGTCAGTAGCATTCTTACTAGAAAAAAAAAAACTTTGTTTTTGTAAAACATTGTCAGTACCAGGAAAACATCGTATATTACCATGTAATTACCGCGGACATTACTGCTAATGTCCTCCATGAATTCAAAGCGACCTGTTACAGTAAGAAGCAGTGGTAGCATGCAGCTTGGTAAATCATGTGGAGCAACAGTGTTGTAACCAGACACAGCACTACCAGTCAGTTTATTCAAACCTGCTAACATCATTGCAGGAGTTCCGGTGGCTGGTTCAAAGTAACTTAAACTAACATTTCACACATTAAAGACAGCCTATAGTATAGAGAAAACACATGCTATAAACCATCCAGATATTTTTTCTATATTAGTCCTTTAAGCGGGGATTAATTAACTCAAGCCTAAATTAAAATGTTTGCCAGATAGCGAGAAATGTGAGAATCAGTGGTATTTGTTAGGAAGGTACCCCAGACTCATTGGCTGCATATTCTGACCAGTCGTGCTAATGTGTTTAGACAAGCCCCAGAGGTCCATTTTGAGCCAGGAAAAACCCCGGTTTCCTCTACAGATTTACAGATTTGATTGTACTTTGGAGTACCGCTGGAACATGTGTTAGCAGGGGAAACAATTGACTGATCATTGACTGATTCCTTTTTGCCTCTCGTCCTCATCTGCCCCTTAGGTGTACAACAACTACCCAGAGGATCTAGGGGCAGCTCTATACCGAGAGCCATTTGACTTCAACGCCGAGCCGCCTTGGGATCCTAGCTGATAGTGGACGAGTTCATCCCAGGACTCATCCATGTGAGTAAAGTAGGAGAAGAATTCATGCATCCACTTTAATTGTA